>NW_016806642.1:5927262-5943981 GCF_001698545.2 Rhinopithecus bieti
TTGGGAGATCAACTGCTCTCTTTAAAAAAGTTTGAAAAAAAGGGGGTCGCGGGGGGCAACAGCCCCCTCGCTCCCCTCCTCTTTTTTTTTTTTTTTCTGAGACATGGTCTTGCTCCGTCACCCAGGCTGGAGTGCAGTAGTGCAATCTCAGGTCACCGCAACCTCCGCCTCCCAGGCTCACTTCTGGACTCAAGTAATCTGCTCAGCTCGGCCTCCTAAAGTGTTGGGATTGCAGCTATGAGCCACCATGCCTGGCCTAATTTTCTGTTTCTGAGTTATTCCACTTAAGATAGTGCTTTCCAGCTCTATTCATGTTGCTACAGAACAACACGATATCATTCTTTTTTATGGATTCATAGTGTTCCGTGGTGTATATATTCCACATTTCTTTATCCAGTCATCCATTGATGGACACAGGATGATTCCATGGCTTTGCTCTTGTGAATAGTGCTGCAATAAATGTACAAGTACATTTGTCTTTTTGATACAATGATTTCTTTTCCTTTGATAGATACCAGTAGTGGGGTTGCTGGGTAGTTCTTTTTTTTTTTGAGACGGAGTTTTGCTCTGTCACCCAGGCTGGAGTGCCGTGGTGCAATCTTGGCTCACTGCAACCTCCGCCTCCCGGGTTCAAGTGATTCTCCTGTCTCAGCCTTCTGAGTAGCTGGGACTACAAGCATGCGCCACCATGCCTGGCTAATTTTTGTCTTTTTAGTAGAAACAGGGTTTCACCATGTTGATCAGGCTGGTCTTGAACTCCTGACCTCGTGATCTGCCCACCTCGGCCACCCAAAGTGCTGGGATTACAGGCGTGAGCCACTGTGCCTGGCGTTGAATGGTAGTTCTATTTTTAGTTCTTCAAGCAAACATTTTATAGAAATTGAAAACTGATTTCAAAATTTGTATGGAAAGGCAAGTGACTTGCAGTAGCCAAAACAATTTTGAAAAAAAAGAATGAAGTTGGAGTATGTAAACTAACTAGACATAGCATAAAGTGTTGGTAATGAAATCAGTGTAGTTTAGGCATATAGAGAAATAGATAAATAGAATAGAATAGAAAGTCCAGAAATAGACCCACAAAGGTACCAAAGCAGTTCAGTGGGGATAAGAGAAGATTTTCTTCCCAAGTGGTGCTGGCATACCCAGTGTGGAAAAAAACAAAACACCTTGACCTTCACCTTATACTACATACAAAAATTAATTTGAGATACATTTTAGTCCTAAATGTAAAAAGTAAAGTTTCTGGAGGAAAATATTCGAGAATATTGTTACAATCTGAAGTAGGTAAAATTTCAGGCAAGACTCAGAAAGCAATAATTATAAAAGAAAAAAATGATAAATTACACTTCACCTACGTTTTAAACTTTTGCTCATCAAGAGATAACATTTAAAAAAGTAAGTTTTCTGTTTTTCTTCTTTTTTTTTGAGATGGAGTCTCGCTCTGTCGCCAGGCGGGAGTGCAGTGGCACGATCTTGGCTCACTGCAACCTCTGCCTCCTGGGTTCAAGTGATTCTCCTGTCTCAGCCTCCCACGTAGCTGGGACTGCAGGTGTGCACCACCACACCCAGCTAATTTTTGTATTTTTAGCAGGGACAGGGTTTCACGATGTTGACCAGGATGGTCTCAATCTCTTGACCTTGTGATCTGCCCACATTGGCCTCCCAAAGTGATGAGATTACAGGCATGAGCCACTGCACCCAGCCAAAAAAAGTAAATTTTCAAACAACTGGGAAAAAGTATTTAACAGATATATATCAGACAAAGGATTTATATTTAGGAAAATAAAGAACTCTTACTAATCAACAGTAGAAAGACAAAAATGTTATTTAAATAATGGCCCAAAGATTTGAACCAATAGTTAATAAAAGAAGATATACAAATGAACCATAACATGTTAGACATTTTGGCAGTTTCTTATGAAATTAAATAAATATTCACCTACCCAATGATCTAGCACTTTTACTTCTAGGTATTTATTTATCCAAGAAAACTGAATGCAATATAGCTAAGGGAAACAACACAAAAAACCTTATAAAAGGTGTTCTTGGAAGCTTTACTCATAATGGCTAAAAACTAAAACCAAGTGTCCATCAACAGGAAAACAAATAAATGGTTTATTAAGATACAATATTAATTAAAAACAAATGATCTACTGATGTGCAACAACCTGGGTGAATCTCACAGTTATGCCGAGCAGAGAAAATAGACGCAAGTACATACTGTATGGTTCTATTTATATGAAATTCTAGAATAGGCAAAAGTAATTTATGTTGGAAGAAATTAGAAAAGTAGTTGTGTATGGTATAGGTGATGGACTTGGAGGGAGCCTGAGGTACCCTCCTCATATGATTCAAATATTCCATATCTTGATACGGATGTGAGTTTCAGGGATATAGTACACATTTGTTAAAACTCGCATCTATACACTTAATATTTGTGCTGCTTGCTATATGTAAATTTTACATTAAAAATATTAGGCAAATATTGAACTTGAGTAAGAGATTTGCTTTCCATAGTAGTATATGTTAGCACTTCTGAAACTAGTTTTTATGTGTTCTAGGCTTGGTCAAATGCGTAAGTGTATTGTGGGTGATGGGAGCCAGTTTCTCACCTTTGGATGGAGGAATTTCAAATTTGGTGACTTGGCACTGGAGATGTCAATATGAAATCATAGTTTTAAAAAATATACACATTAAAGATAGAGGTAGATAGAAATGTTTTTCTGTGTGTGATGTGTGTTCCAGCTCTGTCCTCTGAGAGAGACTATAAGCAATGACATAAGTAACAGTGAACATATTTAGTGCCCAGATTTTGGTGTCTAAATACCATTGTCCACTAAAAAGAGCTAGGTCTCATTGGAGAAAAAGCTGATTTCAAAGCTGATGCAGAGAAAATTTTTTTGCGTGTGCTGGAAAGTTAGGAAGTGCTCAAAGCGTTATGGGTACATAGGTTAAACAGGAGCTGGGGTGAAGGGGGAGAATGGTCCCATTGCCAAATTTGGGACAGTTAAACATCAAAATAAATAATGATAGGAATGGCTTAAAATCCATTGGCTAACATAAAAATCTGTAACATTGTAGTGATATAAATGAATAAAGGAAGGAGAACAGAAAGTCTTTTCTTGAAATATAATGATAACTAATAAATATAAAAGGAACAATCATAGTGGCTCTTTATAAGATTTCTTATTTACTACATTGGAGAAAACTGGAAGATAATATCTTAATGGTCAAAACTTATATCACTGATATTACAATACATCAAGATCAAGTGCCTCCAGTTATCCTCTCACACGGATGCAACATCACTTCTGTGATATTTATGCCATATATGCATAACCTAATCATGGGGAAATATCAGATAGGCCCAAATTGAGGGATAGTCTATAAAAATAAAAATGGTCTGCAGTCTTGAAAAATGTCCGGGTTAAGGAAAACAAAAGGTTGAGAAACTGTTCTAGAGGGAGACAGCCAAATGCAATGAGTGATCCAGGACTGGATCCTAGACTTGGGTGGAAATTTGCTATAAAGGACATTATTAGAACAAGTGATAAAATTTGACTACAGACTGCTTATTATAATAATGTATTGATAATTTTTTCATTTTGATTATTGTATCAATGAAATTGTTCTTAGCAAAACATATGGAGATATTTATGAGTAAGAGTGTACTGTGTTTCCAAGTTCTCAATGGTTTAGAAACATAAGCATATATAATAAACATATATATGTGTATAGACAGAATGATAAAGCACATGAGACAAAATGTAAGCAAGTGGTAAATCTGGGTAAATGATAACAAGAATTTTATTCTTGGAACTTTTTTAAAGTTTATAATTGTAGAAAAATTAAAAGTTACTCCAAAACGTATTATGAATTGTTTTAAAAAATTAATGGTTTACACAGTAGATTAGGCACAGCTGAGTAAGGAATTAGAGAATTTGAAGATAAATCTGAAGAAATTGCCCAAAGGCAGCTTAGAGAACAATGAAATGAAAGAGGAGTTTAGAGATGTGAAAGAATAAGAAAGTCTAAAATTATTTCTTGATAGAGTCTCAGAAAGGCAGAATGAAGGAGAGGCAATAGTTGAAGAAACACGGCTTAGTTTTTTTGTTTTGTTTTTTTTGTCAGAACTGGTAAGATACAAATCAACATAAAGGACTACCTTAGAGATAAGACTGTGTTCAGATGATATTGTTTGGGAACTTTTTTTTTCTTTTTTTTTTTTTCTTAAACAGGGTTTTGCTCTGTAGCCCAGGCTGGGAGTACAATGGCCTTATCATGGTTCATTGCAGCCTTGACCTTCTGGACTCAAGTGATCCTCGCTCCTCATCCTCCCAAGTCATGGGACCACAGGCACGCACCACCACACTTGCCTAATTTTTTTGTATTTTTTTGTGGAGTTGGGATCTCCCTATGTTGCCCAGGCTAGTCTCGAACTCCTGGTCTCAAGGGATCCACCCACCTCAGGCTCCCAAAGTGTTGGGATTATAGGTGAAACCCACTGCACCAGGCTCTGTATTTAAACTTAAATATGGTTGATGGGAATAGCTTTAAAAAAAAAAAAAAAGTCTTATCTAGGAATTTTAAACCAAAATTATTTAAGTCCACAAAATTGGAGCACTATAGAAAATTGAAGAAACTAAATATATTCTTGAATTTGAGATTGGTGTTTCGAACTAAAAAATAAATGCAATTAATTAAACAAATCATTAATTTATATAACACTTGTATGCCAATCATTGTATCAGGCTTTGGGGATTCAGATATTAATAGATACTGTGCTATCTAGGAGTTTTAACTTTAATGGAAGAGCTAGTTCAAGCATTTTTAGAACTTGTAACCTACCGGTTAGTAGACACGGTGCTAATGATATAAATATCTTAGTCTAGGGAAGAAAAACAAACATGAATAGTTTCAACGTAAGTTTGGTGAGAGGGTCATGCACAAGTGCTGTTAAGTAGAGTTGAAGCTTCCCTAGTGCAAACAGGACAAAAAGTGTCAGTAGAAACTTCTTAGAGATGATTCTGTTGGAGTCTCAAAGGTGTGGTAGGTATCATTGTTAGTTTTTTGTTATTATGTTTATGTTGTGAAATAAAATTTGTGCAGAAAAATGTCTATCACCCATCTACCATTTTTAATTCTGGTAGACCTGAGTGCTTTCAATAGAGACTCTCTCAAAGGACATACTTATGTCCTTCCTTTATATGTATGTATGTGACAGTGCTTAATAACAGTATGGTCAATATGAAAGCATCTAAATGAATGATTAATAACAGTATTAGTGGCTATTACTGTTATTAATTTGAACACAAAAAGCATAGGCTTGAATGAAAAGGAGAATGCAGAAAGGATAATAGATTCTTCTCCCTTCTTTGCTCATTCCCATACATAGAATGGAAAATAAATCATTTCACATATCTCAGTTTACATTTAAGGAGTCACACGGGATGTGAATTTGGCCATTGCCTTTCATCAAAGGATTTCTAAGAATCTCACAAGCATACTCAGTAATCCTCTAACCACTCCTGTGAAGTTGTAGCTGGCAATATTATCATCTCTATTATAGTGTGGAGTAAATGGAAGCACTGAAATACTCAGTGATATTTTTATCTTCCACTCAGAAATTTCTTACTACTTTACAGGCCAGTGTTATTGTCAACTTTATGAAGCTTAGTGAGATTATGTGATTTGCCCAACCTTAGGGAAGAATTTGGCATAGTATGAAGGCTCCCTGAGTCTTAACTGCTTTACTAAGCTTATTCTGTACCCCCCCATTCCTCCCCTCAGTCCTGCTATTCAAAATTGTATTTAAACTAATGTTTTTAAAGTTCTATAAGAGAACCTCAAATCATACAATTTTGTGATCTTCTGAGGGTCATTCCTGGTTTTTTATTAGGAATCAAATGATAGGGTTTTTTTTCCTAGAATAATGTCTTTAATATTGTAACTTATGTTAGTCAATAACATTGTATAATAAAACTCATCTACTTGTTCTGTTCTGATGAACCAGATAATCCTATTCAGGATACTACCATGTGTTAAGCTAAATAAAAAACAGGAGGACAGTCTTAGAGAATAATATAATTATACAAACATAGTTACTCTCTCTATATGTAAAATTGCATGTCAAATGTTCTGTATTTTTTAAAATTCTCAACAGCAGTAATTCTGGTAGCAACCAGAATTTTGATCCCAGTGAATCTAAACCTAGTATACCTAGAAATAGAATATAACTTGTAAATTATGAGCATAGGTGGAAATTTGGGTAAGTTGGAAGTTAGAAGTCACCCACAGAGATGTTACCTGTAAGAGGGAGGTAATTAGGACACGATAGATATCCTTTAAAAAAATTATCTATTTTTAAATTGTGCTAAATTATACATAACAAAATTTACTATTTCAACCATTTTTTAGGTGTCCAATTCAGTGACATTAAGAATGTTTACCTTGTTGTGCAACCATCACCACCATTAATCTCTAGAATTTTTTTCATCTTGTAAAACTGAAACTCTGTATCCATTAAACAGTAATTTCTCATTCCTCACTCCTTCTAGCCCCTGCAACCACCATTCTATTTTTTGTCTTCATGAATTTGACTACTCTCCTATGTTTGGAATCATACAGTATTTGTCCTTTTGTGACTGGCTTATTTTACTTAGCATAATGTCTTCAAGGTTCATCCATGTTGTAGCACGTGTCAAATTTCATTTCTTGTTTTTAAAGCTGAATAAGGTTTTGTTTTATGTGTATATCACATTTTGCGTATCCATTCATCTGTCAGTAGATATTTGGGTTGCTTTTCTACCTTTTGGCTATTGTGAGCAATGCTGCCTGGTGTACAAATATCTGTTTGTGTCGCAGCTTTCGATTATTTTTGGAAGTGGAATCATGGAATCATATGGTAATTCTATTTTTAATTTGAGGAACTGCCATACTGTTTTCCATAGCTGCTGAACCATTTTACATTCCCACCAGCAGTGCACAGGGATTCTGGTTTCTCTACATCCTCACCAACACTTTTTTTTTTTAATAGTAGCCATCCTAATAGGTTGTGAAGTAATATTTCATTGTGGTTCTGATTTGCATTTCCCTAATGATTAGAGATGTTGAGCATCTTTTCATGTGCTTATTGGTCATTAGTATATCTCTTTGGAGAAATGTATATTCAAGTCCTTGTCCAATTTTGTGTGCCCACTTTTTTAAACCCAGACAGTAGCCACAGGAGCTGCTTTACAACTTTACAGAACTACCAGAAAGATACCACTTTTGTTAGCTAATACTGGTAACAAAAAAGTAAATATTTTAGGAAAATATCCCATATATCTAATCAAATTTTACCTATTTTTCCTTCATGTGTTTCATCCGTCTCCTCTATTCCTACTAACAGTAAACTAATCAATTTAGTATATTCTTATGCTTCTGTTAGTTGTAAAAGAGTGGTTGGGCCCAGTTGTAAATAAATGTTAAGAATAGATGGTCATAAACTCTGTAGTGGGTTTGCTCTTCTTTCCCCTTCTTTAATTCCCTTCCCCTCAGCTCAATAAAGATTTATTATGCACAGGACCTGAGATCTGAGTTTCTCTCCCTCAAGATGTGTGACAGTAGGCAAGTTGCACAAACTGTTTTCCCTATTGGCTGAACTAAGTGATTTCTTAGATTTCTTCTAGTCTTGTCTATTATATCTTTTAAGGATTCTTTTAAGTATTGTAACTTTTGGTTATTAGATGTCTGAATTTTCTTAATACTACACTACCCTCAATAAATAATACTTTTAGATTGTCACCAAACATAAAGTGGGAGATGACAGCCTGTTTTAACTCAGCTTACTCTCTTGTTTTCTATTTTTTACTTATTTCCTTGGGCTTCTTAGATCAGCCTGGGGCCTAATCTGTAAACTTTTTAAAAGCAAACATATAGTTACTTTCTCTAAGAATTACCATTGATAATAAAGCAATATTTTGAACAGTTAATAGCAGGATGGAATTTGTCTCCTTCTAAAATACAGTATTGCATCTTAATAGCGTTTAGAAACGAAGGATAAGAAATGCTGTACTGTTTAACTTTAGTTTTTTAATTTTTTTTTTTTTTTTTTTTTTTTGAGACAGTTTTGCTCCTGTTGCCCAGTCTGGAATGCAATGACACGATTTTGGTTCACTGCAACCTCTGCCTCTCTGGTTCAAGCGATTCTCCTGCCTCAGCCTTGGGAGTAGCTGGGATTACAGGCGTGCACCACCACACCAGGCTAATTATTTTGTATTTTTAGTACAGACAGTGTTTCACCATGTTAGGCTGGTCTCGAACTCCTGACGTCAGGTGACCCACCCACCTCAGCCTTCCAAAGTGCTGGGATTACAGGCGTGAGCCACCACGCCTGGCCTAATTTCTATTTTTGAAGTGTTATAAATACCAGAACATCTTACATACCCAAATACGGCAATACGTATTCCAAAGCTAAATATAAATTTTAAAAAATTATCTGCATTTTAATTTGTTTGTACCTCTGTTTTCTTCTTGACTCATTGGGAAAGCAGATTAAATTGATATTAAGTGGATTTCTAAAAGCATAAATAATTCTTTAAACCAGTTTAATCTCAAGAAATAATGTTGTGATAGGCTAATGGGGATATAGTAGCAAAATAATCTCCTTTTAGATAGATTAAGTTTTTGTACTTAATATTTACTGTTCAATGATTTTCTTAGATTGACCATCCCTTCTATTTTTTCTTATTCCTGTCCTTTGTAAATCAATAGTTATGTATGAATAGTCATTTTCTAAGATCAATACAAACTTTTGGGGATTTCTGTAATACAATATAGTACAATCTTTTGCTTTATGCTCTTAATTCTTTAATATTTTAATTCTATTTCTCAAGAATCAAGAAAATACTTTTAACACTGCATTTGTCACTGAGAAAACTAGTTTTAATTTATATTGACCTTTTTCTCCTTTGAACATTTAGTCTGCATTCAATAAAATGTTGATGACTGCTCTTTAGAAGACAGCTGTATGAAATAAAGTATTATAAATATTCCGCTTCCCTTTCTAAGCATTGTCACCAACAGCTGGGCATCCAGTTTAGCAGAACAGATTTTGCACACAGAGAGCCTGGCATATTCCTGAATCAGTTTAGTGAAGGAAACAAAAAATAGTTTCTTATGGATTGGGGACTTATAAAGACATAGAGCATCTGTTCCTCAGTTAAGTCATAGTCTGGTTGCACTGAATCATGTTTAAAGCTAGAATAATGTGCAAAACTTTTTTCACCATGCTCATACCTTTAACACCTAGTGCACTGTTTCTGTACTATACTTTCAACATCTCCACTGAAAGTGTATAAATTATGTTGCTTTTATATATGATATTGTAATAGTGGTATTTTAAAGCAGACAAACATACTATTATAAGACCTTTTATAATATGACTGATGTTTAAATTGTGCGGTAGTCCTTGTATATATAACTGCATATATTTTTAAAAGTAACTCATTTAAATATTTAATTATGATCCCATTTAGAGATATGCAATTAGAATCAAACCTGTCATCAGAAATAATTGCTTTCTTCATATGGTATTCTGCTTTAATAAATAATATAAAATGGGTTGGCAGAACTAACTTAGAATCTTCGTTTATATATCTTTCCGTTAATTATTGGGCTACTTTAAATAAAGCATGTCAAAATCTAAAATTTCTTTAAATTTTTTGTTTGTAGTGTTAAAAGATCACTGAAATTGGATGATCTGTTAGAAGAAAATGTAAGTATTTGCTTAAAAGTTAGTCATCGCATAAGATTGGTTTTCAATTTTTAACTACTGATTTACCTTGTTAAATATTAAAATTATCAAGACACGATGTGATGTAATTGTGATTGGTACACCATTTTCTGCATATAAGATATTTTAGTTTTTGTAAATCTAATATGTGGAAGTTTCTGGCCAGCTTGAAGTATTTAGTTAAGAAGCAAATTAATTATTTAAAAACCTTAATGAAATAATGTAGTAGAAATTAATTCACCATTTGTAGAAAAAAATAGTCTGCCACTTAAATGTACAAGAAATAATATAGGACAATGACAGTACTTTTAATCTGCATACTATAATCTGCTAAAATGAAATGAAAACATTAGCATTTTTATATCAAAAAGGTAATTACCTTCCTCAGCTATGCTGGCATGGATTAAACAGCATAATACTAACACTGTAATAAATTGCACCACGGTTATCACAATGAAAATTAAATTGTACTGTTGCCATTACTTTTTGTAAATTGAGTTGTAGCACATTCCCAGTGCCAGTATATCATGACATATGTTAGTTTATTATTTTTTCATACTAACTATGGATCTAGATAGAAACACTAATACTGAGATACTTATGACCTCAGTAATCTTAAATGCAGGTAAATTGGTGAGAAAGTAGATTAAAACAAATAGCTAGTTAATAAATAGGCTCCTCCAAATTCACATATGAATGCCATTTCAATAAATGGGTTTTATATGGAATTTTTCTTTGGAAGACTCACTGGTATTTAACAAAACAGAAATTTACCATTTAGAAAACTTGCTACATGCTTTTTAAAAATTTTTAAACAAAGGTGGCAAAGTACAGCAATGACACTAAAAAAATCATTAACAGTATAATTAGCAATTTAGAATACCATTATCCAACTTGTTCTGTGCAGAATGCAGCTGTGACTATAATTCTGCATCTGTTTCTTTGGTCAGAATGGTATTTTGGTAGATGAGTAGTCCAGCTTGAAATGAAATACTGTTCTTTCCTGCCCCAAAGCTGTTCTTTGGGAGATGGTAACTTTGTTTAAATGGAAAAGAATGACCGTTTCAGAACCCGTTCTCTTCATGAAGTAAATTGTCATCATAGCAGGCTTTCTATGTATTTTTTCTTCAGATGAAGATGTGTCAAGGTAGCCAGGGCCACAGCTGATATCCTGTATTAGAAAAATACATTGTTATGTTTGGCCGAGTCCTGTACCTTTCAACAGAACTTAAATTGATTTAAGCTTGTACCAACTGATTTAGTAGTACTGATTGATTTAACTTGGTACCACATGACCACATCTGCCTGAAGGAGGTTCTTAGCATACTAGCTTGGGCCTTTCTATTTCCTGACCAGTTTCTGGTATTTCCAGCTTTTTCCTCTTGCCTTATCATATGTTTGAAGCTCTATATTTGCATCTTAGAGCTAACAGCTTTTGTTCTGTTCTGGTGTTAAGTCTGGGCTTCTCTCCATGGCTACACACACACTTCATCTACTCTAGTAACAACTTAGCCCTGAAGCAACTTAGCTCCCAGTTATATACCCACGTGGCCCATGACCCCATTGAGGCTGCCTTAGCCCATGCAAAAGGAAATTGGACATTCAAAATATATACCTACAATTTTAGGAGTACTTAATTGTTGTGAAGCTATAGTGGAACTAGTAGTAACTTTGTGGTCATTTTGCCTTACCAATATGTTGCTGAAGGAGGAAGACTGGTTTCTAAGGGAAAGAGATGGCCCTTATATGCCAGTTGGTTGAAGTGGAGCCTGTTTGTCCTAAGCAGTGGCCATATCCAGAGATATTTGGAACTCCTAACTCCCAGTGGTCCTAATGCAGCTACAGATCTTCATGGAGATTAATGCTTCATGATGTTTGGGCAAGGCTCAAATGCCATTTTCTTATGTCTCTTGATATGGTTTGACTGTGTCTTCACCCAAATCTCATCTTAAATTGTACTCCTGTAATTCCCACGTGTTGTAGGAGGGACCTGGTGGGAGATAATTTGGATCATGGGGGCTGTTTCCCCCATGCTGTCCTTGTGGTAGTGAGTAAGGCTCACTAGACCTGATGGTTTTATCAGGAGTTTCCACTTTTGCATCTTGCTGATTTTCTCTTGCCACTGCCATGTAAGAAGTGTCTTTTGCCTCCCGCCATGATTCAGAGGGCTTCCCAGCCATGTGGAACTGTAAGTGCAATTAAACCTCTTTTTCTTCCCAGTCTCGGGTATGTCTTTATCAGCAGCATGAAAACAGACTAATACACCTCCTCTAATGGGGCAAGCAGAGATATGGACCATACCCTGTGTTCTTCCTTTAATATACAGAATGTATACTGCCAGTACCACAATTTGCTGAACCTCACAAGTTGTTGGGTATTGTAAGGAGCTGAAGAAAGTTCCAATTTATAATCATCTACAGTATTTGGGCTGCTTGAGTTGTTACTCCAACCGTTGTTCCTAGATGGATTTTAAGGAATGAAGATGAATTATATATTACAAACTGTTGCCAGTGGCAGTCCAGATGAATTTATATGGACAACTGACTACCTGGCCATATACCAAGCCAGCTTGACCCAGTCTTTTTCTGGCCACTTCAGAGAGAGAATAGAAGATGCTATAGTTGAGAAGAGAAGAGCATACTTCTTACCAAGGCCAGCTCAATAGGCGTCCTGCCAGAGGAGTAGTGGTACAGGTTTTGTTGGGGAGGTTTGCCGATTTATATATAGATACCCAGTCAGAAGTACTCCATTACTATTAGTAAGACACCTTTTTTTTTTTTTTCCGAGACAGGGTCTCACTCTGTTGCTCAGGCTGGAGTACAGTGGTGTGATCACAGCTCACTGCAGCCTCAACATTCTGGGCTCAAGCAGTCATCTCTCCTCAGCCTTCTGGGTAGCTGGAACCACAGGCACGGGCCTCTATGCCCAGCTAATTTTTTGTTTTTGTTTTTTTTTTAGTTTCACCGTGTTGTTCAGGCTGGTCTCAAACTCCCAAGCTCAAGCAATCCGCCCATCTCGGCCTGCCAAAGTCTTGGGAATACAAGTGTGAGCCACCATGCCTGGCAGTAAGACACTTCTAAGTCAGATTATTCCCATTGCCTAACCTAATCTCTCCAATTCTAGAACATTTCTTTCACCCCAAAAAGAAACCCCATACCTATTAGCAGTTAGTCTCAATATCCTCCTCTCCCCCACCCCTGGAAATCACTAATGTACTTTCTGTCTTTATAGATGTTCTTCTGAACATTTCGTATAAATGGAGTCATATAATTTTGTGTCTGGCTTTCATTTAGCATAATATTTTCAAGATTCAATTTACCTATTTTTTTCTTTGATTGTCCTTTTGATGTCATATCCGAGAAATGTGTAATCCATGGAAACACGGGTTTTTAATCTACGTTTCTAAGAGTTTTATAGTATTAACTCTTTCATTTAGGTCTTCCATTTTGAGTTAATTTTTGTACATGGTTCAAGGGTAGGGACTAGATTCATTCTTTTGCATGTATATAACCAGTTACTGGTTATACCCATTTGTAAACAGATACCCACATGTAAAAAAATGCATCTAGTCCCTACCATTTGCTGAAACGACTATTTTTTCGTTTATTGAACAGACTTGACATCTTTGTTAAAAATCAAGTGATCATAAATGTATGTATGTATTTCAGAATGCCCAGATAAATTCCATTTGTCTATCTATATATATGTGTTTATGCCACTACCATGCAGTCTTCATTCCTGTAAGTTTCTAAGATCAAAAAACATTTTAATTTTTTTTTTTTTTTTTTTTTTTTTTTTTTTGTGATGGAGTCTTGCTCTGTCGCCCAGGCTGGAGTGCAGTGGCCGGATCTCAGCTCACTGCAAGCTCCGCTTCCCGGGCTCACGCCATTCTCCTGCCTCAGCCTCCCGAGTAGCTGGGACTACAGGCGCCTGCCACCTACCCGGCTAGTTTTTTGTAGTTTTTAGTAGAGACAGGGTTTCACTATGTTAGCCAGGATGGTCTTGATCTCCTGACCTTGTGATCCGCCCGTCTCGGCCTCCCAAAGTGCTGGGATTATAGTCTTGAGCCACCGCGCCCGGCCATTTTAATTTTAAGTTTGAAATCAGGAAGTATGAGTCCTCCAACTTTGTTGTTCTTTTTCAAGATTGATTTGGCTATTCTGTATCCTTCATAATTCCATATCGAATTTGGAGTCAGTCCACTTACTGGAAAGAAAAAAAGGCATTGGAATTTGATAGGATTACATCAGATTGCAGATTCGCAGTTGGGAAAGTTTGCAATTTTTTTTTTTTTTTTTTTTTTTTTTGAGGCGGAGTCTCGCTCTGTCGCCCGTACTGGACAGTGCAGTGGCCAGATTCTCAGCTCACTGCAAGCTCCGCCTCCCGGGTTACGCCATTCTCCTGCCTCAGGCTCCCGAGTAGCTGGGACTACAAGGCGCCCCGCACGTCGCCCGGCTAATTTTTGTATTTTAGTAGAGACGGGGTTTCCACCGTGTCGCCCAGGATGGTCTCGATCTCCTGACCCCTCGTGATCTGCCCGTCTCGGCCTCCCAAAGTGCTGGGACTACAGGCTTGAGCCACCGCACCCGGCCAAAATTTGCAATCTTAACAATAATAGTAAGTCATCCAAACCATGAACGTGAGATATATTTCTATTTATTTAGATCTCGCTTAATGTCTTTCAATAATGTTTTATAGTTTTTAGTATGTAACTTATAGTTTTTTGATTAAATTTATTCCTAAGTATTTTATTCTTTTAAGCTATTATCAATGGAATTGCTTTGTAATGTCATTTTTAGAGTAGTCACTGCTAATGTATAGAAATACAACTGATTTTTACATATGGATCATATATCCTGCTGCCTTGCTGAACCGATTTATTAACATTAATAATTCGGGGATTTTCCTTTTTCTGTTTTTTGAGACAGAGTCTCGCTCTGTTGCCCAGGCTGGAGTGCAATGGTGCAATCCCGGCTCACTGCAACCTCCGCCTCCTGGGTTCAAGCAGTTCTCCTGCCTCAACCTCCCAAGTACCTGGGACTACAGGTGCACGCAACCATGCCCAACTAATTTTTGTATTTTTAGTAAAGATAGAGTTTCACCATGTTGGTCAAGCTGGTCTTGAACTCCTGACCTCAGGTGATCCGCCCATCTCGGCCTCCCAAAGTGCTGGGATTACAGGTGTGAGCCACAGTCCCCCACCCTATTTAGGGTATTCTATATATAAGATCAGGTCATCTGCAAGTAGGGATAGTTTTACTACTTCTTTTCCAATCTATGCCTTTTATTTCTTTTTTGTGCTCATTTCTTTGGCCAAAATCTCCTGAACAATGTTAAGTAGAAATGGCAAGAGCAGACATCCTTTTCTTGTACTTGATCTTAGAGGGAAATAATCCAGTTTTTCATTGTTAAGTATGATGTTAGCTCTGAGTTTTTCGTACATGTCTTTTATCAGATTGAGAAAATTCTGTTCTATTCCTAGTCTGTTGAGTGTTTTTGTCATGAAAGGATGTTAGATTTTTGTCAGTTACTTTTCCTGCATAATTGAGATGATCGTGTATGCTTTTTTCTTTTATTCTCTTAGTATAATGTATTACATTGATTGATATTTGTATGCTGAACCAACCTTGCTTTCCTTGGATAAATTCTGCTTGGGTATGACATATAATTCTTTTTTGCTGCAAATTACAATTTGCCAGGATTTTTACATCTATATTTATAAGGGATTTAGGTCTGTAATGTTCTGGTGTCAGGATAATACTGGCTTCAGAGAATTAGGAAGTGTTTCCTCCTGTTTTTTGAGAGTTTGAGAAAAATTGGTGTCACTTCTTTAAACATTAGCAGAAAGGCTGGGCACAGTGGCTCACACCTGTAATCCTAGCACTTTAGGAGGCCGAGGCAGCGGATCACCTGAGGCCAGGAGTTTGAGACCAGCCTGACCAACATGGAGAAATCCCCGTCTCTACTAAAAAATACAAAATTAGCCCAGCGTGGTGGCACATGCCTGTAATCCCAGCTACTCGGGAGGCTGAGGCAGGAGAATTGCTTGAACCTGGGAGACAGAAGTTGCAGTGAGCTGAGATTGCGCTACTGCGCTCCAGCCTGGGCAACAAGAGTGAAACTCCATCTCAAGAAAACAGCAACAACAACAACAACAACACTAGTAGAATTTGCCAGTGAAACTACCTGGTCCTGGACTTCTCTTTGTTGTAAATTTTTTGAATATTAACTCTATGTCTTTACATGCTGTTGATTTATTCAGATTTTCCAGTTCCGCATAATTCAATCCGGTATGTTACGTGTTTCTGGAAATTTGCCTGTTTCATCTAGATTATCTAATTTCTTGACATGTAGTTGGTCATTGTATCCCTTTATGATTTCTTTTATTTGGGCAAGACCAGTAATAACATCCCTTCTTCATTCCTGATTTTATAATTTGACTCCCCATCCCTTCCTTCCTCCCACTCTCCTTCCCTCCTTTTCTTCCTTCCTTCATCAGTCTAGCTAAAGATTTACCAATTTTGTTGATCTCCTCAAAGTACTGACTTTTGGAATCACTGATCTCTATTGTTTTTTGTTCTCCATTTCATTTGTTTTCTCTTTGTCTTTTTTTTCCTTCTGCTTGCCTTGGGTTTAGTTTGCTTTTCTTTTTCTGGTGTCTTACAGTGGAAGCTTAGGTTATTGATTTGAGAGCTCTCTCTTTTAACATAGTTATTTGCAGCTATAAATTTACCTCTGAGTACCACTTTCACTACATCCCATTAAGTTTTTGTATGTTTTGTTTCATTTTGTTCTTACTGTGTTTTTTAAGTTTTAAAAAAATTCCTCCTTTGACCCATTGGTTATTTAGCAGTGTATTGTTTTATTTACACATATTTGTGTATTTTCTAAGTTTTCGTCTGCTATTTTATTTTATTTTTTTATTATTTTATTTATTTATTTAT
>NW_016806642.1:5947831-5954047 GCF_001698545.2 Rhinopithecus bieti
GTGAGCTCCACCCAGTTCGAGCTTCCCAGCGGCTCTGTTTACCTACTTAAGCCTCAGCAATGGCAGGCGCCCCTCCCCCAGCCTCGCTGCTGCCTTGAGTTAGATCGCAGACTGCTGTGCTAGCAATGAGGGAGGCTCCATGGCCGTGGGACCTTCCCAGCCAGGTGTGTGATATAATCTCCTGGTGTGCCCGTTTGCTTAAAGCGCAGTATTGGGGTGGGAGTTACCCGATTTTCCATGTGTTGTGTGTCTCAGTTCCCCTGGCTAGGAAAAGGGATTCCCTTCCCCCTTGCGCTTCCCAGGTGAGGCGATGCCTCGCCCTGCTTCAGCTGTCACTGTTCGGGCTGCAGCAGCTGACCAGCACCAATGGTCCGGCACTCCCTAGTGAGATGACCCCAGTACCTCAGTTGAAAATGCAGAAATCACCGGTCTTCTGTGTCACTCGCGCTGGGAGTTGGAGACTGGAGCTGTTCCTATTCGGCCATCTTCTTCTTCTGCTATTTTTATTGTCGTTCCATGTGGCCAGAGAACATTCTTTATGAAAACATCGTATTATTTTCATCTTTTAAAATGTGTTGAAACCTGTTTTGTGGCCCAACATATTGTTATCCTGCCAAAGATTTTATGTACACTTGAGAAGAATGTGTATTCTGCTGCTATTGGGGGAGGGTTCTATAGATGTCTGTTAAGTCTAGTTGGTATGTAGTTTTGTTCAAATTTTCTGTTTCCTTGCTGATTTTCTATCTAGTTTTTGTATTCATTGTTGAATGCAGGGAATTGAAGTTTCCAACTATTATAGTTGAATTTTCAATCTCTCCCTTCCAATTCTGCCAGTTTTTGTTTTATGTATTTTGGGCCTCTCCTATTAGATATGCATATGTTTATAATTGTATATCTTTTTTTGTTTTTTGTTTTTTTCCCCAATAAGTATTTATTCATTGTATTTTCTTGGAAAAAAAAGAAAAAGGGGGGGAAAGGAACAGCATGTGTTACAATAGTGCAACGGAAAAGAAGTGCCGAGTACAGCAAATTGACCATAAAATAAACACATCCCAGTGATAAAGTCACCAGAGCCCAAGGGAGCTCAGTCTCCTGCAGTTCAGGAAGATGGGGAAGGGATCAAGAAAAGAACAGACAGGTACACACTCTGCCTACCTTGTCCTTCCCTCTTCATGAATTCAGACTTGCACAGAGCTTTAGTTTCTGTCAGTAAACATCGAGCTACATTTGTCCATCTCTTATTAATCAATCTTATGGTCACTTTGACATACATGTTTTGCACCTATATAAAAGCTCCTGAGTGACTTAGATACTTGGATTTATCTTCCTTTTCTTAGTCTCCCACCCAGGATGAGACACGTCACCCAATACATCCTATTTGCCCTGTTTGAACAAAGTGATGTAAACTTATAGTGCTCATAGGGCAGGTAAATGAAACTTCCTTTCTCTTCAGCTACTATGACTGTACAATCACTACTGCAACAATGCAGGACAGTGGCTCCAGACAGTATTAACAAAAGTCCTTGGTAATGGGACTGGGTCTCTAAGTCCGGAATTTTCAAAAGTTAAGGATTTTTTGTTTTATTTTTTTTTTTTTAGAGTATGGATCTCACTCTGTCATCCAAACTGGTGTGCAGTGGTATGATCATGTTTCAGTACAGCCTCAAACTCCTGCACTCAAGTGATCCTCCCAACTCAACCTCCCGAGTAGCTAAGACTACAGGCACATGCCACCACACCTGGCTAGAAAAATTAAGGATTTTTGTCTTTGCTTCATACATTTATTCCTGGGCAGCACAGATGGGTACAAGCGTTTCATTTAAAAAACCTATGCCTACCAGCTCATACTTTGACACACACACACACACACACACACACACACACACACACACACCCACCCCTCAATGTGCATGGTAGATTTAGTTTAATCTCAGTGAAGGATAGATCTGGTGTGTGAAGCAAGTCTAATACTCTAGGATTAGAGGCTTGGAGTAGGAATCCTTTATTGCATATGTAGACAGCTTTATCTAACCTTATTCCTCTCTAGGCCTTTCACCTGGCCCAGGCTCTAACCTCTCTGCACCACCTTCCTATTCATACTCGTGTCCAATCTTCTAGTAAAATGAGATCAAGTCATGGGACAAATCAACTAAAACCAAGTATCCCAAGAAACATTATCAAGCTGGAGGAGTTTTAAGAAGACATTGCAGCAGAAAACCCAGCCCTTACTGACAAAAATGAGAGTCTAATAGGCTATGTACTCCAGGTAGTTGTTTTTTTGTGGTGGTAATTTAAACAACAACACAAAGTATTTCTGCTGTGCAGACCTGGAGCGGCTGTCAAATTATCCCTGAGGTTGCCTGTGTACCTCACAACAAAGTATAAAAATAAGGACCTTAGATTAAAATATATAAAATATTTTATTAAGGAAACAAAAGTTAAAATGCACAAGATACATCTTTTGCACACATCAAGTACAGTTGGCCTCCTGGAGAAAGTGAGAACCAAGTTGCACTTGTTCAAAGGAGCAAATAAAATTATAGGGCCAGGTGCCGTGGCTCACACCTGTAATCCCAGCACTTTGGGAGACTGAGGCTGGCAGATTGCTTGAACTCAGGAATTTGAGATCAGGCTGGCAACATCACAAAACCCTGTCTCTACCAAAAGTACAAAAAATTAGCCAGGCATGGTGGCATGCACCTGTAGTCCCAATTACTCAGGAGGCTGAGGTGGGAGGGTCAATTGAACCCAGGAGGCGGATGTTGCAGTGAGCCATGATCATACCACTGCGCTCCAGCCTGGGTAACAGAGCCGGACTATATCTCAAAAAAAAAAAAAAAAAAAAAAAAAAAATTATAGTGGCCCAGAATGAGGCAGGAGTAAGCTTAGAAGTTGCAAATCTGCAGCTGTTTGCTTAAGCGCCCCTTTTGCCTGTAATCATACCCATTGCTTGGAATAGTTCCCGGCTCCCTGTCTCAAGAATGGATTATGAGTAGACACATGGAAAAGCCCTGCCCTGATCTGCCTGAGAGATTCCCTCCCACAGAATGTTGTGGCTTCTTGGTGTTGTCCATGAATCTGGTTTCATGCTGAATCTTTTCATTCTGGTATAGGAAATATTATTATATATCCTTGTTCAAAGGGAAAATGGGTTGTCCAGAGTGGAGCCTAAGATAAAGCATCCTGGTCCTAGGGAGATTTTCCACAAAAGCCCTCACTTTTTTTTTGCTTGAATGGCATGGTTGGAATTCCTTTGCCTTCACTCTCACCCCCACCTCCCTCCACAAGGGAAGAGAGAGTGATTGCCGTGGATCCTGGCCTGAGATACATGGCAGTGCCAGCTGCCCGCTACCTGCCCCATCCTACTTTCTTTGCTCTTTGCTAGTTGAGTGAGGGATTATATTCTTTAAGTGAGGAAACTGAAATTCAGATAAGTGGTGCGTCCATGATAGCCTAGCTGGGGAGCAGCAAAGCCATTATGTGAGCCCAGGCTTTCCAACGTTAAGTCTGCGGTTCCTTCCATATACCGCAGCTATCTTTCCTTTAGTGTAATTGTTTAAAGACTTCATGATTCTTCATTCTTTTTGGAAAATCTTATTTCTAATACTGCTGTTGGTTATATTTTTATATTATCTTTAGCAGTTGATTAAATTTGTTAAACATTTTAAAATACTGGGTCAATTCATTGGGGAAAAAGAAAGTCTTTAATAAATAGTAACCATATAGAAAAAATTCATTTCATATACAAAATTCATATGCACTTCATATCTCACTTTATTTACAAAATTTATTCCAAGAAGGATCATAGGCCTAAAGTAAAGCCAAACCATAAAGTCTCTGGAAGCCTGCATGATGGCTTCTGGCTGTAATCCCAGCTTTGGAGGAGGCTGAGGTGGGAGAATTGCTTGAGGCTAGCAATTTGGGACAAGCCTGGGCAATGTAGTAAGACCCTGTCTCTAAAAAAATTTTGTTTGTTAAATAAGGTGGCATGGTAGTGCGCACCTATAGTCTCAGCTACTCAGGAGGGTAAAGTGGGAGGATCGCTTGAGCCCAGGAGTTCAAGGCTGCAGTGAGCTGTGATAGTGCCACTGCACTTCAGTCTAGGTGACAGAGAAAGACTTCATCCCTTAGAAAAAAAAAATTACAGTGTAAGAGAATGACGATAATGATACTGTTATTATTAAAATTAATACCTTTAAATTGTGAAAAAATAATTACTACAAATAGAAAACCAGTGCATCAACATTTTAGCCAGTATTTTATTTTCTTGTTAGGGTGAAATTTGCATATTATTAATTTCAAAGATCTTGAGTGTATAATTTGATGAATTTTAGCAAATGCATAATTCAGTACCGTAGCTCTTAATATATTAGTCATATTCTTTCCTTGCTATCCCTGTAAGATCGCTAAGATAAGTTCAAAATGTTTCTGTTCTCCATAGCTACCATAAAAACAAAACCCCAACATTTTTAGAACCATTAAGGTTGATAATTGTGGTAGCTGATAAGAAGGTAGTTGGGGCTGGATGTGGTATCTCACGCCTATAATCCCAGCCCTTTGGGAGGCCAAGGTGGGCAGATCACTTGAGGTCAGGAGTTAGAGACCAGCCTGGTGAACATAGTGAAACCCTGTCTCTACTAAAAATACACAAATTAGCCGGACGTGGTGGTGGGCACCTATAATCCCAGCTACCTCGCCTAAACCCGGGAGGCAGAGGTTGCAGTGAGCCAAGACAATGTCACTACACTCCAGTCCAGGGGACCCAGCGAGACTCTGTCTCAAAAAAGTAAAGAAGGTAGATGGTTGGTATCTAGTACTCTTCTAGGAACCTTAGGCCCAAATCGTGAAAAGTCTCTAAGGCAGCTAATGCTAGAGTTTTCTAATGTAAATTTCATAATTAGTACTAGTAATGCATATTAATTATCTTAGGTGAGACACTCCAATAGCTTAAATAACCAGTATAAGTTTATGAAGAATTATCTCCTTCTAGCTGCCCTTTTGTTTCTAGTTGGCCAGACACTACAGTATCTGTGTTTTAAATATTTTAGCATAGGCTGGCAGTTCAAAATAATGATAAAGTATCCTTTAAACCCTATATTTTATCCTGCAAGAATTTTTAGTTAGTACTTTCTAGGCTGTTTATAATAGGTTTAAAAAAATCAATAAAATGCAGGCACTTTTTGTAGTGTATGCTTTAAACAAGGTGACAAAGCAAGCTACAATTTGTGAAAGATATTGAAGGAAGGAAAGGAAAATATCATATCTATCTGAAATTATTGAGAGAACATTGATTTTTTCTCTCAGGCAGAAAAATCGATGCCCAAATTTTAGTTTTGCTAATGTACAAGATTAGACCTCCTTATAAAACGTACAGTAGCATTTGGGCGGGACTGATTGCAACATCTTAGAATGTGGCATTTCTTCTGTTTAGAAATGGTATTAAATAACTCTAAGGAGTCAGGAAATATTACAAGCAGGTTTGTTTATTTGTTTGTTTGTTTGTTTGTTTTTTGAGATAGAATCTCCCATGTCGCCCAGGCTACAGTGCGGTGGCGTGATCTTGGCTTACTGCAACCTCTGCCACCTGGGTCCAAGTGATTCTCGTGCCTCGGCCTCCTGAGTAGCTGGGACTATAGGCGCACCACCACGCCTGGCAAATTTTTGTATTTTTAGTAGAGACGGGGTTTCCCCGTGTTGCCAGGCTGGTCTCCCACTCAGCCTCAGGCGATTCACCCACTTTGGCCTCCCAAAGTGCTGGGATTACAGGCATGAGCTGCCAGCAGTTGTTAATTATTATAGAAGTGGTTGTGACATCTATTTTCGTGTGTGTGTGTGTGTGTATGTTGTGATCCACAGCTCACTGCAGCCTCAACTTCCTGGGTTTAAGTGGTCTTCCCACTTCAGCCTCCAAAGTAGCTAGACCACAGGCATGTACCATTATGCCCAGCTCATTTTTTGATACTTTTTATGGAGACAGGATTTTGTCATGTTGCCTAGGCTGGTTTCGAACTCCTGAGCTCAAGCAATCCTCCTGCCTTGGCTTCCCAAAGTGCTGGGATAACAGGCATGAAACGCCCTGCCCAGCCAACACCAACATCTCTTTCTTTCTCTCCCTTCCTCCCTTCCTCCCTTCCTCCCTTCCTCCCTTCCTCCCTTCCTCCCTTCCTCCCTTCCTCCCTTCCTCCCTTCCTCCCTTCCTTCCTTCCTCCCTTCCTT
>NW_016806642.1:5956346-5978286 GCF_001698545.2 Rhinopithecus bieti
TTCCTCCCTTCCTCCCTTCCTCCCTTCCTTCCTTCCTTCCTTCCTTCCTTCCTTCCTTCCTTCCTTCCTTCCTTCCTCCCTTCCTTTCTCATTTTGTTTACATCCTGAGTCCTTGCTTTTTTCTAGCCAAAACTAGCCCTCTTACTTTTTCTTCCTGTTTTTCTAAAGGGCTCATAGGTAGTACTCATCCTTGCTGAGTGGAAGGAGTACTGACTTCTCAATAGCTCAGTCTTCTCTCAAATCCCAGTATTCTTAATTCTTCCTTTTGTGGGAGAGTAATGAGTAGGCCAAGACTTTCAAAGTTTGGGAGATGGCAGAATGGAAATTCTCAGATGGATTCTAGGATTACTTTTAAACCTCTTCAGAGATTAAAAGTTAGAGGAACTTGGTACAACCTTGAGGGAAAGAAAACTTACGGAAGTAGGGTTATGCCTTTGTGTGTACCAGTAGGGCAGATAAACAGAAGTGCATATTTACTGAAGAATATTTAGTGGTATAGGAGGGAAAGGGTAGATTTTCAGTTTTCCTTCTGTGTGTGGTAGTTGTAGACAGACATTTTTCTTTTGAACCAACACAAATGACCAAAAAAAAAAAAAGAGAGAGAGAAGCCTCAGTATTTCTAAAATGAGGCAAATACACACACACACACACACACACACACACACACACACACAGCACATGCACACTTAGAGAGTTATTTTCTGAAAGCTGGAAAATTGTTTCCCAGGAGAAATGTATGATCTACAGTTAAAATGTTTAGACATTTGGCAATTGGATAAATAATTTTTTGATGAAAATAGGAAAACAGATTGACATAAATGTACATTAGGGTAGTGACTTTCATTTCTTGTACATACACAGTGAAGTAGTTCTGGGCAATAAATTCTTGGAAAAGTAGAGTAGGAATTGGATAAATGTCATAGTTTATGACTGAATACATACAAACAGGTGAAAACTCAAGATGGAGAGGTAATAATAACCACCTGATAAAGAGACTTAAAACCCTTTCACTGTACAAAAAAAGATTGCTTTAGAGTTATAACTTGATATTATAGTTTGATTTTTTAAAAGATATTCATTCCTTTTGTGGCCACTATGGATACATAAAATAAAAAATGCCTTTTGTTTCTCAATATAATTAAATATTGTTTCCCAATATTTAAAATCTTAACTGTAAAAAAATTTTTTTGAATGCTATAGATTCTGGAACTAATATTAAGATTACTAAAAAAGATGACACAGCCACTATTTCCTCCATAGGTCTCTTAAAAATAAAGGATAGTTGACCATGCAGAGTTAAGGAACTATTTCAAATCCTCTGCCAAGCTATATCCAGTATGTTGGCAATATAGGAGCCATCAGACCTTTCCTGTATCCCCCAGATCCATCCTATGCTGTCTGTTCCACCTCTTATTCCAGATTTCTCATGCTTTTTTCTGTGACAGACTACTGCAGCCAACTTTGAATTTTCCCTCTTCTCTGAATTTCATTGCATACATACTAATTTAAAACCCCTTCATTGTTGTTCTAACTTTTGGTAGACACTCCTTAAGGCCAGAGCAATTTGTTATATTTCTTTGTACACATTAGTACACATTAGTTAGCAGTGCTGGTGGGTGATCAGTAAACCTTATGGAAAGCAAGTTTTAAGGGAATTCAGGAAAGGGAACAATTAATAGTATGACAATGGATGTTTGAAGGAAAGGGATCATGAATAAGGACCTAAACTAAAGAAAGTCTAGGTCCTGGGGAAGATGAAAAAGAGGATGTTCCAAGCTGAGATCACAGAATGATCTGAGGCCCAAATGCACATAGCCTAGTTACTGAAGCTGTAGGTAACAGTGAATAATTGGATGAATGAACCAATGAACAAATTAGTATATTCTGAGTAGAGCAAGATGGCCAAATTTACTGGACTGTTCCTTGTAAGTCATTCATTCCTCACACATTTTTTTAGTTCTCTAGGATATAAAGATGAAAAGATAATATTTATTTTCAGGAGCAAATTCTAATGGAACAGACAGAAAAATTAAAACTTATTAAAATATGTTACCTGAAATAAGAGGTATGTCCAACACCTGTGGAAACACAAAGGAGGAAGCTGCTAAGAGGAGGTTTGTAAGATAGGCCAGATCCTCAAAGGCCTTAAATGCCTGACTCAATTGTTTGGACATTATTTTGGTTATTATTGAAGCAAGACACTACATCAGACCACTTTGTGAAGCTATAGGACAGCAGTTATCCTTCCTAAGGTTTCTGTGTGAGGCTTAGTAATAGGCACCTCTGAGAGTTTTCCTACCCTGGCCCCATAATTATACTTCAAGTTCAGCGGAAAGCAGAAGTCAGGGTATGGTTGGGAGAGTTGGCCATCTCTAACCTATTTGGAAATACCATCTCAGAAGGTAGTAACCCTTTAATGCTAAAATTTAGTAAATATCAAATTGAGATGTTCTAGTTATTATAGAGACCTGAAATGTCTACCTAATTTGAAAGAACAGTGTTTACTCTGAGAGTGATAATTAAGTATATTTGTAATCTGAAAAGCAAGAGCAAGGAAACGAATTTGAATTTTGCTGATTTTAATGGCATATAATTTCAAAAATCTATGACATAACTATTTCTGTCCTAAATTATTATTTATATCCAGTCATTTGATCCTTCAAAAATCACAAGGAAGAAAAGTTTTATAAGTTATTCTCCAACAACTGGAACTTGTCAAATGAGTCTGTTTGCTTCTCCCACAAGCTCTGAAGAACAAAAGCACAGAAATCGACTATCAAATGGTTAGTTGAACATTCTTTTCTACTTATTTTAAGGTTTTTCTAGTTATTGGCTAAATCAAAATTTTGCTTTAATTATATATGGATCTTGCTACAGCTGATTTTTCTCTTCTCTCAAATAATTTAATACCTTAATATAGGTGTTACTTTGGACATAAATGTAAACTTTTGGCACTTGTTTTAAAATGCAACTGCAGGCTTTGTTCCCTTACTATCCCATCCATTAAATAGAAATTATGGCCTGACTTGCCTTCAGCCACTATCAATTATAATGGTTACAGATATGCCCCTTAACAAGCTATCTATCATGTGCATAAATTAACGGCAGCATAATTCAGGTGCTGCTGCACTACAACTTAAGAGTGATATTTCTAAATGTTATTTTTATTCATGTTTTCCATTTAGTTTTACCCACGTTTAGTATATCTTTATATAGCTTACCTTTATTTATTATATTTCATTCCCTTCTTTTTCTTGACTATTTCAAATGTATTTACAAAAGGTTTGTAGAATTTTCCGTAGAGAAAATCTAATTTTAGTATGAAATTCTTTATTTTAAAATATTATTAGTTTAATTTTAATTTTGACCATACATATTTGTTGTCCTCTGGTAGTTTATTGCTAAAATACTGATTTAAAACACAAATCTCGATTTCATGGGTTTATTTATCTATTTTTTTGAGAAAGGTTATGAATCGTGGCATGTAGTTTTATAATATAAAATTTTAAATAGGCTCAAATTTAATAGTGTATCCTTTAGATATACTGTCATTAGCCTAATTCACATTTTATTGTTTAACATTTAATGAGTGCTAGCATATACTAGAAGCTACCCAGAAACAAAGAAGTCTTATTTTACGTGATTTGTTATGTTACACAAAATGAGATCTTAAAGTTTTGAATGTCTTTAATTTTACTTTAATCAAATGCTTTTTATCCTAAAGCTGTGACTATTAGGTTTCTCTTTCCCTAAACTGTATGAAAATGTATACACTTTAAGTTTCATAGTTCTATTCTTATATACATGATATATCTTTTAATTAAAATAAATGCCTTAGAGATTGTACATCCCTATACTGAAATGTGAAAAGATTTTAAGTTGATATGTACTCAATTTCCATATTGAAATTAAATATGGACTTAAGGGGACATTCTTTTTGCCCATAAAAAGATTGGTCACATGATTTCTGTTGACATTTAAGTGGATAATTATCACAAATTATAGTCCTAAGTAAGCTCTTTTTTTAAAAGTCAAATAGCAAAGGTTTCAGAGGTGCTGGCAATGTTCTGTTTTTTGACCTACATAGTGGTTACACTGATTCACTCTAGTTATTCATCAGACTGTACATACATGTTTCATGTGTGCCGTAATGTATATATCTCACATATAGAAGTCTCTAAACAGGAGAATTTTGTCCAGAATTCTGTATCAGATTATGTCATTTGTAATAATTACATTGCTTATGCTAACATATCATCTTGTACATGTTTTAAAAATAAAAAAGCTTGATTTTTATGAAGTAACTTAGTTCAAAATAAATGAGAAAATATGACTTATGAAGTCAGTTAAATTCTAAATAAGGTCATAATCTCTTAACAAAGCCCACTTTAAAAATATTATACAAAACATAATATAAAATTTAAATAACATTTTCAAGGACATTTTAGGTGCTACTCACTTCCCATCACACTTATGATGAGATCCAAAACCTTATCATGACATGGAAGGCCATATGTCCATCTAATTCCCAAACACCTCGTCTGCCTCATTTTCTACCCTTTTTTTACACTACTTACCTTCTTGCCACTCTTGAGTGGCTACTCAAGAAGGTAGCCACTCTTACCTTCTTGCTATTTGTCAGTCATGCTGAGCCCCTTCTTGCCACGGGGTCTTGCAGTTCTCTCCACCTGGAATACTCCTTCTCCAGATATTTATATGTACTTTCTATGTACATTTGAACCATGTACTGTGCGAACAGAAAACTTAATGTTATATTTAAATACATTTGTAGTTATAAAAGGATGAAAAATTTGGTTCTATGTCTTCCTTCTACATAGATTCTACATTGGCCAAATATGGGTTTTGTTTCAGCTCTTTAGTTTATACATTTAACAGATACGTTCATGGAGCACATAATAACGTTTCAGTCAGTGACAAACTATGTATATACATCGGGGTCCCCCAAGATTATAATGGAGCTGAAAAATTCCTATTGTTTAGTGGCCCAGTAGCCATCATAACATTGTAGCACAACACGTTACTCACATTTTTGTGGTGATGCCAGTGTAAACAAACCTAGTTCACTGCTAGTCGTATAAAAGCGTAGCATGTACAGTTATGTATAGTACATGATATAGTTATGTACTGCATAATGATGTTTTGTTCAACAACTGACCAATGATGGTCCTGTAAGATTATAATACTGTATTTTACTGTGCATTTTTATGTTTAGATATGTTTAGATAAACAAATACTTACAATATGTTACAATTGCCTACAGTGTTCAGTACAGTAATATGCTGTGCAGGTTTGTAGACTAGGAGCAATAGGCTATACACTAGGTGTGTGCTAGATTATACAATGGAGGTTTGTATAAGTATACCTACGATGTTTGCACAACAATGAGATCACCTCATGATGCACTTCTCAGAATGTATGTCCATAGTTAAGTGACACGTAACTCTATATGTATGTGTGTATGTTGTATATCATTTATATATTTCTTAATGTGTGTGTACATTATTATATTGCTGCCCTCCTCAGACCCGTAGCAAGTTTCTCCATGCTATTACAGTTAGCCGTTGAACAACATAGGTTTGAACTACACAGGTCAACTTATATGAAGATTGTTTTAGAATAAACATACTGGAAAATTTTTTGGAGTTTTGTGACAACTTTGTAAAACCCTGCAGACAAACTTTATAGACTATAAATATAAAAAAAAAAGTTAGATTTGCCATGGATGCATAAAATATATGTAGCTACTAGTCTATCATTTACCATAAAACATACACAAATTTATTATAAAAAAATAAAATGTATCAAAATTAATGCATACAAACACTTAGACCCTACACAGTCCCATTTGCAGTTGAGAGAAATGTAAATGAATATAAAGATGCAGTATTAAATCATAACTGCATAAAATTAACTAGTACATACTCTACTACTGTAATAATTTCATAGCTACCTCCTGTTGCTGTTTTAGTGAGCTCAAGTGTTGCAAGTATCTGCTTGACATACCATGTGATGCTGATAATCTCTGCACAAGCAGTGTGTCTCTCAGGTAAATTGTATATTGCAATAAAAAGTGATCTCATGGTTCTCGTATGTTTTTCATCATGTTTAGGGCTATGCTGGAAACCTTGAATAACACCGTGAAACCCACATAAAGTGCCACTAGTGATGCTGAAAGTGCTCCCAATGAGCAGAGAAAAATCATGACATTACAAGAAAAAGTTGAATTGCTTGATATGTACCGTAGATTAAGGTCTGCAGCTGTAGTTCCTACTGTTTCTGACAGTTCATCTTGTAAACAGATGACAAACTTATGGTATTGATTAATACTTTACAATACTGTAAATATTTTATCTTATGATTTTCTTAATAACTTTTTTCTCTAACTTACTTTATTGTAAGAATACACAGTATAATACATGTAACACACAAAATATGTGTTAATTGACTTTGTGGCATCTGGCCAACAGTACGCTATTGGTAGTTAAGTTTTTGGGGATTCAAGAGTTATACTTGGATTTTTGACTACATGGGGGGTTGGCACTCCTAACCCTCAAGTTGCTCAAGGGTCAATTGTATGCATTTTAGAAAAGAAGAAAGAGTAAATTTTTCCCCTTTACTCCCATGAACACTTCAGACTCGTTATTTAATAATGAAAGTAGAAGAATAAATAAATTTGCATAGTCAGAGAGTACTTATTAACTGGACAATAGATCTGTAAAAATCACTCAGACTATAACAATATAACAGCACAGAGAGATAAAAGGAAAATGTGATAATAAAGAGAAATGATAGGCAGAATAAAACTCTCCAACATCTGCCAAGTTGGAGTTCTACAAGGAAGAAATACAGAGAATGGGCCGTAGGCAGTGTTCTAAGATATAAGGACTATCAGTTGTTCATAATTAAGGAAAGATAAGAATGTGCAAATTAGAGTAGCATGCTAAGTCTGCGCAGGATAAAGTAAAACAGATCCACATCTAGTTATTTCATGATAAAACTGTATGTACAACATCAAAGACAAAATTTTAAGGGCAACCAGAGAAAAGATAGTACTTACAAGAGAATAACAGACTGATAAACTTCTTATTTGTATCAGTAGACTCCAGCAGAAAATGCAATAATAGTATCAATTAGGAATCACAGTTGAGTTTTTATCCAGGAAGTGAGGATGAAATAAAGATATTTTCAGACAGTCTCAGAGAGTTTGCCACTCGCAGATTCTCAGTAAAATAACTACAAAATAAGTTATTTCTCCAAGAGGTAAAGTGAACCTCAGATAAAGGAGTGGAATTGCAAAAAGCAATGATGAAAAAGTGAATCAGCAAACATGTTAATCTAATTACAAGTTTTGCTGACTATAAAGCAAAAGTCAAACAATTGGAGAGCGGGTGAAAAACAAATAATAGACCACACTAGCATGGAAGATAAGGAGGCAACAGATAAGAGTTACGATGTGGTTTTTTTGTTTGTTTGTTTGTTTGTTTGTTTATACTTTAAGTTCTAGGGTACGTGTGCATAAGGTGCAGGTTTGTTACATATGTGTACATGTGCCATGTTGGTGTGCTGCACCAATTAACTCATTAAGGTCCTTGTATTTTCAGGCAAATGATGAGATACCTATCACTTGACTTCATTGTGTTTTTTGTTTTCTTGCCTGCAAAATGGGGAAGATAGTAATTCCTACCTCAGAATTTTGAGGATTAAATGGATTAATACACAGAAAGTACTTAGAGTGGTACTTGACATACATTAATAGTATATGTTCCATACATATTTTAGCCATTTTAATTAATAGCCATTTTAATTAATTAGACTTTAAGAAAAGACATAAGACAATTAAATCTGAAGGAATAGAAAAGAAAGCAAAGCAAATACTAGCTTTTTTAAAAAAAGCTAGTAGTTGATACAAAATAGACAGGCTGAAATAGACTTTATGCCTAAAAGGCTTTATTGAAGATAATGGGGCTCTTTTCATAAGAGATAGAGAAAGATTCACCACTACAAAAATAAAAGGATCCTGAGCCATATGTGCATCTAAAAAACTCAAAACATGATGAAATATGACAGGATAACAAGGGAGAAACTGATAAATCCACAGTCATTGTAGGAGATTTTAAACTATCTCTTTCAGAAACTGATGAAGAGGTTAAAAAGGAAGGATATAGGCAAGTTGTACATAATTAGCAAGCTTATCTAACAAGCTGTGGTCAGAAAAATACCCAACATATAATAAAGCACACATGGAACGTTCACAAAAATGTAACCAGCTTGGAGTTACAGAGGAAGTCTCACTGTATTAAAAATTACAGTCATACAGCTCACACTCTCTGACTAAACTTTCATACAATTAGGAATCAATAATGAAAAGGCAGCCCTCCAAAAATTTTAACCTGTATATTTGGAAACCAAGAAACTTCTAAATAATTCATTGATCAGAAAAATTACAATGGAAAGTATAAAATATTTAGAATTGAATGATAATGAAAACATGTCAGCACTTAGAGGAGAAATTTATATGTACATTATACTAAAGCAGTTCTTGGTGGAAGCTTTATGCAGTCCTTCCTTCATATCTGGGGAATTGGTTCCTGGATCCCACTCAGTTTCCAAGATCCACAGACCCTCAAGTCCCTTGTAGAAAATAGTATAGTATTTGCATATATCCAATACACCCTCCTATATACTTTAAATTATCTCAAGATTACTTATATACCTAATACAATGTAAGTGCTATGGAAATAGTTGTTATACTGTATTGTTTAGGGAATTATGACAAGGAAAAGTCTGTATATGTTCAGTACAAATGCAGCCATCCTTTTTTTAAATAAAGTATTTTTGATCCATGGTTGGTTGAATCCACAGATGTGGAACCCACTAATACAGAGGGCCAGCTGTACTTACAAATGCATATACAGTCGTGTGTCACTTAACAATGGGGATACCTTCTGAGAAAGGCATTGTTCAGTGATTTTGTCATTGTATGAACATCATAGATTGTACTTACACAAACCTAGATGGCATAGCCTACTACACATTTATGCTATATGGTATAGCCTGTTCCTAGGCTGCAAACCTATACAGTGGACTGTACTGAATACCATAGGCAATCAAAACATAATGGTATTGGTATATTTAAACATATCTGAGTAGAAAAGGTACAGTAGAAATATGGTGTTATGATCTTATGGGACCATTGTCATGTATGTGGTTTGTCACTGACCAAAGTGTTATACTGCTCATGACTGTATTTAAAAAGGAAGAATGATTGAAAACTATTGAGTCAAGCATTCAACTCAGAATGACTGATAAGGAACAACAGAATGAACCCCCCAAAGCAGAAAGGAAATAATGATATGAAGAGAAATTATAAATTGAAAACAGGGCAATAAGCAACAAATCCAAAGCTGGTTCTCTGAAAAGTCTAATGAAATGGTAGCCCTCTGGCAAGACTGATTTTTTTTCAAGTAGCAGAAGGAACAAACAATATGTAAAGGAGCTGATAAACTACCATACTATCTCCTTAAATCTGTGGTGAGCAATCTGAGGTGTGGGCCAAATGCTAAACATTTTTATTGTAAAAGAACTAGTCAAATATCTTGCCCTGTAAAATGTAGATCAATAATATTAATCTCAATATTTTCATGGAAGGACTTAGACTTTTAAATACTTTTCAGCTTTTAAATATGACAGGTTTTAATATTTCTAAGAATAACACTAAGGTCAGTTACCAGACTGTCAAGTACCCAGTCAACACAAAGTAATCTGAATGAAAGATGTAAAAAACCTGTATTTTTGTTACTGCTTCCCAAATATTACTGTTTTAGTAGATAAAAAGTTATTTCCATTTTCTCAGCAATAACCTTCTATTCAATAGTGTAAGTAATATTTTAAGAATGTTATTACATTTATATCTATGCGACTTAATAAAAGTGTTTTCATTTTGAGTGAAAAAGAACCATTCAGCCGTGTGCAGTGGCTCACTCCTGTAATCCGAGCATTTTGAGGGGCTGAGGTGGGCACATCACCTAAGGTCGGGAGTTCAAGATTAGCCTGGCCAACATGGCGAAACCCAGTCTCTACTAAAAATACAAAAATTAGCCAGGCGTGGTGGTGCATGCCTGTAGTCCCAGCTACTCGGGAGGCTAAGGCAGGAGAATCACTTGAACCTGGGAGGCAGGGGTTGCAGTGAGCAGAGATGGCTCCACTGCTCTCCAGGCTGGGCTGGCAAAGTGAGACTCTGTCTCAAAAAAAAAAAAAAAAAAAAAAAAAAAAAAAAAGAATATTGTTATTTTTCATGAGTTGATCCTCTAAAGAGGTTATTTACCTACCACTCTAGTTTATTAATATTAATTTGGTTTATTAAAAGAATAGCAGGACTGTATCAGTATCTCATTCACCTCTTTGCCTGCAGGCCTTCAACTGATCCTACATTGCAAGTAACCTTTGTTTGACCACCTTAGACAAATCACTTAAATCTCTGTGGATCAAGGTTTTCCCAACTCTTAACTTTTTGTTTGAGACCAAAATGATTGCCTATAATATTTATCAACTATAAAGTAAGGGTACCTATAAGCAGCATGATACCAGCCTAAACCTGTTTGGACTTTACATTAATTTTTTTTTTTTTTTTTTGAGATGGAGTCTCATTCTGTCATGCAGGCTGGAGTGCAGTGGTGTAATCTTGGCTCACTGCAACCTCTGCCTCCCAGGTTCAAGTGATTGTCCTGTCTCAGCCTCCCAAGTAGCTGGGATTATAGGCACATACTGCCGTGCCCAGGTAATTTTTTGTATTTTAGTAGAGACAGGGTTTCACCATGTTGCCCAGGCTGGTCTGAAACTCCTGAGCTCAGGCAATCCACCCACCTCAGCCTCCCAAAGTGCTAGGATTACAGGCATGAGCCACTGTGCCTAGCCTACATTAGTCTATTAATAAGCATTGCATCATGGTTAAGAGCACAGTCTTCAGCTAAATGTCTGGGTTTCAGTCCTCACTCACTAACTTTATGGACTGGGATAAGTTATGTAACCATTCTGTACTTCTATTTTCTCATCTGTAAAATGGGAACAAGAGTGACTATGTCAGAGTTGTGCAAGTTAATTAGATATCATATGTAACATATTTAAAGCAATGCCTGGCCCTAATTAATACCATGTAAGTGTTAGCCATTGTCATCACTATTGATTGTGCTTCCAAGTGTGAACAATTTGTTGAAAGCTATCTTCATTTGTTAAGGAAAGAGCTCCCTGGAGCCTTACCAAAAAGCTCAAATACAATTCTGAATCTAGTTCAGATTCAGTGATGGTACATTTATCACCAATGTTTTATGAAACTACACTTGAAGAGAGTCAAATACACAAGTGTTTGCTCACTTTTACATATAATCTCACAAGAAAAGTACCATATAGATTCCACAGTCCTTTTGTATATATTCATTGTGCTTACTTTTTTTTAATAGAATGGAATGAAATAAAGGAATGTATTAAGTAACTGGAAAACTCATTTACTACTCAATATGTTGTATTATTACTCAACAGTCTAATAACTGATCTAAGTATTACTCTTAGAAATATTAAAATTCTTCATATTTAACAGCTGAAAATTATTTAAAATCATAAATGCTTCCACGAGAAGACTGAGGTTAATACTATTGATGCACATTTTTACAGGGTGAGATATTTGACTAGTTCTTTTATAATAAAAATATTCCGAAAGGCATTGAATACCTAGTGAAAATTCAGATAACATTCTTTACTATTTCTTACCTGACATTTTTTGCTATTAGTGCTGAAATGTGAAAACGAATTACAAGTTAAAGGAGCAAAGTAATTTTAATACTTAATTTTGGAGCCTTACTGAATGCAAACAGCATAGTACAAAATTCAGGAAATTAGTATTGACCTTTAGGCAAAGATTTTCTGAAATAACAGTTTAAGGTACATTTGGGTTTTCATTTGTGGTTTTCCACAAAACATTCATTTTCAGCTTAACTTTTTTTCAGAGACAGATTTTAATTTATTACTCCAAAACTCTCTAAAATCACAAAATATTGTTATTCTTTTCCCCTTACATTCTTTACTACATTTTTAACCATATTAATTTATTCTGTTTGAAACAAGGATACTGACTTGTCAAATAAGGCATAGTTCATAAACAAGAGAAATAACTAGTGCTTTAACAAAATTTTTAAATTATAACTTTTTTCTCCTTTTGCCATTAGAGACTATTTTGGGGTAACAATTATGATAGGTTTTTGTTGTTGTTGTTTTTGAGGAAGACATAGGTTCAAAATGACAATGAGAGGAGTTATTAATCGACTTCTGAACCAGTGGACTCAATGAAATTGAGTTTCTTTTGACTGTTTTTTCTTAGTGGTCAACAGTTTGGGTTATTCATTCATTTGCTTGTTTATTCATTCAGTAAACATCAAAAGCCAGTATATGCAAGGCACTGAAAATCTTAACTATACTAATATGTATTCTCAAATACTTGCTAATTATATATCAAATGTGTTTAAAGTACTTGGTGTATATGGTAGTATAAAGTACTCTAGAACAAACAACTAAATAGCTCATAAAACAATTATCTGCTTAACCATTGATAAGTACAAGCATTATGTTCTACTAGAGCTATAAAATCAAACAAACTTACATTTCAACCCAGTGGGCATATGAAGGATTATGACTTAGTTACATCCTATGTCTTCACGTGTGCCTCTGTCAATTTGTGAAACTTGTAAAAGTTTAGATAAGCCATGACCTCGGATGACTATATGGCATTTTAAATGGAATGTAATGATTTATTTATTTTATTGTTATCTTTTTTTTTTTTTGAGACGGAGTCTTGCTCTGTCGCCCAGGCTGGAGTGCAGTGGCCGGATCTCAGCTCACTGCAAGCTCCGCCTCCAGGGTTCACACCATTCTCCTGCCTCAGCCTCCCGAGTAGCTGGGACTACAGGCGCCTGCCACCGTGCCCGGCTAATTTTTTGTGTTTTTGGTAGAGACGGGGTTTCACCGAGTTAGCCAGGATAGTCTCAATCTCCTGACCTTGTGATCCGCCTGCCTCGGCCTCCCAAAGCACTGGGATTACAGGCGTGAGCCACTGCGCCCAGCCTGTTATCTTAAATAAATAATGAATGATATACTTAGATCTTTCCAAGGATTTACTAAATACACATTTAAAGATTCAGGTCCTCAAAAAATTTAAATAAAATTACCATATGACCCAGCAATCCCACTACTGGGTGTATATTCAAAGGATATTAAATAAGTATGTCAAAAGAAATATCTGGACTCCCATGTTCATTGCACCATTATTCACAATAGCTAAGATACTAAATCAACCTAAGTGCCCATGAACAGATGAATGGATAAAGAAAATATGGTATATATACTCAATGGAATTCTCTTAATGTTTAAAAAGAGGGAAATCCTGCCACTTGGGACAACATGAATGAACCTGGAGGATATTATGTTAAGGGAAGTAAGCCAGGCACAGAAAGACAAATGTCACATGATCTCACTTATAAGTGGGATCTAAAAAAGTCAAAATCATAGAACAGAAAATAGAATGGTGGTTTTACCAGGGTCTGCTGGTCGGGAGGGCTGAGTGATTGGGAACATGTTGACCAAATGATAAAAAATTTCAGCTAGACAGGAGGAACAAGTTCAATTATTGTATAATTGACTATAATTGATAGCAACATATTACATAGTTGAAAATTGCTAAGAAAGTAGACTTTCAGTGTTCATACCACAAAAAAATGGTAAGTATGTAAGGTAATAGATATGTTAACTAGTTTGGTTTAGCCATTTTACAATATATACATATTTCAGAACATGTTATACACTATAAATATTTAGTGTCAATTTAAAAATAAAATTAAAAGGTACTTTTACCCCTAAAATCAAATTTATTTTACAGTGATACTACGAGGAACTTAACTATTTTCTGAGTATCAGTATCACCAATCCCTTGTTGTTAACTTGAGAAAAAAAATAGAGGTGGAATAATGCAAACTGGAAGCATTAATATAATATCATTGATTAAAATCTTTGATGAAAGTATCCTTTATCTAATAAAGTTTACTAATGCATTTCAACCTAATTATGGAATCATATTGGATTTCTCTTTAATATACCAACCTTCAATGGAAATTTTATTCAAAAGATTATTTTTTCTTATGTGGTATTGTGAATAAGAAATTAGGCAAATAGGAAATGGGAAAAAAAAAAACAAAATAGGATACTGTTTCTTTTCCCACCTCCCTTCCATTTGTCCACCTTTTTACTTTCTATTTAAAATTTGACAAACTAAATTCTATTTAAAATTTGATGATTTCTCCTTTATGTCCTTTTCTTTATTACACATATATAGAAAAGAGAAAAAAATTGAATCACCCCAGTTTAACTGAAAGCAAAGAATCGACAACAAAAGACAATGATGAGTAAGTTTGTTACTTTTGAAATTACATATGTGTATCTTGCAGGAAGATGTTCATATTTGTTAAAGTAACCATTTAAAAGAATTTATTTGTAGAAATTAATAGTTTATACCTGACCTGAAATATTCTCTCTTAAATAAGTAAAATACCTTAGTTGTGATGTGGTTTGTGATATTCTATAATGGTTATATATGATGCCTTAATTTTAATACTCATTGAGCCCAGTTCTCCCAGCATATGCATAATAGACCAGCTCAGGGTAAAATAGAGTAAGACACTTACTTCAGATTTACATGGATGGAGAAGTAATACGTGGTTTAGGAACAAAGTGTCTAACACATAGCTGGTTCAGGATGGAACTAGAAACAGTGAAGCCAGCAGAGAGAGATCTAGAGGAACCTGGAAGGCCTACAGGCCAGCAACCAATCATTTTCATATTGTCCTGTCGGTGGTTCCTTTGAATGAAGACATTATCTGCAGAAAGCTACTGTCTACGTAGGAAAAGCCTGGAAAGAATACAGATGGCTCTCCATATGTGTGTATTACACATTTATGGATTCAACCAATGACAGATTGAAAATATTTTGAGAAAAAAATGAATGGTTACATCTGTACTGAACATATACAGACTTCTTTTCTTATTATTTCCTAAACCAATACAGTATAACAACTATTTATATAGCATTTACATTGTGTTGGGTATTATAAGTAATCTAGAGATGATTAAAATATATGGGAGGATGTGCATAGGTTATATGCAAATGCACCATTTTATATAGGAGACTTGAGCCTCCATGGATTTTGGTATCTGCAGGAGTCCTGGAACCAATTCTCCACAGATACTGAGGGACAACTGTATTTGTATCGTCTTCCTGGAAGGATTGAATTAAGCAGAACAGGGGTTAAATTTTCAAAGTAGTGCATATGTTTAGCTCATTTACCATTTCAGTGTATCTTCTATGTACCACACCAGTGGACACTATAAAGAGTAAAGATAAGGAAAATGAAGTTTCTCCCCATTGGGAGCTTATGGTTTTGTTTTGTTTTGTTTTTTTGTTTTTTGTTTTTTGCCCTGAGACAGGGTCTCACTCTGTTGCCCAGGCTGGAGCACAATGGTGTGATCACCATTCAGTGCAGCCTCAACCTCCTGGGTTCAAGCAATCCTCCCACCTCAGCCTCCTGCGTAGCTGAGACTACAGGTCCACACCACCACGCCCTACAAATTTTTGTGTATTTTTGCAGAGACGGAGTTTCACCATGTTACCCAAGCTAGTATCAAACCCCTGGGCTCAAGCAATCCACTCACCCAGGCCTCCCAAAATTCTGGGATTACAGGTGTGAGATTCTGCATGCAGCCTGGGAGCTTATGATCTTATGCTGTAAGTTAATATACCTTCCTCAATTTAGAAATGGGTTATGTTTACAAATGTTTTTGGAGTCATTTACATGGAACTCAGAATGCATTTTCCATGCAAATAGTGTTATAATCTGTGATTATAGCCCTGAGTCAGGGCACAGATCTATTTATTTTGTAATATAGCTGAACTATAGTTTTGGTAGTAGTCCAGATTAAAAGATGTGGAAATTGAGTGCCATTTAAAATACTTTAGGAACAAAGAGAAGAATTTTTCAAAGAAGCCTCATTGTTTGGCATCTCCTACATCTGTCCATTATTTGCTTTTAGTAGCTGTTTCCCCTTGACATGCTGCTCCTCCAGCTCCAAATATTTGCATGTTTCAGTCTTTTCTGCCCCACAAATATTTTTGTTGTAAATTATTTCTTCCTACTCCTAATCAAAGCTTTTGTTTCCTCAGTGAACTGATCTCAACTGGATATTAACAGGAAAGCATTCTTTTTTGTTTAACTTATTTAATGTTTTTTAACATAGAAATATATGTACACAGGAAAAAGTTCAAATTATAGAAAAGGATATACAGTGAAAGCAAGTAGCAAGTAAAAATTTATAAATCACAGATAATCTCGTATTTGAAAGCAGGTGCCTGCTAAACCAAATTAATTTCTCATGCAGTTACATAAAGTCTAAATAGGCAGCAAAGGAGGAAATGTTTTTGGACAAAAGTGATACCAGATAATCAAGCCTGTTGTTTTTCTCCCCGAATCAGCTCCACTTAATAGTGTCTTTCCTTCTTTCTTCTTGTAAACCCATCAATTTATTTAGAGCTCAGACTTTTAAAACAATAGCTCCCATGGCAGTGGGCTTCAAGGAGCAAGGGAAGAGCAAGAACCATTGTTATGAGTCACATAGGAATTTGCCTATGTTTATTTAATTTATTAATTTCTCTCCATATTTGTTTCTAAAGATCTCTATTATTTAAGTATATCACTCCATGAATTGGTGTTATAATTAGTGAATTTAAGTATGAGTTGAGACATTTTACAACATATAAAAATAACGGGCCAGGTGTACTGGCTCACACCTGTAATCCCAGCACTTTGGGAGGCCAAGGCGGGCAGATCACTTTAGGCTGAGAGTTCTCCCTGTCTCTACTAAAAATACAAAAATTAGCTGGGCGTGCTGGCGGGTGCCTGTGGTCCCTGCTACACAGGAGGCTGAAGCAGGAGAATCACTTGAACCCGGGTTGGGAGGTTGCAGTGAGTTGATATCGTGCCACAGTACTACAGCCTGGGTGACAGAGCAAGACTCTGTCTCAAAAATATATATATATATTTCTGTCAGGAGACTGAGGAAAGAAAATTGCTTGAGGCCAGGAGTTCAGGGCTGTAGTACACTATGATCCCTCCTGTAAATAGCCACTGCACGCCAGCCTGGGTGACACAGTGAGACCCTGTCTCAAAAAAAAAAAAGAAAAGAAAATGATTACTTTTTTTTTTTTTTTTTTTTTTTTTTGGACAGAGTCTTGTGTCGCCCAGGCTGGAGTGCAATGATGCAATCTTGGCTCACTGCAACCTCTGTCTCCTGGCCTCAAGCTGTTATCCTGCCTCAGCCTCCCTAGTAGCTGGGTTTGGTGGTACATGCCTGTAGTCCCAGCTACTCGGGAGGCTGAGGTGGGAGGATCACTGGAGCCCAGGAGGTCAAGGCTGCAGTGAGTGATGATCATGCTAATGCACTGTAGCCTGGGTGACAGAGCGAGACCCTGTCTCAAAAAAAGAAAAAAATAACCCTAGAAAATAACTGTAATTTAGAAAGCAAGGTGCTTTTTTTAAATATATTCTTAGCCAATTAGAACAAATAATCTATTTCTATGAGAACACTAAATGTTAATGATTATAAACTACAAAACAAGTTTCTAAATAAATTTTCTTATTTCCAAAAGCTAGTGAATAGTCAATATCCATCACTGGCCTGTAATCCCAGGACTCTGGGAGGCCAAGGAGGGAGGATCACTTGAGGCAAGGAGTTAAGAGACCAGCCTGGGCAACAAAATGAGACCCCATCTCTACAAAAAATAAAAAAATTAGCCAAGCATGGTAGTGTGCACCTGTGGACCCAGCTACATAGGAGGTTGAGTTAGGAGAATCATTTGAGCCCAGGAGGTGGAGGCTGACATCTGCAGGCCGAAAGAGCCATGGCTTTGGAAGGGCCATAAGTTCCACCACACTCTTGGTGGTTCTCACCCTGCAGCTTGGAGAAGGCACAATACTCTCCATTACCACTAATATAAATAATGTTTGTAAAATTCTTACCTAATAAAAAATTTAGGACAGGCGCATGTCTGCTTACAGGTAAGGTATTTTTTGTCTGTTAGAACTAGTCTGTAGCTTATTTCATGAATGCTTTGTCAAATTATGAAAGTTAAAGTGCAGTGATATTTGAAGACTGTAAGTGATGGTGTATCTTGTTTCTAATAAGATAAACCTTTTTGCCTTTGTTTTATCTTACTGGGAGTTATATGTCAGTGTTTGAAACATGCTGTGTGGTATAATAGGTTTAAAATAAATTCTTTAAAAGAGGAATACTGAAACTAGCCTTGTAGATTTGTCTGGTGCACGTGATGAAACCTACAGCTTGGCCGGGCGCGGTGGCTCAAGCCTGTAATCCCAGCACTTTGGGAGGCCGAGACGGGCGGATCACGAGGTCAGGAGATCGAGACCATCCTGGCTAACACGGTGAAACCCCGTCTCTACTAAAAAAATACAAAAAACTAGCCGGGCGTGGTGGCGGACGCCTGTAGTCCCAGCTACTCGGAGGCTGAGGCAGGAGAATGGCGTAAACCCGGGAGGCGGAGCTTGCAGTGAGCTGAGATCCGGCCACTGCACTCCAGCCTGGGCGACAGAGCGAGACTCCGTCTAAAAAAAAAAAAAAAAAAAAGAAACCTACAGCTTTATTTGGGGTTGGTGGCAATGCCCTGCTGGCTAACTTTCAGGTGACTGGGTTTTTTAAGTTTGGCAAGTAGAAACTTCTAAAATTGGATTTTCCTTTAGAAATATGTAGGGTCGGGGGAGGATGTCCTAACCCTATGTTGTGATCCTATGTAGAAAAATATGGGCTTAAATAGAGGCCGCATTTTTCATTTTAATCCAGTGTTCCACATGTGTGACTGCTGTTTCTGAAAGAAGTTTCTAAAATGTCACCATTTCTCAGAACTGAATAAACGTATTGCCAAGAGGCTTTTCTTAGGAATGAAATGTATCTGGGTAAATCTAAACAAAATTGCCTCTGTCTTCACAGTACCAAAGTTCACATAAAAGGTGAAAGCTCCTTTACATATTAAAATATGTATCTGTAACACTAATTTGTTACCATTATGAATTCTTTCAGCTCCTTTAGGAAAAAGTAGTTGGCTATTTAGAAGTATGTATGTCTTTGTTAGTCTACAGATAAAAACATCCTGGGTCAGCCCACTCCATCCACTCCCATAGGCTACAGAGAAAAGTCATCATTGCTGTCAAGACAAGTTGATGGTTTCCAATCTTAAAAAAATTTTTTTAATTAAAATAAATTTTAAAAAAGTTAAATGCAATAAAATACAAATTTGAATAGAAACATGACTCAAATTATTTTTACAAATACACATTGTTTATTTAAACCAAAATCTTGAGACCCTTAAAAACACAAAATTTATGAAGTAGAGTTCTTAAATTTATGAAGCAGAAAACAAGCTTTAGAACTGCAAACAAAATTTCTCACTGGGCTGGGCGTGGTAAGTCACACCTATAATCCCAGCACTTTGGGAGGTCAAGGCAAGCAGATCACTTGAAGCAGAAGTTCAAGCCTGAGCAATATAGGGAGATCCCATCTCTACAAAAAAATTTTTTTTAATTAGCAGGCCTGGGTGGTGCACGCTTGTAGTCCCAGCTACTCAGGAAGCTGAGATGGGAGGATCACTCTAGCGCCGCAGATTGCGCTCCAGCCTGGGAGACAGAAAAATACCCTATCAAGAAAAAAAAAGAAAAAAATTCCATGGGTAAAATATCTATAAATACCTTGTGTAAGCTTTTAACAGTTTAGAGACATTTTTTAAACTCTAGATTGGTAAATAATTTAAAATTTATAGAAAATTTGCAAGAATATTAAAAAGAATTCCTTAACACTCCCCCAGAGTCACAAATTGTTAATATTTTGTCACATGTACTTTTATTCTCTCTGTCACACATGTGCACACACATACATAGGTACTCAGACTTTTCTGAATATTTGAGAAGTTGCAGACATCCTTTTTTACTGCTAAATCCTTCAATGTGTATTTCCTAAGAGCATTATTTAACCATAGTAAAAATATTAAAATCAGAAAATTTAACATTGATATAATTACTGTTACCTAGTATATACTCCAAATTCAAATTTTCCCAGTAATATTCTTTATCACAGCTTTTCTCTTGATCCAGGATTCAATCCAAGATCACATATTAGAAAATAGTTCTTAAAGTTTCCTTCAATCTAGAATAATTTTTTTTAACCTTTTATTGTCTTCTCTGACAGTGACATTTTGTCAGAAATGTCAGAAAAAAAGCATTTTGTTTTTTCTTACTTTTCACTTTGCTTTTTTTACTGATGAATACGTCCTGAAATCAATTTCTATTTTTTAAATAGTGTAGACTGTTTTTTGTACATCATTCCTCAGTTGTATTTGCCTGATATTTTGTCATTATTCATGTTATGTATTTTGGGGCAAAAATATAGAAGAATGTTGAATTACATCAAGAGATATTTTGTCCTATTATTGATGAATTTTAATCATTTGATTACAGTGATGTTCAGCAGGTTTATATACTATAAAAGTAATCATTTGGCCAGGCACGGTGGCTCAAGCCTGTAATCCTAGCACTTTGGGAGGCCAAGACAGGCAGATCACGAGGTCAGGAGATCGAGACCATCCTGGCTAACACGGTGAAACCCCGTCTCTACTACAAAATACGAAAAACTAGCCCAGCGAGGTGGTGGGCGCCTGTAGTCCCAGCTACTCAGGAGGCTGAGGCAGGAGAATGGCATGAACCCGAGAGGCGGAGCATGCAGTGAGCCGAGATCGCGCCACTACACTCCAGCCTGGGCAACAGAGCGAGACTCCGTCTCAAAAAAAAAAAAAGGTAATCATTTTCCCTTTGTAATTAGTAAATACTTTGTGGTGAGGTACTTTGTCATGTTTCACCCAGTAGTTTTAACATACATTGATGATTCTTGCCTGAGTCAGTTATTACTATAATAATTGCCATAGTCATAGTCATAATTTTCTAACTCCATCATTTCCGTATTTATTAATTGACCTTCTGCTGGTTGGCCATTTAGAAATTCATCTGTTCATAGTGATACAAGGTTTTTCCTTGACTTCCCCTTTTCCATATTTCTATCCCATCTCAAATCTGAATCTCTGTCTCCTGAGAGCAGCAATAAATTTGCACATTTGCTTAATCCTACATCACACACAAAATACTTGCAGAATTCCCGTGCTCACAGCACTGCTAAAAGCAAACCTGCAAAGCATTCAAGATTTGTTTGCAGTTTTTTGTGCTTAAAGATACATAGTCAAATTACTGTTTTCAAAAATTATTTGGATTAGTTCTTCATTTGAAGTATTCATTTGAAATAGATTTTCTTGATCGTGAATTTTACTTTTTTCTCATGCTTTTTGACTTTTTAAAATGAGATAAGCCATTAATATGGTCCTAAAAGTCAAAACTGTTGCCAAAAAACGATACTCAGAGTAGCGTTAATCCCTCCCTCATTCCTTCTCCCTATTTCTTGTGAGTAACCAAATTCGTTAGTTTCTTATTTACCTTTCCTATGCAGTTTCATTTTGTTTTTTCTTACTTTTTTTATACAGAAGATGGCACACCATATGTACTCTTTTCACTTTGCTATTTTTTACTGATGAATACGTCCTGAAATCAATTCCTGTTGATCAATTTGGAGAATTTTAAATGTAAGAATCCTCTCAACAGGAAAATACAGTTCCATGTTTTAGGTTTAAAAATGTTTTTTTCTTCACAAAACAAGTGGTTAATGGCATGTCAATAAAGCCCATTTGTAAAAAAAAAAAAAAAAAAAAAAAAAAAAAAAA
>NW_016806642.1:5981497-6049790 GCF_001698545.2 Rhinopithecus bieti
AAAAAAAAAAAAAAAAAAAAAAAAAAAAAAAAAAAAAAAAAATCACCTACACATTAATATTTTATGTGAACTTCCATATCCTTTATGTTTTGCAAGGAATATATATAACTTACTGCGAATTGGCTTTTCTTCCTCTTGGCAATTTGCTGCTGCTGTAGCTGGCATTGCTATGAAAATGCAATAATGGTGACTGTCCTGTAAGTTTTATTTTCAGATAATTGTAGATTTACTTGCCATTGTGAGACGTAAAACAGAGACATCATGTGTAGTGTTTTCCTAGTTCCCGACATAACATCTTATAAAACTGTAGTACAATATCACAACCAGGAAATTGACATTGGCTCAATCCACTGATCTTATTCATATTTCCTGTTTTGCAATGAACTCATTTGTGTGTGTATTTAGTTCTATGCAATTTTATCACGTGTAGGTTCTTGTATCTACCACTGTAATCACGATACAGAACAGTTCCATCACCACAAGGATCCCACCTGTTGTATAGGCCTTTTTTTTTTTTTTTTTTGAGACAGAGTTTCACTCTTGTTGCCCACGCTGGAGTGCAATGGCATGATCTTGGCTCACTGCAACCTCCACCTCTTGGGTTCAAGTGATTCTCCTTGCCTCAGCCTCCCAAATAGCTGGGATTATAAGTGTGCACCACCACCAGGCCCTGTTAGTTTTTGTATTTTTAGTAGAGATGGGGGTTTCACCATGTTGGCCAGGCTGGTATCAAACTCCTGACCTCAGGTGATCCACCCACATTGGCCTTCCAAAGTACTGGGATTATAGGCATGAACCACTGCACCCAGCTAGGACTTATTTTTAATCACTAGCTCATTCTCTCTTATAGGCAGAAGAGTAACTTTTTTAGATGTGTATTTTTTTTTATTTCTGTACTAACCCAAATAAAACCTTTTTAATAGTAGTGAGTTATGCCAGAACTGGTTTTTAAAAAAATGTTTGTTGTTTTGTTTTGCATTATGTATACAATTTAATTGTGACAACCACTGGTCAGTATTCTAAGTTCCTCTTGACTGCTCAAATGATGGTCTCTAGGGATAAGTTAGTTGAAAATGTTTATCAGAATCTTAGGATGAAGATATATGCCTATATTCCATATTATGCGTATTCTGTAGGTGAGCAAAGGCTAAGAGGAAAGCCAGTCTTAAAAAGAGAATTATTTTCAACAATTTAAAATTTTTGATATGGAAGACTGAAAACTTTCCCCTAAAGATCAGGAGCCAAACAAGGACACCTGCTTTCACCACTGGTATTCAACATTGTATTGGAAATTCTAGCCAGAGCAATTAGACAAGAAAAAGAAAAAAAAGACATTTAAATTGGAAGGGAAAAAGTAAAACAATCTTTATTTGAAGACGAGATGATTTTCTATAGAGAAAATCCCAAGAGTGCACAGGAAGCTACTAGAGCTAATAACTAGAGTCAAAAAAGTTTCAGGGTATAAGATCAACACACAAAAATCAGTTTCCATATACCTGTAATGAATTTGAAAAGGAAATTAAGGAAGCAATCCATTGCAGTAGGATCTGAAAGGATAAAATACACAGGAATAAATTTAACCAAAGAGGTAAAAAACTTGTACGCTAGAAACTACAATTCATTTTTGAAAGAAAATAAAGAATATCTAAATAAAAGGGAAGATATTCTGTATTCATGGGCAAGAAGATTTAATATTGTTAAGATGTTAATGCTACTACACAAAGCAGTCTACAGATTCACTGTAATTCCTGTATTTCTTTTGCAGAATGATTAAACAGCATTTTTTGCAGAAATGGAAAAGCCTGTCCTTAGATTCATATGAAACTACAAGAGACCCTAAATAGCCAAACAATCTTGAAAAAGGACAAAGTTGGAAGACTCATATTTCCTGATTTCAAAACATACTGCAAAGCTACAGTAATCAAAACAGTATGGCACTGGCCTAACAGTAGCCATAGAGACAAATGGAATAGAATTGGGTGTCCAAAACACACGCATACATCTGTGACCAATTGAATTTTGACAAGGATGCCAAGTTTATTTAATGGAGAAAAAATAGTATCTTCAATAAATATTGCTGGGAAATAGGATTTCCTTATAAAAAAGAATGGAATTGGATCCCTACCTCAATCATACATAAAAATTAATTCAAAATAGATCGGTGACCTAAATATAAGGGCCAAAACCATTTATAACTATCTTAGAGGAAAACATAATGATAAATCTTCATGACCTTGAATTTGTTATAGATTCTTTATATAACAACACCAAAAGCACAATGAACAAAAGAAAAAATAAATTGGACTTTATCAAAAGTAAAAGCTCTTGTGCTTCAGAGTACACCATCAAGAAAGTGAAAAGGCACAGCACAGAATGGGAGAAAATATTTTCAAATTATATATCTAATAAGGGTTTAATGTCCAGAGTATATCCAGGACTTCTAAAACTCAACAAGAAAAAAAGACAGCCCAATTTTAAACATAGGCAAAGACTTGAGTAGATATTTCTTTTTTGTTGTTTTGGTTTTTTGTTTGTTTGTTTGTTTGTTTTGAGACAGAGTCTCACTCTGTTGCCCAGGCTGGAGTGCAGTGGTGCTATCTTGGCTTACTGCAAGCTCCGTCTCCTGGGTTCACACCATTCTCCTGCCTCAGCCTCCTGAATAGGTGGACTAGCAGGCACCCACCAACATGTCTGGCAAACCCTTTTTTTTTTTTTTGTTTTTTGTTTTTTTTTGGTATTTTTAGTAGAGGATGGCGGCTTCACTGTGTTAGGCCAGGGTGCGTGGTCTCGAGGTCTCGATCTCCTGACCTCATGATCTGCCTGCCTTAGCCTCCCAAATTGCTGGGATTACAGGTGTGAGCCACCGCACCTGGCCTTGAGTAGATATTTCTTGGAAGAAGTTATACAAATTGCCAATAAGCACATGAAAATATATTAAATATCATTAGTCATTAAAGAAATGCAAATCAAAACTACAGTGAGACCTTACATTTTACACTTTACATCTACGAGGATGGCCATTTAAACAAACAATAAAAATGGAAAATAACAAATATTGGCAAGGATATAGAAGAATTAAAACCCTTGTACATTGTAGCTCCTATGGAAAACAGTCTGGCACTTTCTCAAAAAGTTAAACATATAATTAACACAAGACCAAGCAATTTCACTCCTAGGTATATGCCCAAAATAATTGAAAACAGTGACTCAGATATTTATATACCAGTGTTTATTCCATCATTATTCACAATAACCAAAAGATAGGAAACAACCTAAATGTTCATCAACAAATGAATGGCTAAACAAAGTGTGGTATATACATACAGTGGAATATTATTTATTCATGAAAAGGAAGGAACTTCTGATACATGCTACAACATTGAAGAATCTTGAAAGCATTATGCTAAGTGAAATAAGCCAGACACATATAAGGACAAATATTGTAAGATTCCAGTTGTACACAATATCTAGAACGGACTAATTCAAAGAGACAGAAAGGAGATTAAAGGTTACTAGAGACTGGAGGTGGGAAGCATGAGGAGTTATCGCTTAATGGTTATACAGTTTCTGTTTATAGTAATAGAAAAGTTTTGGATATAGTGGTGATGGTTGCACAATATTGTGAATGTAATTAATGTCACTGAATTGTACACTTAAAAATGTTTAAAATGACAAATCTTGTTATATATGTTTTATCACAATAAGAAATTTAAAAAAGAAAAATGTAAGCTGAACGGAATGCAGAAAAGCTCCTTGAGACAGCCTGTAAGAATATAATGAAATGAATAGACCTAAAGATGGGGAAATTTTTTTTTTTTTTTTTGACAAAGGATATCAATTTCATTTATATTGACCAGGTTTTTTTGTGACCAGTCTTCATGAAAAATGCTTTTAATTAATTTTTATGTGCATGAGAATTGCCTGGAAATGCGTATTTCTGACCTTCTCTGTTAGTAGTTCTTGGATGCAGCCCAGGAATTTGTATTTTTAACCATTTACCAAGGAATTCTGATGCCAGTGGTAACTGAATTACACTTTTGGAAGTATTACATAATGGTTGAGAACATAGTAGGTCAAACACACCTGGGTTCAAGTCCTGACTGTGCCGCTTGTTATAAAACCCTGAATAATTAAATTATTTATTAGTACTTCAGTTTCATAGCTGTAGAATGGAGACAATATTTCCCACAGATAGTTGTGTTGAAAATTAAGATATAGTTTGTAAAGTAGTAAGCATAGTGCCTTAAACTAAGAAAGCATTAAAAAAATGTTAACAACATATTTCATTGTTTTCATAATTCAGCTATCATCCAAAATTATCAGTTTAGATCGAGGGAGATGGGGATTCAGTGACCTATTTACCTTTTTCTGCATGAATTGTAGTATTGTAAAGATTTAGAAGAACCTAAGGAATTCATCCCTGTTAGGTACATTTAATGCACAAGTCTTGAGATTTATAAAAGTACAATTTCTTAGAGGTAATAACTTTGAGATAATAGCTTTTAGTAATAGAATTAATTAGGGGTGTATTTGTGGCCTTTGAGAATACTGTATTAAAAATACTAAGGCAGAAATCTAAATACAAGAGTTTAATTTTAATATGGAGGAAGTGGAGATTGGGTTAGGCTGTCATGTTGAGCAGTAATTAAGAAGATTCATTAAATTAAGTAAATGGAGAGTTAAGCAGCATTGGGTGCTCAGCAAAATCATACTTCTAATATTGACTGTCACTTCTACTGTGAGGCTTTGTTTGTTTGTTTGTTTCCCCATAGTTCTCACAGCTTAGGCTAGGAGCAAAGAAAACAAATAGGGACATCCTGGGTTACCTGTGAGAAAGACATATGTGGTGGAAGGTTAGGGAACTGAATTAATTAACTTTGTCAGCAATGTGACTGATGAATCATGGAGACTACATAAGACAATAGGAGAAGGAAGTTAAAAAAAAAAAAAGAGAGAAAACTGCAGGATGGGCATACTTCACTCGACTCTAGGGATGGATGGTCACTGGACCAGGTCTTTTTTTTCTGTTCATTGATCCATCAAATAATTACTGGGTACCTACCACACCTGCAGGCACCTTATTAGTTAACACAGGTTATAAAAGTAAATAAGGTAGATACCACCCTTGCCTTCATGGAACTTACAATCTGGTAAGCAAGATATATATCAAACAATTGGAAGTTACAAAAAAGGAGGGAAATCAAGATTTTTTTCAGGCCATTATCATGGCTTTTACAGGTTTTCACTCTTCTTCCAGTATATCCACAATGCCTACACAGTACAGTAGGTACCATGGCTTGCATCCTAGGGAATCTATAAATCACTGGGTTCTTTTTTCATTTGCTCTACTCCTTTACTTCTCATTCTTTCACATCTAGGATGGCACAGCACACAGCAGGAGCTGAGTTAATGCTTGCTAACACCTGCCTCAATAAATCTGAATTAGAAGCACCAATTTAATAACAGTTTCTCTTTGTTCTTTTAGTTCTCTCCTCAGAACACATCTGAGGGACTTAATAGAGAAAAAGTAAATGATGAAACTAAATTTGGCTGGGCGCGGTGGCTCAAGCCTGTAATCCCAGCACTTTGGGAGGCCGAGACGGGCGGATCACAAGGTCAGGAGATCGAGACCATCCTGGCTAACACGGTGAAACCCCGTCTCTACTAAAATACAAAAAACTAGCCGGGCGAGGTGGTGGGCGCCTGTAGTCCCAGCTACTAGGGAGGCTGAGGCAGGAGAATGGCGTAAACCCGGGAGGCAGAGCTTGCAGTGAGCTGAGATCTGGCCACTGCACTCCAGTCCGGGCGACGGAGCGAGACTCCGCCCAAAAAAAAAAAAAAAAAAAAAAAAAAAAACTAAATTTGAAGCTAAGAATGGAAAATAATTGAAAGAATTGAAACTGGCCAAGGTAGGAAAAATCCTGAACTGGTACAGAATGATAGTTTTGAAAGTCAAGTTACACCTGACTTGAGACTGAAGAAGTTAATATAGAAGGAAGGAAAAGCAGAATTAATGGATACATCCAATGCTTCTCATGGATTTTATTTGGCTGATGCACCTAATTTCAGTTGTTTTTCAGAATAAGGACTTTCTCTTTGAGGAGCGTGAAAGAACTCTGTATTTCACAATGCAACTCTTCTAAGCAAATTGGAAAACTGCACTGAAAATCCTGAATTTTGACATGTAGTTCCCTCAAGAGAAAAACTACTAGATGCTTAAAAAAAAAAATGCTGCTTGGTTTTTACTGATGAAAAAGAAGGTTAATTCAAGGAGGACTAAGATTTCAGATTTCTCAGGTTGTGCCACAATAGTCTTTGACCACAATGCAGATTTGATTAAATCTTGTAAGGATGCCATAAAACTGGCGACAGTCACTGGATATCTGGATGTAGTGGCCCATTGACATCTGGATGGCTCAAAGGATCATTATAAGATAAAGGATTTGGGCCAGGCATGGCTCATGTCTGTAATCCCAGCACTTTGGGAGGACGAGGCAGGCAGATCACAAGGTCAGGAGATCAACACCATCCTGGCTAACATGGTGAAACCCCGTCTCTACTAAAACTACAAAAAATTTGCTGAGTGTGGCAGCGTGCATCTGTAGTTCCAGCTACTCCGGAAGCTGAGGCAGGAGAATGGCATGAACCCAGGAGGTGGAGCTTGCAGTGAGCCGAGATTGCGCCACTGCACTCCAGCCTGGGTGAGAGAGCAAGACTCCGTCTCAAAAAAAAAAAAAAAAAAAAAAAGATAAAGGATTTGGTCCAATTTAATCTAGTCAGAGGCAAATCTATTTGAGAAAAAAATAGTATTCTGTAAAATATGAATGGCACCAGTGATGATACTTTTACTCACCAACTTGAAAGAGCCACAATAACTTTGAAATTTTGTAATTTCATAATGAACTTGAGAAATATATTCTTCAGGCAGCTTGAAAAAAATGAAAGATTGTTGGTTTTCCGGAATACATAAATTAGTAAAGGAACATCAAGATGATATTAAAAACTAAGGGACTGTACACAAACCGTAATGCTATGTTAGGGCAACAAAGTGGAATTTGAACCATGCATTGAAAATACAGAAAAGGGCTCTCAATAGCAATGCAAATCTACTTTTCAGCACAAGTAGGATGTTTATGAGAATTCCATTTTGTCTAGGATGAAGAAAGTGGTAGAATTATTTCTCCCAAAATCTGCTCAGCAAATAGTTTATCTCCAAAGATTATGAAGGCTTCTTCAGTGACTCAGAAGATGTGGAAAAGAATGCCTTGAAAAAAAAAGATTTTCAGGATTTAACAGTTGTATAACACTTAAAAAAACCATTCATGGGGATTTGGTTGCCTTCAAGGTGGGAAAAAGAGGTGATTTCGTCTAGGGAGAAGAAAAAGGAGGAGGAGAGGAAAGGGAATCAGAATAATAATGAGAAGAGCAATGGCATGTCTACTAGTCTACTTGATCCTGCAGTGGATACAAGTATCCTTGAGAAAGCACCTTCAGCATATCAAAGATGTTTTGAAAACAACTTCCCCAGATAGTTGATATTTAATCCATACAAGTCTCCAAGATTGTTGAAACAGTTTGTTTTAGCTTAGCCCCTCAATTACTATCTTAATGTAGGAGAGCTGCTAGTAGGTCCTTTGGGGATGCTACATTATACAACTTTTGGGGGCACCATTTACATCTAACTCTATGTAAACAGAGCCACTCGGAGACATTCAAGATGGCAGCCCTGCCACAGCCTTCCCACACAATTCCCTATAGGTGAACAGGGAGTACCATCAACTCTTTAAGATATGGAAGTCAGTTTGAAAAGGCTCTAGTATTCCAGTTCTCCCAGGAAAGGGATGCAAGTTACAAGGCAATAAGCCCCTCAGATTCCTTCTTATAGCAAAGTAACTTAATTTGCCTCTACTTTGTACTCCTATGGCACTCAGTAGGCTTTGGCATCATATGTGAGAAGCTAGAGGATCCACCCTGGGTGGGAGTCCCTTAAGTCCTTGTTTCTTCAGGTCTTTGGATCCAATTTGAAGGAAAAGGAATTCCTTTATGATACCATCTCTCAAACTGAGATTCTCCTGTTAAGCAGTCAGGGCCTCAGACAGATGACTTCTGATTGAAAATACATAATAAAGGAAAACTTTTAAAGAAAAGAATTCACCCAAAATTCCACTGTGCTCGTAATTTTTAGCTTTTGAATAATGCTATCAAGTCTCCATTTCTTGTTTGCATACTTAGATAACATTTTACTTAATTGAAACTTACTGTACATACACATTATATATAAAAATTTTAACATATTGGTCTTATTTTTAATAGCATAAAATGTCAATGAATGACACTGATGTAATCTTGAAAAGCATTTAAATAGAATTTCTGGTTTCTCTCATAAAATCTGTATGGATTTATGCTGTTTGAAACAGTACTCACTAGCCATACATGGCTAATGAGCACTTGAAATATGGCTAGTATGAAATGAGATGTTCTGTTAATATGTAAAGTATACCTGGATTTGAAAAAAGTATAAAATATCTCAATTTTTATATTCATTATATGTTGAAATAATATTTTGAATATATTGAGTTAAATATTTAAACATTATTAAAATTATTAAAGTTTACCTTTTTTAATCCTTTTAATGTGGCTACTAAAAATTTTAAATTACATACATGGCTTACATTATTTTTCTGTCAGACTGTGTTAATATAGATTATCACAAACAGCTATGGGGTCTTAAAATTTGGAAAGAAACTAAAATTTAAACAGTAAGGGAATAGTTAAATCATTTTTAGTATGTTTACTAAATAGAATATTGTGCAGCCTTTAATATGTGGCCCCCCAAAATGTATATAATGTTATATTAAGTAAAGAAAGCACAGCCAGACACCATGGCTCACACCTGTAATCAGTGCTTTGGGAGGACAAGGTAAGAGGATCTATTGAATCCAGGAGGTTGAGGCTGCAGTGAGCCATGATCATACCACTGCACTTCAGCCTGCGCAACAGAGGTAAACCCCATTTCTTTATAAAAAGGAAAAAAAAAAAGCATGATAACAAAGTTACACAATTTTTTTTTTTTTAAACTAGGCGAATTTTTCCAAAAAGCTAACTGGAGATACATTCAGAAGATTGAATTCCAAGTGATGTTTTCCTCTTTTCCTTTTCTTTATTTTCAAATTTAAAATAAAGTCATGAAACATTTTTTATTTTAAAAAAAGTTACTAGGTGATACTGATTCATAGACTCAGATCAAGGTAAATGAAGGAATGGTGGTGTATTAGTGTTCTCATTGTGGCATTGTGGAGAAAGGAACAGCCAACTATGTCTTCCATTCCACTGCTCAGTGGGAATCGGAAAGTAAAACTCCAAAAGAGGGGACAGTTGATAATATATATATTGTGTTTATAAAGAATGAAAGAACCTAAGTCAAAGATCCTTTTAAGAGTTAAAGCTCTGAAAATGACTTGCCATGTTTAAATGCTTCCCCTTGCTAAGTACTATCTTTTTCTTTATTACTAGATTGATGATGTTGCTATCTACAGTTGAGAAATTGTCGGAAGAAATCATGACGATAATGCAAAATTTAAGTAGTATACGGGTTTGTATCTTTTCATACTTCTACCCTGTTTGAAAAGGATAAAAGGAAAGAGTGTCCCAGATTGGAGAATCCAATCCAGGAAAGAGTTTGCACACAGTATGTTTGATTTACTTTTCATGGGAATTTTTTAATAGGAGAACACTATTTAACCATAATATTTTAGTAATATCTGGCTTTTCACATTTAAATATAAATTTGTAGATTATGTTTCGTCTTTTTAGTTAATTATAAATTGTTTTTATTCAGGCATTTTAGGGCTTGAAATAGTTGGCCTGCCAGAAAAGTTCAATATCCTAACATAGAGTTTAAGTTTTCAAATGAAGGAAACAGTATACTGTATTTTCACTAGACATGTCAGTAATCTCATATGTGTAGAGAACTTAACTCATTTAAGATGGCTTTCTTGTAGGCTTTGGAGGGCAGTAGAGAGCTTGAAAATCTCATTGGAATCTCCTGTGCATCACGTTTCTTAAAAAAAGAAATGCAGAAAACCAAAGAGCTAAGTAAGAATTTATAAGTTTTCAATGACAATTTTAAAGATAAACCTATTAATTTGTTTCAAATTTAAATTTGATAGATTTCTTTATATATACCATTACTGGACATGTGATAAAAATACTATTACCTTCTTTAAATAAGAAGCCACATGTCTTTTATCAGGATGTGTTATTTTGGGGATTCTTCTTGAATGTGAATGAAAAGAATGCACCTTGGAAACTGGTAGCAGGCATTTCAAATGTAATGCCCATTTTTATAATATATAATGTATTATATTTTATACTTGGTACTTATAAATATGTATTATTTTGGATTTTTTTTTTTCTCATGAAGTTGTTTGTTCCAAGTAATGAGAAATTCTCCATATTCTATGTTAATTCTTGACATGGGATTTTTACTTCTTTTAGTGACAAAAGTAATTAAACAAAACTGTTTGAAAGGAGTTCAGGACTTCCTCACAAACGTAAGTAGTTGTGTTTTAGTTTATTACACAAAAAGATGCTTTCATCCCATTTTGCCAATTAAAACTAATCATCATGAGTCCTTTTTAGTGATTTTCTTTTTTCCTCAGAGATCCCTGTTCTGAAGTGTGTTCTTTTAAAAGATCATGAATCTCATTTGAAAAGCTTTATATTGCATTTAGCAGATGATACCTGATGAGATCAGCGTCTCTGATTGAACTTTTTAAATGTCTTTTGAAATACAATCTTCAACATAAGATTTAAATTTTGTCTTTTTATTAAAATTTATTGTTGAGAATACAGACGAATATGAGCAACAATGCATTAATATACTGCAGTTTTTAGTGTTGCACTAGAACCATTAAAAGTTACTTTCTAACCAGTATTCTGGAAACTTTCAGATCATTAATGGGCTTTGTTCTACTATGAACTCTTGTGCCTCTGATCATTTCACAGTATGGAAAACTAAATAAACAGTGTTTAAGTTTCCATAGGAAGTACACATTCATACCTTCACACCTCAATAAGCAAAGTAATCATGAACTGTAAAATACTAAAACCTTTAGACTAATGTACGACTGATTAATAGTACCTACATGAATGCCATTTAGCAATTTCTGCAGGTGGAATTAGGCCTTAAAATGGGTGGCCGTGTTTTTAGCCTACCACTTTTAAATACCGATGACTGCCATTTATTGAGTACCTATAATTACTATATTCTCAATACTAGGATCAGCAGATCTTTACAGCATTGTGGAAAGATAGCTACACTGTATTATCATTGTCATTATAGACAAGGAACGAAGATACAAAAAATATTAAGTAACTTGCCCAAGACTTCTACTTAGGTAACAGAGCAAGGATTCCAAGCAAAGACCAGTCTGGCCGCAAAAACTCTGGTCATTTCATTATTTGTTGTCCCTTCCTAAAACAAATGAAATCATCCAGTCATCCCAGCTTTCAGACTCAAACATGGCACATAATTGAAACTGCTTCAGCCAATCTGGTATGTTAGCCTGGGTTTAGAACCTTTAATAAGCCAGTGATGGGTTGGCAATGGGAAGTGCTGGGATTGCCAGCCAGTCAGATCTAAAGGCCAGCTGGGTCATGGCAGGGCTGCAGCCATGGCAAGACTCCTCCGAAGTTCATGTGGGAAGGGAGCTGAATAGACTTCCTAAGCTTTTCAGTTGAACAACTAACGTCTACTGTGATGCCAAGAATTTAAGAACATGAAAGGTAGCTCTTTCTTGGAAATGGCTTGGGATCTCTTCTTTTAAAAAAAAAAAGAAAAGAAAAGAGAAAAGAAAAATTTAGAGACAAGATTGTACCCTGTCACCCAGGCTGAAGTGATGATTAGTGAAGTGGGATTACAGGCATGAGCCAACACGCCTGGCCTCTTGTGTCTTACTTTAGTTGTGTAACTTGATTAGAATGTGTAACTGGGTTTCAGTGGTTTCAATCTCTCCTAACTTGACAAGTTTTAAAGGATCACAGTAGGAAAGCAAAATGTTTATTATTTCCCAATTGGAAGAAACCTTGCTTCTACATATTCTACACCAATAGTGTGATTTCTTTAAAAATCTGTAACTTCCTAGAACTAATTAGAATTAGGCTTAACGTAGTTTACTTTTGCAAACAGCTTTGAGAAATAAGGAAGAGGAAAACTCTGGAATAAATAAGTGAGCTGTCAATGCTAATAATGTAAAAAATTTGTTTAAATTTATATTTTATTAAAATATTTTTCCTTCCAGGGGATACTTTTTTCATTTGCTTATGGCCACCTAAAATACATGAATTCATTGTGTGTTTATGCATGATCAGCCTTAAAACTCTTTTCTATTATTTTAGGCATTAAGGCTGACTTGCCCATTACCAGATTTTCCCAAAGGACTGAGTTCCTGCATAGAGGAGACTGTATGACTAAACCATGTGTGTAAATTTCTAATAATCGTTGATTTAAATGAAAACTCAGTTTAAAAATATATAATACATAGTATCTATATAAATATGTTATATATTAATGTGTATTCTATATAGTCGTCGTCCAATTCTGTTTCTTGGCAGGAGCTACATGTAGCTCTTTATGTTTCCCAAGGTATTAAAAACTTCATTAGCTTTTCAACTAATTTTGGGAAATTCATATTGCCTAAAAAATAGATTAAAGCTTATTTTTGTTGTAATTTGAGTTTGAGCTATATCCTGAGTGCTTTTCCTACCTCTTTCTCTGGTTCCTAACATACATATTAGTTTTCAGGGTTTTTTGTTTGGTTTTTTTTTTTTGGTTAATGATTATGTTCACACACAAACATGCACACACATGCAAATTTTTTTAGTAAGCTAACAGCTTTTACCCTTTTCTGCTCATACATTCATTTTAAGAGGATTTTGCTAATTCTTTTGACATCTCAAACTAGTTTGCTTTATATGTTCCTTATTTTGCCTTATTCTGGCCTTGAAATTTCCACTTTATTTTATTTATTTATTTATTTATTTATTTATTTATTTTTACTATGCTATTACACAGAATTGTTTAAATTTTAAAATGTTTTGGGAGTTTCTCATAGATATTAGAAAATAAGTAAAATAAAAATCATCCCTATAAATATGTATAGGATTTATTAATTATGGAAAATGAGGAATAAGCCAATTACTTGTTTCACTATCAAAGAGAATGTCCTTCAGATTCTTCTGGGTTTTGGTGGGGTTTTTTTGTTTTTTGTTTGTTTGTTTTTTGGTCTTTCAGATTCTTACAAAATTTTCCTGGAATAGTTAAAGCAGACAATACCATGAGAATTTCAATATTTATGCCATCATTGCCTCTTCTAATTGGTCTTTTAGTTCTACTAATATTTAGTTTTTCATTTCAGTGAGAACTTCAGTTAACTTGTTACAGTCTTTATTACAGGAAGAGTATAATTGTAAAAATAACACTCTAGTATTTTAAATAAATAGACATCTGACACAGATTCTTAAGGCTTTATATAACTTATTCAAGAGAAATTTAAAACATACACAATAAAATTGAAAGGCACACTGAGATTTGCATAGTGTCATAAGAACTGGACCTGGTAAATCAGGGGATGCCTTGATAAGAGCATATGAATAAAAGAGGATCTCGTCTGCTATACACAGATTTCTTAAACAAAGGAAGGCTTCTTTCTTTCTTCAGTTACTTAGGAAATAAGCCTAATTTTGCTTTCTTCAATAACACTGGCTTTATGACTATTAGGAAAATAATGAAATGAAAGGTTCTTTTTGTGTTAGATTTGGATGTGAATTTTCATAATTATTTTAAATTTGTTATGCTGAAGATTTAAAACATATGACCATTCAGTGGGCTGATACAGATGGAATGTCACATTATCATCACATGGTGAGGCATGAAATTTATTTATTTTACATAATCAGCCTCTCCTTAAAACAACTTGTTACAGATATTCCTTAGTCAATAGATGGCATTCTGTAGTACTTAATATTTTCAGTTTTTTCTGAAGATACTAAAAAATACCATCATTGTTGGTCTTTGACTAGTACTTCCAGTAAACAAAATGTTTTTGAAAAGAATGTAAGCAAATTGTAGAGCAGTTGCCAGGATATGAAATCTAGACACTTAGCTTCAGTCCAAAACATATTTTATCTGTTTTGAGAATAATTGTGTAGGTTGCAGTATGCATATTTTAAATGAAATGGAACCATCTGAACTTTACATTGTTCAATGTTTCAGCTGTTTGTAATAGAAAATATTTCAGAATTTCCAACTTTGGTCTGTTTTAAAAAGCATAATCTACAATGTTCCTGTTTTCTTTAGTTAACTTTCTGTATTCTTACATAGTAAAATTCATCTTGGTTATAGGATTTTAAGGTTATCAAATTCTTAGACAACAGGACAAATTTAAAACTCTTTCTGTTGTAACACTATAAAATAGTTTGATACTGCCTCTTCATTCTAACCACCCACTGAAGTATTTTTTAAACATAAAATATGTTGTTCTTTCCCCACTCGGGCTTGAAAAGTATTCATCATATCAGCTGAATAATTTCACTCCCAGAAAACTACTACCCTTTTAGTTTTCTATTTTATCTTAACATTAAACAATGTATTTTTTTCAAACAGATACTTCAATTTTAAAAGCACTGAGGTTTGAAGTTTAGACATGACGACTTTTAGGAGAAACAACAGAAATTCCCCCTATGCTTTAACATTCTGGATTTATCTGGAGATAAAAAATGGAGCCATTAATTTTGATAGCACAAATATACATTAATGTACAACTATAGTCCTCAGCTCTTTATAGTGATTCAGCTATCATGTATGCCATATGTGAGTCGTAACCTTTCCTATTAATAATGTTAATGCTCTTGTTTTACACGATTTGTCTTTGTTTTGGGGTATGCATTTCATCTGCTAAAAATGCATACTTGAGATTTGTCTAGGATTTAAGTAAAAATAAACAGGTTTATTACTTTTCATAGCCTTTTAAATAACTTCTTTCATGATTTAAATTTTTTATACTTTAACAGAAGTATGATAGTTTTTCCTTCAAATAAAATCAGTAGAAAAAATTTTAAACTATAGATTTGGACTCATTTAATAGCAATTAGGTGTTTAAAAGGTGTAAATAACTTGCTATCAGACATTACAAATATCCAGGTGCTCTGTATGTGCTGATGACAACAAAATTGAAAAGAAAGACTATAATAATTCTGACTGGTTTTCTCTGCAGAAGATATTGATTATTTGTGTGTGGTGAGAGATTTGGAAAATTCAATTAAAGGAGTTGTGCAAAGGTTTCATAAATTTTCCTTCTACAGCGTGTACACAGACATTGTTGCGTATTAAATCAATGCAGCACTTCACAATATATTTTCTTTGAAACATAAAAATAAATAACATTTAAACAGTTCTGCTTACTACAGAAACAAATTTTATTTTCTGTGAAGCATTTAGTCATGTGCTATCACTGACTCATACACATTTGCCAGCTGTAACAAATTTTATAGACATTTTCCCCAGAGACATATCTCACATACTATGAATTTTTAAATGAGCAAATGGTGAAGAAGGGATGTCAGCAATATAAAAATTGATCAGTTAAAAGATAAAAGCATAAGTAAAGAGATTTGTATGGTAGTCTTAATAGGTTTTATTAAATAAAATACTATAAAAGACAGTAATGAATAGACTGAAGACTGTTCTTGAGGTGGAGAAAATTACTCTGGCACATTTAGTAGAAATTGGTTTTGTGTCACCTGATAGGTGAACTTTTTTTTCCCATTTTAACTCTCAGAATAGTCCAAAAGCTCCACAAAAAAAGAGTTAGATAAATTATCTAAGTGCTTTACATATTTGAAACACAATAAAGCAAATGTTTATAGTATTATATAACTAGTTATATAGTTAAAAGCAGGACTTAGTAATTATTAAATATTAGATGATTTTTCCTCCAGCTCAGACCTCAGATGCGAGGAGCGTAGTTGTTTTTATTCATACTATTCACAGCAAGTGCTTCAGCCCTCTGGAACCTCTCTTTCAGGACCCCAGAACACTTTGCTACCTTTCCCTCTACCTAGATTGCTTTTTTCTCTGTCTGGCAAACTCCTACTCATCCTTTAAGGTCAGCCTCAGATGTCACAACCTCTGTGAAGCTCTCCCCAGCTCTCCTAGGTAAAGCTAAATTGCTTCATCTTCTAGGCTCCCACAACACTTGTCTGAATATTTTAAATGTATCATGTTGTAGTGCATTGCAATTGTCTGGTTACAGGACTCTTTCTGGGCTCCTCTTTGGTAAACAAACAAAAAGTCTTATCTATGTACTGTAGTCCCAGAGCCTAGCATAGAGCCTGGATAGAAGTTCCACGTGCAGTGCAGCCAATGTGTGATGAATGAAAAGAACTTTTTTAAAAGAATTATCTTAAGTATTTTCAAATACTTATAAATTGCTGTTTTCTTATCTCATTAACGTTTATTGCATGCCTACCATGCCTCAGGCATTATTCTAGCATTGGGGACACACTGACAAACAAGGCAGACATAGTCCTGCCCTCAGGAGTATAGAATCTAGCACAAATAACAAGTCATTTTAGTAACCATAAAGAGTATACTAACAATGGTAATAAGCATGTATTTTAATAAATGTCCTGGAAGTTTTCATGAGAAATTTGAAAATGTATATTCTGAAGTAGAATCAGGCTGTCGGATGTTGCAATGAGAATTTATAGCCTCAGAGCTGCTATTAGTGTAAAACAAGACTTTAGGTTGTTTTAATTTCATTTTGCTTCAACATTTATTCTGCATCATATACTGTGGCAAGTTGCTTTGAATTGTTTTCTGAAAGGAAAAAAAAACCTTTCTTCTTTCATTTAGAATCATGCCATCTTGACAGCTATGAATTCCTTAAAGCCATTTTAAACTGAGGTACTGTTTCACCTTTCTAATTTAGTTTAACCTTGTGAAATTTCACTGTGTTTTGTTCAGGGGGAAACATTTTATTTACATTATCAGATTTGGTATTGTCTTCCTATAAGAAAATAGGGATATGAGCTTTGGAGCTTTAGTTGAAATGATATTAACCTAGTCTTATAAACAACAGGAGGGCAGTCTAACATCAGTTAGAGGCTGATTGGAAAAGAACTGTTGAGCTGGCGAGGCTAACTTTAAAAGTCAGAGAGGACACATTTTTAACGGAGTTAAGGGTCCTTAATCATATTTCATATAAATAGCTAAATAGATGCTGACAAGTAGATTATAGTGTCTGTAGGACACATCTGACTGAACAAGATATAACTAGTCTGTTAAATTAGGAAATGTACTAAATTAAGTAAATAATTATATATTAATTAGTTATACCTTGCCTTCAGAACAATTCCTATTGATGCAGCAATACAAGTAAAAATTATACATTTATAAATAGCTTATTGTAACAAATAAGCTAAAAGCAATATAAGTCATGATATATTAGTGTTTAGCATACCTGTAACTGAAGGTTTATATTAAGAACTGACATGGGCTGGGCATGGTGGCTCACGCCTGTAATCCCAGCACTTTGGGAGGCCGAGGCGGGTGGACTACCCGAGGTCAGGAGTTCAAGACCAGCCTGGCCAACATGGTGAAACCCTCATCTCTACTAAAAATACAAGAGATTACCGGGCGTGGTGACTTGTGCCTGAATCCCAGCTACTCGGGAGGCTGAGGCAGGAGAATCGCTTGAACCCAGGAGACGGAGGTTGCAGTGAGCTGAGATCACGCCACTGCACTCCAGCCTGTGCAACTGAGTGAAACTCTGTCTCAGGAAAAAAAAACAACAAAAACTGGCATTAGGGGCTAAGCATGGTGATTCATGCCTGTAATCCCAGCACTGTGAGAGGTCAAGGTGAGAGGATCACTTAAGCCCAGGACCAGCCTAGGCAACATAGTGAGAGACCTTGTCTCTACAAAAAATAGAAAAATTAGCTGGGTATGGTGGCGCATGTCTATAGTCCCAGCTACTCAGGAGGCTGAGTTGGGAAGATCACGTGAGCCCACGTGGTAGAGGCTGTAGTGAGCCATGATTGCTGCACTCCAGCCTGGGTGACAGAGCGAGACCCTGTCTCAAAAAAAAAAAAAGAATTGTTAGCTTACCAGATGTGTTGCCTGCTCTCTCTTAGGGAAAAAAATCAAAGCACAATTAAAGAATTATGTTCTATCTCCAAGATACTTTTCTTTGGAAATGGTATCTCAAGTGGTTAATATTAGCCTCCTGACAAGCTAGTCTTAATATTTGCAACGCATCTTATATAGAAAATAGTCAGTTTTTTATGAAAACGTTTATTCTATTGTATGCAGTAAACAATAGCTTATATTCTGTTTGCAGTGAGTAATAGCTTATAATAATAGCTAGTATTTATTGAGTACTTTCTGGTTTTTTTGTTTGTTTTTTTGAAATGGAGTCTTGCTCTGTCACTCAGGCTGGAGTGCAGTGGCACGATCTCAGCTCACTGCAACCTCCACCTCCTGGATTCAAGTGATTCTCCTGCCCCAGCCTTCCGAGTAGCTGGGATTACAGGTGAGCACTACCATGCCCAGCTAATTGTTTGTATTTTTATTAGAGATGGGGTTTCATAAAGGCCGGGCGCGGTGGCTCACACCTGTAATCCCAACACTTTGGTCTTGGGAAGGCCGAGGCGGGTGGATCATCGAGGTCAGTGAGATCGTACCATCCTGGCTAACTCGTGACTCATCTCTTACTAAAAATCAAAAAAAACAAAAAAAAAAAAAATTAAGCTGGGCGTGGTGGCGAAGCGCCTGTAGTCCCCGCCTACTCGGGCGGCGAGGCAGGAGAATGACGCGTGACCCGGGAGGTGGAAGCTTGCGTGATGCCGAGAACCGCGCCACTGCATCCAGCCTGGGTGCAGAGCAAGACTCCGTCTCAAAAAAAAAAGAGAGTAGGCTTTCACCCATGTTGGCCAGGCTGGTTTGATCTCGCTAACCAAGTGAGTCCGCTGCCTCCAGCAAAGGCTGGCTTACAGGCGTGAGCCACTGTGCAACCAGCCTTATTGAGTACTTTCTATGTGTCAGCAGTGTTATAAACACTTTATACGTATTCCATTTAATCTTCACAACAACTTATGAGGTAGATACAGTTACTACTTTTATTTATTTTTTATTTTTTATTTTATTTTATTTTTTTTTATTTATTTTTTTTTGAGACGGAGTCTCGCTCTGCCACCCAGGCTGGAGTGCAGTGGCCAGATCTCAGCTCACTGCAAGCTCCGCCTCCCGGGTTTACGCCATTCTCCTGCCTCAGCCTCCCGAGTAGCTGGGACTACAGGCGCCCGCCACCTCGCCCGGCTAGTTTTTTTTATTTTATAGGTGAGGCAATTGAGGCACAAATGAGGTTAAGTACCTTGTCCCAGAATCACCTGAAACAGGGCCAGGATACTAAACCGAGTAGTCTGGTGCCAGAGCCTATGCTCTTGCCACTACCCAGTAGTAATCTGTGAATGTCAAGTTTCACTACTGGGCAAGGATTTTGTATCCTGTTAAGTAAGGATAATACATAATTATTATCCTTATTTATCCTTTATGTAATGGGATATATATGTATTTCATATATATCTATCTACATACACCTATATTCATTCATTATAAGGTTAACGTTTTATAAAATTTCTGACCCATGAAAATCCAACAGAGAACATATCAGATGGTGATCATAGATACATCTTCACAGTTACACATTTAGTAAATGAACGTGCAACATTTAGTGTTTGATAGTCTGTAATAAACTTATAGGGAATTCTGAGTACCGAGAATAGCTTTGTGTTAATGGATTTTAGTAACGATAACCACATTTTGGGGTGTTCTTTTGAGTCTTTGAGTAATACTTTCAAGAAACTGGGAAGAATTAAGGTTGAGCTACCAGTCAACTTCCCTTTCATTGAGAAGCAAGAGAGAAATGACAGTGAAATTAAGTGACTTCACTTTTGAGGCATTTCCCTCAGTTCTGCCTTTCACCACGTTTTCTTCTCACTTTCAGCATTTCCTTCATTATCTCCTTCATTCCCTGAGTTTTCACCTTAGTGTATATGGTTTCCAAATTATAGTCTCCTGGGCTATAAACCCACAATCTCAGCTGCCATACAGTGTCCCCCAAGTATACTGATTTCATCATTTCCCCTTCAAAGTTGTGTTTTCTTCTACCTTTTTAGGGATTATATCATTCCATTGGTCAAATTCTCTTTTTGTTCCCACATCCAAATGCTGCCAGATTATATTACTTCTGAGAAAGGTTAATTCTACTTTCCACACCCACTGGTGTGGAACTCTTCCAGATTATCATTGTCCCTGTTGTAACCTACCTGTCTGCCCTTTGGTCCCTTTCCCCTACAGCCTATCCTGCTACTGAAAAAATGTATGCTTTAGAAGATATCACTCCACCATATGTACGATAAAATCCAAATTTAAACTGACATTCAGGAGTCTCCCTGATCTGCCCACAGCTTAGCTTTCCAGTTTCTTCATTGTGCCTAACTCATTCCAGATTATTTGCCATTTCCCAGACACCTTCCCTAGAAAGTGCCTTTCTCATGTCCTTACCTTTGGTCTTGTCTGCTCAGCCTAGCATGCCTTTTCCCTCATTATTGTCAAAATTTTACCTGTCTTTCAAAACCTGCTTAGAATTCATCTTCTGCATAAGCTTCCCCAAATCCCTCTCCCCCATATTCTCCTCATTGCTCTTTTGTATATTTGTCATAGCTGCCTGACTGGTATGCATAAGGGAGAATGTGAATGAAACTCCTGATTTTGTCCTTATGCCCTAGAAACTTGACACCTAGTACTCCTGATATCACTGTGACCAGCTTCCCTACCTGCACCACAGCTCCAGCTCCAGCCCTCTGTTACACTTCAGTGATTATTCCTCTTGACCTGTAATGGTTCAGTGGGGAGGACTGTCCCATATAAATTCACTCCCAGAGCCTATAAAAAGTGAAACAATGCTAGAATAAGAGAGAAAGTAAGGGTGGACAGCAACCCAGAGGCCACAGCCAGAGTGCGAAGACCATCAAAAGATGGGAAGAGAAAAATATTTTGGCTAATGTTAACAGGGGATATTGGGATACTTTAGTAACAATGTGTATGAATTACTTGGGTAACACAAAGATGAGGCTTAGTATGAACAAAGCTCTGTGTATTATAACAGTTTGAAACCTAATAAGGACACAAAAACAATATAAGGCAAGTTATGATAAATGATACAAGTTCAGACTCTTCCAAGTTCTGACCAATAACAAGTACAAACAATTGTGCATCCAGTGAGGATCCAAGTATCAGCTTGATAACCCTCGAAATGGCAGGCTCTCTGGTAGAAGCTTGGGGGTAACTAAGGTAGATTGCCTTAAAGCAGAAATGCAACCTCTTCTTTCTCACACTAAGTCTAAATCTTGAATTCTGTGTACTTTACTGAACCTAAAAGCTGGATCTTTTAAATAGACCTCCAAGTCCATGTGACTCTAATGCTGTGAAGACCACAAGCCTGCCTTTTACATGCTTGATTGCAGGGCAACACAATAGAATGGGTTGGTTTCCCTACTACGTGAAATTAGGAAGTATGATAATAAAAAAGGTCCACTGGGATTGAGAGTAGATAGGGAAACTACAAGGAAGGAAGAATTTGTGTAATGTTACGAGTAAAATGTAGACCAGTGAATGTTCTAGACTTTGACCAATCAAATTTGTCACACTTCCATGGAGTACAGAGGAAGAGTTGACAGAAGTTTCTTCCCCTTCAGACTGAGAAGTATAAACATTATTCTCTACTGTAAGTACCAAATGAAGAATAAGCAGTGTTACAGGAATTCACAGCAGACATAGATCACCTCAGGATGGGATTATCAGTTTGTTTGTTTTTGTTTTTTCAAGACAGGGTCTCGTTCTGTCACCCTGGCTGGAATGCAGTAGTGCAGTCATAGCTCACTGCATCCTTGACCTCCTAGGCTCAGGCAATCCTTCTGCCTTGACCTAGGATTTTAGGCATGAGCCAGCAGCCCCAGCCTTATTAGGTCATTTTTAAAGATCTTTCCCCAAATGCCCTATGGTAATGTATGCCATCAGTTGCCAACGGCTGCTTCCTTCAAAGGCTTTCTCTCACAGAAGGGTTCTAAGGCTGAAGAGACATGAGCCTCTGCCACCACTAGGAGTCCCCAGAGAGACATATTCTGAATAAGAATCTGTCATAGTAAATACTGTCTTTTGGGCAGGGGGCAGCTGTTGGAGGAAACACCTGCTGAAAGGCCCCTAAAGCTTATAGACAAAGGCATGTAAATAAGTTTTCTGTAGGCCCTGTTGGAGTTTTAAAATTCTCTGAGAAGTATCTCCTGTAAGTATGGTCACATAAGGTGAACAATACTGAGTGCTATGTCTGAGTAGTCATATTGACAGTTACTAGTGAAGATAGTCAAAAAGCAAATGAGGCCGGGCACGGTGGTTCACGCCTGTAATCCCAGCACTTTGGGAGGCCGAGGCGGGCAGATCACGAGGTCAGGAGTTCAAGACCAGCCTGGCCAACATAGTGAAACCCCGTCTCTACTAAAAATACAAAAATTAGCCGGGTGTGTTGGCACACACCTGTAGTCCCAGCTACTCAGGAGCCTGAGGTGGGAGAATCACTTGAACCCAGGAGGCAGAGTTTGCAGTGAGCCGAGGCCACACCACTGCACTCCAGCCTGGGTAAGAGTGAGATCCCATCTCACAAAATAAAAAATAAAGCAAAAGCAAATGAGAGGTTGCCAGCAGCATCTAACTAAACTAAGTACCAAATTAGATTGTTAATGGGTGTTAAAATCACTTCTTAAGTCATGTATGGGATGCATGTTAACTAATTCTTGATAATATAATTATCTTTTATATCCCACAGGCATTAAGAAGAAATGCAGTCACCATGAGCACCAACTTTTGCATCTGCCTGATCATATTTAAAGGAACAGAGAAATATTTGTAATTAATCTGCCCAGTAAATACCAGCTCGTAGCAGTCAGCAGGTGCATGTCTAGATAAAATTTCTTGCAGCTAATTTAAACTTTCTACACACACCAGTAGATAATCTCAATGTAAATAATACATTTCTTCTTGACTCTTTAATGTAAGCCAACATGGAGAGGAAGATCTTGACTTATATTCTGTACCACACACTTCTGTGGACTTTTAGCATTCGTGGGTAGACTTAATAAAGCATGTATAAAAGTGGCACCTTTGGTAGAATTATATATTTTCCTGAAATTCAGATTAAATGTAATGGTAAGTGGAATTAAGTACCAGTGTTCCCCATTTAAAGCCCTAGCTGCTTATTAACTTACAGATTCTTTAAAAAAAATTTTTTAAGATTTATCTAGTCTATTGTGTAGCCACTACCTCAGGAGTGAGTTTTTATTTTCCTATGCTTTTAGAGGAAAAAAGCATTTTTAAAGTTTTAAAATTTTACACCATTTATAAAATATTAGAATGTATTTTTTCAGTATAAATGTTTATGAAGTTTTTTGAACTACACAGAGTACTGAATTTAATGAAAAGACCATTATTAAGGGGCAATATGTGATCCATTCCAAATTATTTTGAAATATTAAATTTCAGTTATTCTGTGGTGTTTTCTGTCATCATCATGTTTTTGTTGTCACTCCCAAAATAAAGGGGCGGAGGGAATCACAGAGTATGTTATCTCGATAGTGAAACTTATGCTTTTCTTAACCATTTCTGTAGGGAAAAACTGCTACTCCTTTGGGGTACTTGCCCTAAGTTTTAACAAAATTAGTAGAAAATATTACCATGTCATTTGAATATATCATGAAAAATAAAAACTACATGAAAATCTGAAACAAAATGTTAACAAATTAAGGTTGAAAATTTTCCACTGCATGCAATGGCACAAGCCTTTAATCCCAGCTACTACTCAGGAGGCTGAAACAGGAGGATCGCTTGAGCCCAGGAGTTGATGACCAGACTGGGCAATATAGCAAGACACCTATCTCAGAAAAAAAGAAAATAACTCAATTTCCACTTAGAGAAATTTTAGATTCACCTTTTTAAAATGAAAGCTTTTTTAAAACTTAATATAAATTATATAAATTACCTTCATTTATATAATTGAAGGATTTATAAGAAAAAAATTTTCTTCATGCTGTTTAAGAAATTTATTCTGATACAGTGCTTATAATAGGATGTTACCAAAAGTACACTAAAAAAGGATTATTCTAGCATTGAAAACTAACCCTAGGTTGTAAGCCAAAACATTTTATAAAGTAATCTATGTTAGGTAATACAGGATTAAGAAGTAGATTAGTTTCATATATAATCCAAGTTATATAGGTATGTGCTTAATGCTATTAAACCAGTTACTATATGTTTGACCCCTTGATATACTAAGCTTTTGCCTTTTAGAACAGCTGGGTCTGCTGAGAATCATTTCCCAGTTCTTTTCATTGTAGATCAGATGACTCTCACTTTATCACCCTTGGAGGCCACATGAAGGACAAAGCAGAAAGATCCACGCACAAAACTAATGTTTATATGAGGGGAGGGGGAGTTGTGGGGGATATACTTGGCCCTGATCTTCAAATGAACATAACAGAAGAGAGACCAATTGAGACTTGGAAACCACTGTGTTACTTTAACCATTATTTAGTTATATCCTGTCCGTCTCTTTCTTTCTGTTGAACAGAGAGGCTCCTTTGGCTGCCTTGACTTTTGTAAATGTTTCACTCAATTTGTTGTGGTTTATCATTTGGACAGAATGCTACATCGGGGATTTTTCACCCCTCCCTAAGTCCTCAAGGGAAAATGACTTCTGTATGCCTCATATGATACATGCACATACACCCTATTCTCTTCATTTTAAGAAGCAGGCCTAAGTTTATTGGCAGCTGAGAACACTGCATTTCTCAGAAGTGCCTCCTCTATCTAAAATGTACTTGAACGTGACTTTGAAGGGCTTATTTTTTAACAGGTATATTAGTGAAGCAGGTGAGAAATCTATCTTTAATATTTTTGCATAACCTAAATGTATTTATATGAAAATATCCCTATAGCCCTGAGTCTAGCTAAGAGCAATGTTTTGGAGTTGCCTACTTCTGTGATTGTAATTCATCACTGGGTATTTTTGATATTTTGCTTTTTTTGAGATGGTGTCTCACTGGTCTCAAGCGATCATCCTGTGTCAGCCTCTCAAATGAGACCACTGTGCCTGGCCTCTGTTTTTGATATTTTGTTTTGGTATTTTGGAACCTAATCCCTCTAAGTTCAATGTAAACTCTTAAACTGGTTTTTAATAGATAGGAGGGATACTTATAACTGCTACAAGTCTCTATAAAAACTATAGTGCAAGTCAATATGATTACGATTAAATCATCTGAAGAATGGTTTTATTTACAGAATTTACCTGTATGATACCTTGAATCAGGTGCATTTCATTTTACTAATATATATACGTAATACTTTTATTTCCAAATAATAGTTATTCTACTCCAATTATTTATAACTTCCTCATCATTTATCTAAGTCAACATTCTATGTTAAACACAAGTGTACTATTACAAAAAACATTTTTTAAAATAAAGCTACACTAGCCAGCCAAGATGCTGACATTTGGGCACAGTGATTACAGATGGTGACCGTGGACAGCGATGTTCCTGCTGATTTGGCAGTGATTCAAGGCTGCTATTCTGCGCTGACCTGCCCTTTGAGTCTTTTGAGAAAGAAACCTTTCTAGATTTTTGCTTTGTCTAAACCCACTTCCTTTATCAGATTTAGAAACTCATACCTTCTTACACCAGCCTGTGACTGTCCATGTCTAGAACCAGTTTTTTTCTGTATGTGGTTTGATTTGCACTATTTTAAAATATACCACCACTTAATATAGTTTAATGGCTATCTTCTGAAAGAAATATATTCCTTAAAAAATGTTGATGGGAAAATGATTTTATTACAGAGACTAAAGAAAACATATCTTTATATGAGAAACTACAACATGGATATCATGCATTATTTTTACCAGTTGAAAACTATAATAAATATGGGCTTCTGCTAATATAGGGTGATACAGTATTAATAGGATGGAATTAACATGAATCAATGCTCTGGCAATGGTAACCTTGAACCATGTCATAATAATATATATGTATAATATAATGTTTAAACAGAATGATTCTGGAGGTTTAAAACCAGTGATTATGTGTGATTAAGAAGACTTCACTCAAACCACTTAAAGTTAAAACTTACATTTAAATTCAGGAAAATTCATTTTTAATTGTATTAAAATATGCATTCTTGCAAAGAAGATCATGGTTTATTTGCCTTGTTAAAACAATCAAATTTGCATGTGTAATAAGGCATATTCAGACTTCAGTTTAAATTGCCTTCTCAGTAATTAAAAAGATTATCACAAATTAAATTCCCTAAGATATAACTTCTACACAGTGAAATACACACTACTTGCATTCTAAAATGTAAGTTGGAATACCAAAATTAGTGATTTCCATTAAAAAGAAGGGGTTCAATTCTTCCATTAAGTTCACTATATGGTCTGATGAAGGAAGCAGGTTTAGATAAAGCAAATATCAAGAAATATTTATCAGTTTTTTCAAGACATTTAAAAAGTGCATTTCCTGAGTAAACAATGGGATTAAGGACATGTTTCTCTTTTTTCCCCATTTGAATAGCTGTGAATAATAAAACCACAATATGTTTTGGCCAAGCAGTACTTAGACAAGCCTCCATTGGTCTTTGGTCTCCATATACATTTATTTTGTGTAGACAACAATGACTTTTCACCATTTCCTTTCCTATGGTTCCATGGTTCTCAAAATGGTAATTTCATTTATACATAGCAAAAAGTTCACAAAACCTTTCAGCACTGTTCATATTTTCACATTTGTTCAGGAAACAATTTGTTTAGGAACACAGCTAGGTGATTTTCTTCTGATTTCTTCCACTTTTGGAATCCCACATGATTATAATGTTAAAGTATACCAAGAAGAACAGGAAGTTCAAGCAAGATACAAAACACACCAATACAGAAAATAAGTCCGGTAGTTTCTGAGGAGGATCCAGTGTGACAGTCATCAGCGTCAGAAGCACCATAGTGATGACTGAGATAAGAAACTGCAAGGAAAAAAAGGATTACTGAGTAGTATAAAAGGTGAAATTTAAATGTACTGTAAACATTGACTTGTAACTATTAAATAAGCAGAATTAAAGGTGAGGGTTAAGGGTCTAATTTATTCTGGTGTATTTCAAGTTTGACTTCCTATTAGAATCATATGAGAGGTTTTTAAAATCTCAATGCCCACATCACACCCCAGACCAATTAAATCAGGCCTCAGTATTTTTTAAAGCTCTCCAAGTGATTCCCATGTATAGCCAAAACCTGAGGACCCCTGTCTTATACTTCCTACCAACCCTGTCTTATACTTCCTACCAACAAGGCACTGAAGAAAGGTATCTGGGAAAAATATTGATGCTAGTCAGGGTTAAATTTGTAGCATCCCCTGGGGCCCAACAGGATATAAAATTCTAAGCTAATGGGTACAAATATATAGGTAGCTAGAAGAAATAAAACCTAGTGTTTGGCAGGTCTGTAGGCTGACTAGTTAACAATGTACATTTCAAAATAGCAAGAAAATAAGTTGAATGTTCCTAGCATAAAGACGTATTTTTAAGGTAATGGATAGCCCAGTTACCCAGATCTAATCTTCACTCATTACATGAATGAGTATCACATGTACCCCCAAAATATATATATATATATATATTCTGTATCAATTTTTAAAATTCTAAACTAATCCTGAGAACCCATCTGTGAAAAAGTTTTCCATGGCAAATGGAAAATTACATTTCATATTCACTAAATGCTTTCAATGAGTAAAGCACATTAGGGCACATGAAAGAAAATGTGGTCCTCTGGCCTCAAAGAGTTTTCCACCTGCTTAGGAGAATTTTAAATAAAATCACAAAGTCACACTGGCTTAAATACCAAGATGAGTAGTAAAAATAATTAGCACATTTACTGTAGTTGTGTGGTCATCAGTTAGTGTGGTCTTCTCTAGGCCAATGTGCTATACAATAGAACTTCCTGCAGTAATGAAAATGTTTTGTCTGCACTCCAGTATAGTAGCTGCTAACCACATGTGGCTATTGGGCATTTGAAATGTACTTACTGTGACTGAGGAACTGAATTTTTATTTAAATTTAATACGTTTAAATTTCTATATATGTCTAGTGGCTACCATACTGGACAGACTGGCTCTAGACTGTGAGCTTCTTTAAGACAAAGACCAGCAAGATCTTACTCATTTTATCCCTAGCACAGTACATAGGTATACACTAGCAGTATAAATAAATGTAGAAAGCAAGTATTGAAAAACAGGAGTGACTTCCATGAAGTGGGTGGGACACAGAACCCTAAAAGATGCCTTAACTGTTGGCTACATTATGACAATATTGGTAAGGTCTAAATACAGAGTAATGCAGTGATCATTCCAAATGGAAAAGCGAGGACAGGCGCCAAGAAAGCTTACAAGCAGATATAAACAAAGGCTCCCAGTGTCGTTAAAGGAAAAAAATTCCTGAGGCAACCTTAGTGGGAAGTGCAAACATCTGGAATGAAATCTTCAAAATAAAAGTTTCAAACTTAAGAAATATGGGACTGGTTGAAATGTCATAATACCACAATCTTGAATCAGTGTTAAACAGAACAAAACCCCTCTCTTGCTCCAGCTATTACCCCATTTGTCTGCTCCTATTTACACTTGCTTCCCAAAACAGTTGCCTATAAACATGCTGTGTCCAGTCTTCATCCCATTCACTAGTGAACCCCTACCAATTGGGCTTTCACCCCAATCACTATGAAACTGCTATGGTCAAATACCCATAATGACCTCCAGTGTACTAAATCCAATGGTCAGTTCTTACTGCCTTACCTGATTTTCTCATTAGCATTTGAAATCACTCACTGAACCCTCTCACTGAAACACTTCATTCACTTGGCTTCCATGACATCATACTCACCTGGTTCACTCCTACCTCACCCAGTTAATTCTTAGACATCTTTGCTGGTTCCTCATGTCCCCTACCTCTGCATTCTGGGGCTTCATACCTATTCCTCTTATTAATCTATCCTCCTACCCTTAGTGAGTCATCCAGTAGCATGACTTTAATTACCAACTATATGTAAAGACTCAACTTCGTCTCCAGCCTGGCCCTTTCCCCTAAACCAGGGTTGTCCAATCTTTTGGCTTCCCTGAGCCACACTGGAAAAAGAATTGTCTTAGGCCACACATAAAATACACCAACGCTAACAACAGCTGATAAGCTTTAAAAAATACCGCAAAAAACTCCAGGTTTTAAGAAACTACAAATTTGTATTGCACTGCATTCAAAGCCGTCCTCGGTTGCAGGTTGGACAAGCTTGTGCTAAACTCTGGACTCATATATCCAGGTACTCCTTAATATCTCTACTTGGATATTTAATAGGCATCTAAAACTAAACGTGAAAAACTCTTGATCTCCCCATACTCCCCACTGTCCCCATCACACACAAAGTTCCTTCAACATGCTTTGCTTCCTTCAATTCGGTAAATGGCAACCCCACTCATTCAGTTATATGTGCCAAAAACCTTGGAGTCATCCTGAACACCTCTCTTTCACAACCCCAGCAATTCCTGTTGGCTCTACCTTCAAAATATATCAAAAATCTGACCATTTCTAACCACTTCCACTGCTACCCTGGTCCACAGCACTATCATCTCATGGATTCCATTATCCACAATCTCTTCTCCACATAGCGACCATAGGGGCCTTTTAAAGATGTAAGTCAGATTCTAGTCCCATTATAGGAAACTACACTGTTACCTCTCTAATCTTAGGTCTTATTATTTCTTTCCCCTACCCAGCTCCAATCACCATGACCTCCATGATGTTCACTGAATTTGCCGTTTTCTCTTCTAGGATGCTCTACCCTCAGTTATCTGCAGTTTACTTCCTTTGGTTCTTTGCTCAAGAAAGCCCTGCCACTTTAAAATTGCATTAATCCCTCCTGCAAATCATATCCATTTCTCCCTTGCTTTGTTGTTCTCCCTAGCACTTATCACCCTCTGACACACTATATATTTTACATATGCTGGTGCTGGATTTCTCCACTAGAATGCAACCTCGATGGAAGCAGGGATTTCTGTTAGTTTTGGTCACTGCTGTATCCTCAGCCTCCAGAACAATGTTTGGCAATATAGAAAGTGCTCAAAAACTGTTTATTAAAGAACAAACAAATCTGGGAGCCCATGGTGGTCCTCACCTTAAGATTACTGGACCAGACTGTGAATATCACAATAGGGCTAGACTTTGACATACACTCAGGAATCTGGGCCTGTACTAACAAAAAATGAACTTTATATCTACTCTCCATTTGAACACCTGAATAAAGTTAATCCTCTCCTTGTCTTTCCTGTTCACCTCTTAACTTCCTACCTCCCACACCCCTATCCTCCATGGTCATTACCTAAAGTGCAAAGCCCTCAGGACACCCATTCAACTCTGCCCTGAGAATACCTGCCTTGTCTTCCTACAAGATCTAAATATAAAATATCTCCTTTGAAACCTTCCCCTACACTCCCCTAATAAAGTTAGTCATTCTTTTCTTTTTGTTATCTGGGTACTTTGGGCAATCCTCTATGTAGTCCTCAAAAATATAAATAAGTATAGCCTGTTGGGCTGGGCGTGGTAGCTCAGGCCTGTAATCCCAGCACTTTGGGAGGCTGAGGTCAGGAGTTCGAGACCAGCCTGGCCAATATGATGAAACCCCATCTCTACTAAAAATACAAAAATTGGCCAGGCATGGTGGCACGCACCCGTAGTCCCAGCTACTCAGGAGGCTGAGGCAGAAGCATTGCATAAACCCAGGAGGGGGAGGTTGCAGTGAGCCGAGATCACACCATTGCACTCCAGCCTGGGCAACAAGAGTGAAACTCCATCTCAAAAAAAATAAAATGAAAAACAGGCCGGGCGCGGTGGCTCAAGCCTGTAATCCCAGCACTTTGGGAGGCCGAGACGGGCGGATCACAAGGTCAGGAGATCGAGACCATCCTGGCTAACACGGTGAAACCCCGTCTCTACTAAAACTACAAAAAACTAGCCGGGCGAGGTGGCGGGCGCCTGTAGTCCCAGCTACTCAGGAGGTTGAGGCAGGAGAATGGCGTGAACCCGGGAGGCGGAGCTTGCAGTGAGCTGCGATCCGGCCACTGCACTCCAGCCTGGGTGACAGAGCAAGACTCCGCCTCAAAAAAAATAAAATAAAATAAAAAATAAAAAATAGGCAAGCATGACGGTACATGCCTATAATCCTAGCTACTCAGGAGGCTAAGGAAGGAGGATCACTTGGGCCCAGGAGTTCCAGGTTGCAGTGAATTATAAATGCACCACTGCACTCCAGCCTAGGCAACAGAGTTAGATCGTGTCTCAACAACAACTTCCTAACATTTGTAATAGTTGCCAGATATTCCGTAGAGCTTATATACTTATTCATGTAGCATTTTTCAACTACTGGACAATTGAGCTGCCTCTAATTTTTCATTATAATAATTAGATGAATATCCATTCATTCAACAAACAAAAATCAGAGCACCTATTCTTTGCCAGGCACTGATAGATGCTACAGATAAAATGGTATGTATAAAATGCAGAGTTCTTGCCCTCAAATAGACTGCAATCTAGCATTTTAGACAGCCTTGAATATAATGTGATGTCCCTTAAATATATGAACTTTATGAGTAGACAAAGACATCACATGAAAACTACATATTAGTATCTTTTATGAATATAAATGCAAAAATCATCAAAAGAATACTGGCAAACTGAAGCCAGTGGCAGATAAAAAGAATTATACACCATGATCCAGTAGGATTTATCCTAGGAATTCAAGGTTAGTTTAACATACAAAAATCAATCAATGAAATACGTCACATTAATAGAATAAAGGAAAAAACACACACACCAAAGATGCAGAAAAGAATTAGAATCCAACATTTTTTCATGATAAAACATGTATACTAGGAATTGAAGAGAACTTCCTCAACCAGATAAAGGACATCTATTTTAAAAAGCCCACAGTTAACATCATAGTTAATGGTGATAGACCATATGGTTTCCCTCTAACATCAAGTAAAAGAGAAGATGTCCACTCTTATTACCTGTATTCAACACTGTATTATAGGTCCTAGGGTAATTAGGCAAGTAAGAGAAATAAAAGGTAAAAGTCATCCACATCAGAAAGGAAGAAGTAAAACTCATGGTTTGCAGATTACATTATCTTGTATATCAAAACTGTAGGAAATCCATTAAAACCTATGCCAAAGAATACAAGTTCAATATACCAATATATTATATTTGTATATAGTAGCAATGAACATTATGAAAATGAAATTAAGAAACAATTCCTTTACAATAGCATCATAAAGAATTGTGCTTTAGGATCATTCATTATACTTAAGAATAAATTTAACAAAAGAAGTCCAAAAGTTTTACACTGAAAACTGCAAAACATTGTTGAAATAAATTAAATATCTAATTAAATGGAAATACATCCTGTGTTTGTTCATTGGAAGACTAAATATTAAGATGGCAATATTCACAGTGGAAGTCTCTCTCTAAAAAAATTAGCCAGATGTGGTGGCACATGCCTATAGTCATGGCTATTCCTTAATTGCAGTGAGTTATAAATGCACCAGGCTGAGGTGGGAAGATTGCTTGAGCCTGGGAGGCAGAGGTTGCAGTGAGCCAAGATCATACCACTGCACTCCAACCTGGGCAACAAAGCGAGACCTTGTCTCAAAAAAATAAAGCAATATTCCACAAATTGACATGCAGAATCAACTCAGTCCCTATCAAAATCTCAGCTGGGTTTTGGGAGAAAACTGATGAACTTCTAAAAATAATATGAAAATAAAGGGATGTAAGATAGATAAAACAATCTTGTAAAAAAACAAAATCAGTGGACTTGGATTTTCAGTTTCAAAACTACAAAGCTACAGTAAACAAGACAGTATGGCAGTGGCATAAGGATAGACATATAGATCAATGGAACAGAACTGAGAGTCCAGAAATAAACCCTTATATTTAAGAACAACTGATTTTCAACAAGAGTGCTAAGACAATTCAATGCAACTGAAATAACTGAATAAAGTCAGACTCCTACCTCACACCATATACAATATTAACTCAAAGTGACTCAAAGGCATAGATACAAAAACTATAAAACTCTTAGAAGAAAATACAGGGGTATTTGTGACCACTGGTTATACAGTGGTTTCTTAGATGTGACACCAAAAGCACAACAAAAGAAAAAAATAGATATACTGGATGTTATCAAAATCAAAACTTCTGTGCTGTAAATGACACCATGAAGAAAGTGAAAAGGCAACACACAGAATGGGAGAGGATACTTGCAAGTTAAATATCTGGTAAGGAACTCATATCAAGAATATATATTTAAAAAAACTCTTACAGATCAAAAATAAAAAGACAACCCAGTTTAAAATGGGCAAAGGGTTTGAATAGGCATTTCTCCAAAGAAGATATACAAATGGCCAATAAGCACATGAAAAGATGTTCAACATCATTAGTCATTAGGGAAATGCAAGTCAGAACTCCAATGAAATACCACCTCACACCCATTAAGATGGTTATAATGAAAAAGACAACAAATGCTGTGAAAGATGTGGAGAAATTAGAACCCTCACACATGGTTGGTGAGAATGAAGAATTGTGCTGTACTTTGGAAAAGAGTTTGGCAGTTTCTGAAGATGTTAAACACAGAATTACCATATGATCTAGCAATTCTACTCCCAGGTATACACATAAGGGAAATGAAAACATATGTGCACTCAACACCTTGTAAACAAATGTTCACAACAGCACTATTCATAACACTAAAAAAGGAGAAACAACTAAATGTCCATTAATTGATGAATGGATAAACAAAATGTGGTATATCCACATAATGGAATATAATTTGGTAATAAAAAGGAATAAAGTACTGACATATGCTATAATATAAATGAACCTCAAAAATATGCTAAGTGGCCTGGTGCAGTGGCTCACACCTGTAATCCCAGCACTTTGGGAGGCCGAGACAGGCAGATCATGAGGTCAGAAGTTCGAGACCAGCCCGGCCAACATAGTGAAACCCCATCTCTACTAAAAATACAAAAATTTGCCGGGCATGGTGGCACACGCCTATGGTTCCAGCTACTAGGGAGGCTGAGGCAGGAGAATCACTTGTACCTGGGAGGCAGAGATTGCAGTGAGACAAGATTGCACCACTGCATTCCAGCCTGGGTGACAGAGAAAGACTGCCTCAAAAAAAAAAAAAAAGTATACGCACACACACATACACACACACACACACACGCACACACTAAGTGAAAGAACCCAGTCATAAAAGACCACAATTTTATTATCCCATGTTATGGACTGAATTAAAATTCATATGTTGAAGCCCTAACCCCCAATGTGACTCTATTTGGAGATACAGCCTTTCGGGAGGTAAATAAGATTAAATCAGATGATAAGAATGGGGCCCTAATCCAATGGTACTCGTATCCTTACAAGAAAAGGAAGAAACAACAGAGGTCTCTCTCCATGTGTGACATATAAAGTAGAGACCTACAAGCCACGAAGAGAGGCCTCACCAGAAATCAACCCTGATGGTAGAACCAACCCTTGATCTTGATCTTGAACTTTTAGTCTCTGGAACTGTAAGAAAATTAATTTCTGTTATTTAAGAAACCTAGTGTGGTATTTTGTTATGGCAGCTGTAGCAGACTAATACATTCCATTTATAAGCAATGTCCAAAGTAGGCAAATCTAAAGGGGCAGAAGCTGGCTGTCCAAGGAAGGGAGTTAGGAGTGAGAATAGAATGGGGAATGAATGCTAATGGGTACAGAATTTATTCTGGGAGTGACAAAAACAATGTAAAATTAGATGATGGTGATAGTTGTACAAATCTGTGCATATACTTAAAACCACTAAGTTGTATACTTTAAATGAGTGGATTTATGTGAATTATATCTCAAAAAGCTATAAAAGAAAACCACTACTTCAATAATTTTTTTAAATAGTGGCATGCTAAAAAAATGTGCCATTTCTTAAAAATTGAACTTACCAAATATTGTATCATTCTTGAAAGAAATGTAAAACATGGAAGATATTTCCTCACAGAAATGGAAAAGGATTTCAACTGCAGTTCTTCTTCAGAAGTCTTTTCAAATATTGAAAAGGAAGTTACACAAGCTATAAAAAATGCCATTGTTGTCACAACAGAAGGCATTAGGAGTTCATCCTTCAATAGAAGAGGTAGCAGACTGTAAAGGAAAATTTTTAAAAATCAAAAGAGAACCATCAATTCAAACCATAACCACTTTATTAAAAAGTTTTAAATTAGTTTACAAGAATTATACTGTAAATATATGGAAATTGGTATGACTTACCTAAATGTTGACACAAGTAAAAACCAAGTAGACATAAAAGGAATTTCACTTAAAACTAAGCAGACTGGTCTAAAATGGTAAAGAAAAAAAATTATATTACAGAATATAATTTCAACTCCTAATTTAAAAAATGTAAACACATTTTATCTATCTGATTTTCAGAGGTAGCTTTTAAAAAGCCAGGAAGGTCTTCACGTGTACTACTGATTCATTTTGTTAACAGTCCAGACTAAATTAGCCTAGACACAGGCACAGAGATGTCAACTTCTCATAATAATTGGAAAACTGCTGCTTCCAGTATGCCATTAGTGGAACTTTTTTCCTCTATCACACAAACGAGTAGCTTAAGAAAAGGATCAGATAAACAAATCGGAGAAGGTTTTGTCATATATTTCATAGTACTTGGTAAATATGAATTGCTAGTATTGTTTTCAAACATCTCTTTTATGTTCTTTCATGTTACATATTACTCCACTAAGTTAAAACTAAAGTTATGGCAGACAAGATCATCATGCCACTGGAGATGACAAGAGAGACAAGAGGATAAAGGAAAACAAATTGATAATAGTAAAATTAAAAGGAGGAAGAAATTAGTAGGAAGAGCTACACGAAAAGAGAAGTAGCATAGGTACAGGAAGCACAATGCCAATAAATAGAACCACTGGCTTTATCAAAGAGTTGTTTAGGGGCCAGGCACAGTGGCTCAGGCCTGTAATCCCAGCACTTTGGTAGGCCAAGGCTGGTAGATCACTTGAGGTCAGGAGTTCGAGACCAGCCTGGCCAACATGGTGAAACCCCATCTCTACTAAAAATACAAAAAAAAAAATAGCTGGGCTTTGTGGTGCATGCCTGTAATCCCAGCTACTTGGGAGGCTGAGGCAGGAGAACTGCTTGAACCCAGGAGGAGGAGGTTGCAGTGAGCTGAGATCACACCACTGCACTCCAGCTTGGGAGACAAAGCGAGACAACAGGGCAAGACTCCATCTCCATAAAAAAAAGTTGTTTAGGGTCATAGCTCTCAGCCCTGTGACCTCCTTACCACAACTCCTGCTCTAGTACCTTCAGGATTCAATTGTGGCAATGCTCAAGGAAGGAGCATTGCTAGTTTGAAGTCCTGAGTCCTGGTCCCCATGTTTGCCATTGATTTACTGTGTGACCTTGAGCAAATGATTAATCTACTTTCTTAAGTGGGAATAGAAATAATAATAATAGTACCCCATATTCTTAAGTAGTTGAAAGAACTCTTTGCAGGGATCATCTAGTGTTTATTTTTTAAAATACAATAAACTTTCCTAATGATGGTGGTTGTTGAATAACTGTTATCATCCTTATTTTAAAAGGTGCTCTATAAAGATTTGGCATTCTCCCCCTTTCCTAGAAGGATGACTTTTTCCTATGTCAACTAATATATGAGGTTTAAACCCTGGGATTATAAACTGATTGAAAACTACTAAAAGAAATTACTAGGCGGGGTGCAGTGGCTCACACCTGTGATCCCAGCACTTTGGGAGGCTCAGACAGGCGGATCACGAGGTCAGGAGTTCAAGATCATCCTGGCCAACATGTTGAAACCCCATCTCTACTAAAAATACAAAAAAAAAAATTAGCTGGACTTGGTGGCGCATGCCTGTAATCCCAGCTACTCAGGAGGCTGAGGCAGGAGAATCACTTGAACCAGGGAGTTGGAGGTTGCAGTGAGCCAAGATTGTGCCACTGCACTCCAGCCTGGCGATAGAGTGAGACTCCGTCTCAAAAAAAAAAAAAAAGAAATTACTAGAGGACTTCCCATTTCACTGCCTGAGAATGGATGCATATTAACAGCAAGCTCATCGAAGGTGCTCAATAAATACTGTTTTCTCTTTCTGGTTTAATTATTTCCCATTTATGCATTCAATATTTATTTACTAAACACAAGCATTGATCAAAAATGTATTACAGCCAGGTGCAGTGGCTCACAACTGTAATCCTAGCACTTTGGGAGGCCAAGGTGGGAGGGTCACTTGAGCCCAAGAGTTCAAGACCAGCCTAGAGAACATAGCAAGACACCACCTCTACAAAAAATTTAAAAATTAGCCTGGCATGGTGAGGCATGCCTGAGGTACTTGTTACTTGGGAGGCTGAAGTGGGAGGCTCACTTGAGCCCAGGAGTCCGAGGCTGCAGTGAGCTATGACCATGTCACTGTGCTCCAGCCTGGGTGACTGAGTGAGACCTTGTCTCTTTAAAAAAACTTACTACATATAAGCACTACTCTGAAAAGAATACAAAGATGATTATAACTCAGCTCCTAACCTCAAAGTACTTAAAATTCATCACCAAACAGCGAAATCTCCTACATCCTCAACCTTTTCTCTGAACCCCTCCCTTTACCACCTTGTTGGAAACAATGCCTGGCTCTCTCCTCTGAGGACAGTACTGCCCTCTGCCCTCTCAACTGTGTGTTTTTGCTGTTTCCACAGTCTTCAAGTGACGTGGCCTGGAGGTGGGAAGTAACCTCCTTGATCTTCCTCACTACTTTCCTACCAGTTCTTCCTCTCTCCATCCTAATAATCTCCAGCTTTGAACCTCATGTCATCACACTTTATCCCCGATTATTCCCTATCTTGTAAATACTGACCAACCACAGGGCTGCTTCCTCCATTACCCAAAGATTTCAACTCCTTTCTCACTATCACTCTGTACATACTGACTTAATTCTTGGTAATTTTAACAAATACATAGATCTTCCCTCTCATTTGCTAGAATGCCTCTCTTCTAGTGATCTCATCTTTAATCCTGTCCCTTAGGGTCATACTTTAGACTGCACCTCATCCATGACTCTTAACACTATCTCCTGCTTTGTAGATATTCCAACTCCAACCATCTTTTGATGCCACCAAGATCTTCAATCCATTGTTCCTACCACCTTTTCACTTTCCCTCATCGCTTCGACGGCCTTTTCCCTTTTTACCTATCTTAAATTCCAAGGTCAATCATTATAATCACTCCCATACATTCACTCTTAAGCCCTCAAGCAAGGGAATTATCCTCACCAGACAAAACCATAAACCTGGAAATACTCAACTTTCCACCAGTGCTTACTCCAACCATGCTGAACAACTGCTCTAGAGAACAACAGCTACCCATACTAACTGGTCTCACTTTAAATACATGATCATGATATTCAAGTGCCCTGCAACTACTATATATTTCCCTGATCTGTTTACACTCTGTCTCTCCTTAGAAAATGTTTCACACTTCTCCCTCCTACTTCCAACAGCTTCAACCCACTCTTGGCTAATGACTTTCCCTCTCACTTCAATAAGAAAATTGAAGCAGTTAAAAGAGAACTTTCACAGATGCCCACCATCACATTTACTCCCTTCCCAGCATCTCTACCAATATAGCCTATTCACCCCTTTTACTAAAGAGGAACTCTTCACACATCTGTCTGATGCCAATTCTTCCATTTGTGCTCTAGATCGTACCCCATCTCCCTTTCTGAAGGACAGTGCTCCAGCAGCTCCTCCTCCTCTTGAGATCCTGTACCATCAGCTTTCCTTCTCTGCTCATCATTCCCCTGCCTTTATTGCTCCTCTCTTAAACAAACCTATCTTGACACCATTTCTCTACTAATTATTGCCCTATTTTTCTGCTTCCTTTTTCAACAAAACTCCTCTGAAGAACAGTCTACCTTCCTCACACCATATATAAAACCTCAACTGGGCACGGTGGCCCATGCCTGTAATCCCAGCACTTTGGGAGGCCAAGGCAGGCAGATCACTTGAGGTCAGTTCGAGACCAGCCTGGCCAACATGATGAAACCCCTGTCTCTACTAAAAATACAAAAATTAGCCAGGTGTTGTGGCAGGCAACTGTAGTCCCAGCTACTCGGGAGGCTGAGGCAGAAGAATCGCTGGAACCCAGGAGGTGGAGGCTGTAGTGAGCCGAGATTGCACCACTGCACTCTAACCTCAGTGACAGACCAAGGCTCTGTCTCAAAAAAAAAAAAAAAAAAAAAAAAAAAAAAAAAANGGCTGGATGCGGTGGTTCACGCCTGTAATCCCAGCACTTTGGGAGGCCAAGGTGGGTGGATCACGAGGGCAGGAGTTCAAGACCAGCCTGGCCAACATAGTGAAACCCCACCTCTACTAAAAATGCAAAAAGTAGGCCGGGCACGGTGGCTCACGCCTGCAATCCCAGCACTTTGGGAGGCCAAGACGGGTGGATCACGAGGTCAGGAGATCGAGACCATCCTGGCTAACACGGTGAAACCCCAGCTCTACTAAAAAAATACAAAAATTAGTCGGGCACGGTGGTGGGCACCTGTAGTCCCAACTATACGGGAGGCTGAGGCAGGAGAATGGCTTGAACCTGGGAGGCGGAGCTTACAGTGAGTGGAGATCGCGCCACTGCACTCCAGCCTGGGCGATAGAGCGAGACTCCATCTCAAAAAAAAAAAAAAAAATGCAAAAAGTAGTCAGGTGTGGTGGCACACACCTGTAGTCCCAGCTACTGGGGAGGCTAAGGCAGGAGAATCTCTTGAACACGGGAGGCGGAGGTTGTAGTGAGGTGAGTCCGCGCCATTACACTCCAGCCTGGGCGACAGAACAAGACTCCGTCTCAAAAAAAAAAAAAATAGGCAAAAGATTTAAATAGGCTTCTCTCTGAAGAAGATAGACATATTGTGCCAGCAAGCACATAAAGAGATGTTCAATATCATTAGTCATTAGGGATATGCAAATCAGAATCACAATGAGACACCACTCATATCCATTAGCATGGCTATAATCAAAATGATGGAAAATAACAAGTGCTTTCAAGGATATGGAGAAATTGAAGCCTTCATATATTATTAGTGGGAATGCTAAATGGTGCAGCTGCTGTGGAAAACTTTGGTGGTTCCTCAGTGAGTTAAATACAGAATTGCCATATGACTCAGCAATTCTACTCCTGAGTATAGACTCAAACAAAAACTTGTACATGAATATTCACAGTGGCACTATTCACAACAGCCAAAAGGTGGAAACAACCCAATGTCCATCAACTGATGAATGATGAACAAAATGTAGTGTATCGATACAATGCAATACTATTCAGGCATAAAAAAGAATACAGTTCTGATACAACATGGATGAACTTGGAAAATATTAAGAAGCTAGACACAAAAGACCACATATTATATGATTCCATTTATATGAAATATCCAGAATAGACAAGTCCACAGAGATTTGCAGAAAGCAGATTAGTGGTTTGAGGGACTGGGGGGAAGGGAAAATGGAGAGGGACTGCTTTGGGTATGGGATTTCCTTTCGCGGTGATGATCTTCTGGAAGTAGACAGTGGTGATGCTTGCACAACAGTGTGAATGTACTAACTCACAATGTAAAATTTATGCTATGTGTACTTTACCACAATTTTTAAAAATTAAATATTTATTTGAAAAAATGAAGTATCAGCCAGGCACAGTGGCTCATGCCTGTAATCCCAGCACTTTGGGAGGCCAAGGCAGGGGGATCATTTGAGGTCAGGAATTCGAGACCAGCCTGGCCAACATGGTGAAACCCTATCTCTCCCAAAAAATACAAAAATTAGCTGGGTGTGGTGGTGCGCATCTGTAGTCCCAGCTACTCGGGAGGCTGAGGTGGGAGAATCGCTTGAACCCGCAAGGCGGAGGCTGCAGTGAGCTGAGATCACGCCATTGCACTCTAGCATGGGTGACAGAGTAAGACCCTGCCTCAAAACAAAAACCAAAAAAACAAAAACAAAAAAAATCATGCATCATCCCTACTTGTCTTTAGTTCTTCTCCTCTCATTTTTTCTATTTCTTTTTCCTTTGTTTTTTGAGATGGAGTTTTGCTCTCGCTGACCAGGCAGGGAGTGCAATGGTGCAATCTCAGCTCACTGCAACCTCCTCCTGGGTTTAAGCAATACTCCTGCCTCAGCCTCCCAAGTAGCGGGGATTACAGGCATGCATCACCACACCTGGCTACTTTTGTATTTTTAGTAGAGACGGGGTTTCTCCATGTTGGTCAGGCTGGTCTCAAACTCACAACCTCAGATGATCCGTCCACCTGGGCCTCGCAAAGTGCTAGGATTACAGGCGTGAGCCACCGTGCCTGGCCCTTTTTTTCTTAACCCTACCTAATCGGGCTTCTTCCTGCATTGCTCCACCAACACTGGCCCTACCAAAGTCACCAGTGACTTCCATATTGCTAAGCCAAATAATACGTTCTCAGCCCTCATCTTATTTGACCTATTAAGCAGCATCTGATGCAACTTACCACCTCATTTCCTTAAAACACCTTCTTTTTATGTATATATATTTTAAGTTCTGGGGTACACGTGCAGGACATGCAGGTTTGTTACATAGGTATACGTGTGCCATGGTCGTTTGCTGCACCCATCAACCTGTCATCTACATTAGGTATTTCACCTAATGCTATCCTTCCCCTATCCCCCACCCCGCAAACAGGCCTATGTGTGATGTTCTCCTCCCTGTGTCCATGTGTTCTCATTGTTAACTCCCACTTATGAGTGAGAACATGTGGTATTTGGTTTTCTGTTGCTATATTAGTTTGCTGAGAATGATGGTTTCCAGCTTCATCCATGTCACTGCAAAGGACATGAACTCATCCTTCTTTATGGCTGCATAGTATTCCACAGTATATATGTGCCACATTTTCTTAATCCAGTCTATCATTGATGGACATTTGGGTTGGTTCCAAGTCTTTGCTATTGTGAATAGTGCTGCAATAAACATAAGTGTGCATGTGTCTTTATAGTAGAATGATTTGTAATCCTTTGGGTATATACCCAGTAATGGGATTGCTGGGTCAAATGATTTATAATCCTTGGGGTATATATTCAGAAATGGGATTGCTGGGTCAAATGGTATTTCTGGTTCTAGATCCTTGAGGAATCGCCACACTGTCTTCCACAATGGTTGAACTAATTTATACTCCCACCAACAGTGTAAAAGCATTCCTATTTCTCCACAACCTCTCCAGCATCTGTTATTTCCTGACTTTTTAATGATTGCTGAGGCAGGAGAATTGCTTGAACTAGGGAGGCGGAGGTTGTGGTGAGCCGAGATCGTGCCATTGTACTCCAGCTTGGGCAACAAGAGCAAAACTCCATCTCAAAAATAATAATAATAATAAAATAAAATAAAATTGCAACCTCTACCTGCATCCCATCCTCCAGTACTCCCAATTACTCTTGCTCTGTTTTGTTTCTCTGTCATGGTATTTATTACCTTCTAACACGCTCATTTCTTAATATTATTATTATTATTTTTGTATTAGTGTCTATCCTTAAGAATGATAGCTAAGAAGGCAGGGATTTTTGTCTGGAATATATCACAAATGCACAAAACAGTGCCTGAAAAATAGTAGGCACTCAATAAATATTTACTGAATGAAATATTTGTTTAATGGTATAATTAGCTGGGACCAGGTCAAAAGGAACTTTCATTTAATTCTTTTTTTTTTTTTCGAGACGGAGTCTCACTCTGTGCCCAGGTTGGAGTATAGTGGTGCGATCTCGGCTCACTGCAACCTCCATCTCCTGGGTTCAAGCAATTCTCCTGCCTCAGCCTCCTAAGTAACTGGGATTACAGGCGCCCGCCACCATGCCTGGCTAATTTTTTTGTATTGTTAGTAGAGACGGGGTTTCACCATGTTAGCCAGGATGGTCTCGATCTCCTAACCTCATGATCCGCCCGCCTCGGCCTCCCAAAGTGCTGGGATTACAGGCTTGAGCCACCACGCCTGGCCCAAAAGGAACTTTTAATGCAAACTGTAAAACCATTTACCAAAAATAGATTAAAGCCATGCACCGTTACAAATAATCTAAGTGCATTTGTAGAAAATGAACCCCTAGAAGTTCAGTGTCTCAGAACTAATCTGGTCATACTATAAGCCCTGAATGAGCTGCCTTTCTATGAGCATAAATTCTGGGGAAATATATTAATACATGTTTGAAAGTAATGCCTCTCCACAGTTTCATCCCCTGGTACCAGTGATTTGTCTAGGGTCAGCCTAGCCTCATAGAATAGTGGTAAGCTCTACAGGTTTGGGCCTCAGGGGATGGCATTAAGCAGTCTTCCCAGTCTACAATGATATGAGACTGTTTTATTTAGAGCCAGGAAGCCTTCCACACAGGGCAGCCCAGCTCTGCACTAAGGTTTTAGTCCGAAGCTCCACCTAGTAAAAGCAATACTGCCTGCCATTGGTCACTGGTCATTCTGTACACATATCTTCCACAGGATTCTAGTGAACATAGGGTGAGGGGTAGAGCAGTAGTGGGTTGGGACTGACCTGGAGGAGGATTTCAGAATTCCAAAGGGTTTTATGCAAATACTATTTTAACATTAGGATATCATACTCCCAGCTGTCATCCACTGCTGTCTATGAACACCAGGAAAAAAATTTAATGCTTCTAAAACAAAGTAGTCTGATTACAGATTGCCAGTAGGGTCTAAACTAAGTTTGTGGCAAAAAAGAGAAAGAAGGCAACATATAAAAGACCGCATGGAAGTAAATGGAAAGAAGAAGACTACTGAATAGATGTGGAAATCAATGAAATGAAAAAAGCAAAGATGACAAACAGGCTCCAATCTGACGAAAACCTCTTTGAAGGCTATATTTTTTATTAGCATGTAGAAAATATAAGTGAAGGAACAGGAAGAAATTAAAATTATGTCAATAATATTCTACCAAAATTCTTCAGTTTAAAATACATTTTATAAAGAAAATCAAAAATTCTGGGAAAAAACGTGACTATGAAATCATTTTATGCGAAGATATAACATTTGTGTAGTTTTGTTTTGCATTCAAATGTATATTTGTATGTAAATTATAAAGTTATATGATAAACACATAATAAACATATACTTAAAACGTTTCTACTTACAATGATACCAAGAGAATGGATTTTTCATGTACTTGGAAAGAAAATAAAAAGAATGATAGTGCACAGCTAACCTTTAAGAAAAAAGGGGGGAAAATGAGATATAACAACTTGTGAAATAGCATATCAATTATGAATCTAAATAAAAATCATTTCAAATGAAAGTTGAAAGTTTATTAAAGCTTCTATTTAGAAGTAAAATACAAGCAACACTAGTATGCATATTTTAATCAAATTTAAAACTTGAAATATTTTTTCAAAAACAATGATTATAAAGCTTTATTTAACCATCTAAGTTCATTATAACTCAGTTATTAATAAACAGAACTAGTAAATATCTTAGATACAACAACCATACATTCATCCTCCCTTGGAATCTCGGACAACTTAAATTTAAAAGCATGAAAGACAAGAAGGTCATAACCTAAAACCGGCCAAACAAATCTATTTTGGTGTTTTAAAACATGCACTTCAATAGAATATATTAATGTTTTATAAATTAATCATGTGCTATTTGGAGTTTTAAATTAAAAATTATCTATTTTGAGAAGTTTATATGCTGCAAATTAGATATGGATAACTATCCAGTTGCTCAAGCAAAAACCTTAAATCTTATCCATGCTACACATCTATCCCATCAGCAAATGCTTTCTACAGCACCTCCTAAATACAATATCCATCCATTTCTCTCCATTCCCCTCTGCTAAGGGTGGCAGAGGAGTGGTCGAAGCCACCCTCCATCTTTGTAGTAGTGCAATAATCTCCTAATTGGTAATACTCCTGCCTCTTGATAGTTCATTCTCCAAACAGCTACCATATCAGATCATGTAATTTTCCTGTTTAAAATCCTCCAATAGCTTCCTATTATACTTAGAAAAAAAATCCCAATGCCTACAAGATCTGGTTCCTGCCTTCCTCTTCCAACTCATCTCTTATATCTCCCTCACTCATTTTACAGCAGCCACTTCATTCCTCTCCTTTTGCCAAATGTGTTCCTGCCTTAAGGAAAAATAAGATTCTATCAAGTCAGGGCCCAGATCTTCTTGTGATTGGCTCCTTCTGGTTGGTCATTCACTTCTTGGCTCAAATGTCACTTCTCTAGAAAGGTTTCCTTTACTCAATCTAAGTGTCCCCTAACCCCATTCAGTCAGCTCTCTTTTCACATAACACTATTCACTTTTTTTTTTTTTTTTTTTTTTTTTTTGAGATGGAGTTTCGCTCTTGTTGCCCAGGCTGGAGTGCAGTGGCACCAATCTCGCTCACCGCAACCTCCACCTCCCAGGTTCAAGCGATTCTCCTGTCTTAGCCTCCCAGTAGCTGGGATTATAGGTGTGCACAACCATGCCTGGCTAATTTTGTATTTTTAGTAGAGACAAGGTTTCTCCATGTTGGTCAGTCTGGTCTTGAACTCCCGACCTCAGGTGATCCACCCACCTCAGCCTCCCAAAGTGCTGGGATTACAGGTGTGAGCCACCACACCCGGCCAACACTACTTTCTTCATAGCACTCGTTACTCCCAGATGCTTTCTTGTTAATGGATTTATTTTGTTTATTGTCCATCTCCTGCCACTAGCATGGAAGACCCCAAGTAAAAGAGCAGGGATGTCATCTGTCATTCCTTTACATGCCAGTACCTAGAGGAGGACCTGAAATATGAGAGGGCACTCAATACCTGAAAAATTAAATATAAATCCTTTTGCTGCTATACATATACCAGTATTCATGCTATCAGTTACCTCAATTATAGATTTATATTGAGATATAATTCAGGCAAACATGATTGAAAGGAAAATACTTTAAAAATAATTATAATGGAAAATGTTCCTAAAACTCTCAGAAGTATACAATAAGAATTCAAAGCATGATTAACAAAACAAAATCAGAAAATCTTACATTTAAAAGTTTTAACACAATGGCTTCTTTTAAAACATACCAAACTGAGAAAATTAGAAAATTAAGAAAAGAAAATGTTTTTTCTGGCTTATAATCCTAAAAGTAATCATCTCTAACACTGCTAAAGTTACTCAGACTCTGAAATTCTATTCCATTATCTTTGAAATATACATTTATTTAGCATTCTATTTCCTAGAAAAACAACAATCTATCACAAGCTTGAAAGCTATTTCAGGTTAAGCCTACTGAAGACATCAGAACCTCACACCATACCCATTCTGTTCTAGCTGCCCAACAGAATACTAACAACAGATGACTTGGTATGCTCAGGGCCCATTCACAGAATCAAACAACACAAATCATCCATAAAAAGATAATTAAAAGAAAAGACAAACATAAAACTATCCTTTTTGCATTGTGGTAATGAGCTGCACTTTTGAAGTATTTCACTGTTATGTTCTTTTCTGGCTTGTTTTTATCCAATGTACTTAAGTGGCAGTCCCAGACTTGGAACCCTAATCTCTAAATGTTGCCTCATGTAAGCCCACTAGGACTTACTGTTTTCATAAACTAAATGTCCTTGATAGTTTAAAAGGTATTTTTAAAATGTCATTTTATAGACCATAGCACACAGGAACAAAATTTTAAATGCCACAGAAACACAACCAAGAAGACTTTGTAAAGCTACTCAGAAAAATCCTAAACTATAGAAAATGCACCTAGTCTATCTTCAAACTGACATAAGTCATCTTCCTAAAACAGAGATCTGCCCCACTTCTCAAAATATTTTTTAGTTTCTCTTGCACATAAATCAAACTCCAAACCTTTTCAACCAAGATATTCAAGGTCTTCAATAATTTGGTCAATTTTTACCCTTATCTTTCACCATATCCTCTCCTACTCTCAACACCTATACATAAAACTCACACAACTTATACTGTTTAATAGCTATTCCCAGAATATCCTGTGTCCTTTCCCACCTCTGGACCTTCAATTTCTTCCTCCTGTTTTGAACTTCTCTTCTGCTATATAACCTGCTGTTCTAAGCTTGCCCTACTTTCAAATTTGGGCTCAAATCCCTCTTGCCCTAACCAGCATTCTAAAATCTGCCCCCAAGATAATATCTCCCTTTCCCACACCATCTTAGGACTTCATTTGTACCTGACAGAACTTAATACCATCTGTTTTATAGCATAACTATTTAAGCTACTTAAGTTCATTGCCACTGTTTTCTACTTTGTAGTCCCTCATTAACTAATACAAAACAAATTAAATAGTTGAATTAACTGAAAGACTATTGATTGCTTAACTTTATGTCCCACACAGAAGCTAAGTATGGGAAACATCCAATAAATGTCTGCCAAATGAATGAATGTCTTGTTTCTCAGCCCCATAAATCCTGTTCAGAGTAAGAAATTAATTTTTAAAAGATCAGTTGTGGCAAGAATTAAGTATCTAAAGTAATGAAAAACTTACCAGTGTAAATTTGAATCCTTTGGAAGAGGGCTGAAGTATTAATTTTATGCATGCAGGAAGCAGGCTCAAAATGAAAACAAAAGCTAAAAAAATTAATAAAATCAAATATTTGTCTTCTTTGTAGAGGTATAAATCTAGCTTAAATAAGGAAATATTTTTTAAATATAAGGATCATATTATTTATCAACTTAAGTTGATTTCAAACTATACTTTTATTTATTAAATTTAAAGATGAAATAACATTTATATAAAATCTACACATTGATAAATATATATACTTTAAAAATAAATGATTACATAATATAGACCAAACATGATAAACCTAAATATTGCTTCTGTTATTTTAGTATTTAATATCATGCATAGAAAATATACAAAGATATATAGTTGAAGGTCAATTATCAAACACTCAAAATAAGAAAACATAATGAAGTATAAGAGATAATGCTATCTGTAACACAAACATTCATAAACTTTACTCACAAAAGAGTCTCTCTAGCCATCATTTCACAAAAGTTGATTATCTGATTTTCAAGCCCATGGTAAATCATAAAGAACAAGGTGGAAAGGGAGCGGGAAGCTACTAGAGCTTCTCCTAATGATGGCTAATGCTTGTGAGGAAAAAGAACTAGAAAAAGCAGACAGACTCAACAAGCAAAGTGGCCTGGAACCATTTAGTACTATGGGAAATAGCCCCTGAAAGCCCTGAAAACAAGTATATAACTGAATACAATAACTGATTTTCCCACTTGTAGGTTTTGACTTGTCAACTTGGCTAGGCTGAACTAATGTCCACAGAATTCCCTTCCTGTATGCCTTTGTTAGGGTGGGCTACAAGGGAAATTCTCGTGAGATTTGGAAGACAGAGAGGCCACACCCATCTCATCTCCCAGTTATTTGAACACTAGTCTGCTGTGAAAGAATTTTGCAGATGTAAAACCCCTACTCAGTTGATTTTAAATTAATCAAAAGGGAGCTTGTCCTGAGGCACCTAACTTAATTAGATCAAAGCCCTTTAAAAGTTGGCTGAGGCCTTCCCTAACAGCATCTGGGTCTTAATTGCTCTTCCTTCCCCCTAGATATTCCCTCCTGACTGGCTGCCTTGTGACTAGCCCCTACTACTGTACAAGCCAATTCCTTGTCATAAATTCACACACACACACTACGCAGTGATCTCCTACTCCTACTTCTTTGACTGATCCTGACTGATATACACTGAATATCATGACTCTTCAAAATAATATTAATCGTATTTAAGGTACTCTCTGTTCAAGGAGAGAACAAGTTAACAATTCAGAAAAACTTTCACATAAAAATAATTCAAGTTGAAGAGTTTTATTGTACAGAGCAATAGGTCTAAGTTACGTGGAAAATCCACTAAAGAAAAACACCTCGGCTGGGTGCAGTGGCTCACGCCTGTAATCCCAGCACTTTGGGAGGCCGGGGGGGGGGGGGGATCATCTGAGGTCAGGAGTTCAAGACCAGCCTGGCCAAAATGATGAAACCTCATCTCTACTAAAATACAAAAATTAGCTGGCCATGGTGGCCGGCGCCTGTAATCCCAGCTACTCCGGAGGCTCAGGCAGGAGAATCACTTGAACCCAGGAGGCAGAGGTTGCAGTGAGCCAAGATCAAGCCACTGCACTCTATCTCAAAAGAGCCAGACTCCATCTCAAAAGAATAAAAAAAAGAGAAACAGAAAAATACCTCATTCCCTAATGATGCCAAATAAATGAAATAATACCATAATGCTTTTAAAGAGTAACTTATAAAATACTACATACAAACTTTGTTTCTCTTACCTCATTATTAATTGGATGTGACGTGGCAAAATATCCCTAATCTTCAGAAAGACATTGAAACTGCACCAAATATTGGCTACTTTATCCTTAAAAGAGATGTGTTAGCTTTACATTCTGGTGTAATTGAAAGAAGTATTAAAACCTATGAAGTACAGCCCATAATCTCTAATAAATTTTTTGAGACGTGAAACTTTTAGTCACAATTATAACTAAATAGATTAAATCCTCCAGGAACATATATGCGCACACTGTCTCAAGCATTTTTCATTTTTGTGCAGGGCAGTTGATCAAAAGCATTGGCCCACCATAATCCAGACATTCCCAAATACTTAATAGTTTTCAAAGAGTAATGCACTATCCCTGAATACTAAAGTCATTCATCTTTGGAAATTTTTCTAAGAAACGTTTTTTCTGTAATTTATAGAATATATATTACATTTGACCCATTTTTATCACACAACTGAATTTACTTAGAGTAACCTGCTAGCTACTAGCAATGACCAGAGGTAATTGCTAATAAATCAAAAAATCTAAAGACATTACCAGTTGGGCTAGGATCACTTCCAAAATTAAGTTTGTAACTACAGCTCTCATGCTGGTGAAATCATTCTCTACACAGCTGCTTGACTTACAGCTGTGCAGACTTAACATCAAAAAAGTAACTATCACTGACAACTATACTATCCCACTTTCCTCTGCTGGATCAAAGAAAATGCTCTTCAGATTTTGAAGGCAAGAAGTGAATGGAAGAGACTGGCAACACCATCAAACATGTCTGATACTCATTTTTATAATTATCATGATAAATGCCATTTCTGAAATGGAAGGTAAGGCAAATAATTAGGCAGCTTACATAGAGAGTTAAACTATTCCTTACGTAAGTGTTAGAGGTTATATAAAGAACAGGTTAGGAAAACAATTTTCAAAGTCCAAATCACAGTTCTGCTACATGCTAGTTACAGGAATCTTTGACCTCAGTTTTCTAATCTGTAAAGTGGGGACAATAGCTACCACAAAGCTACTGTAAAGATCAAATAAAATTACATGGAAATGTCTGGCACCTGCTAAGTGGTGGTTATAACAATAAGGATTATTATCATCACTACCATCATCCTGTTGGCATACAGTCACACATTTCTGTTCCTTCACAACACCGAACTCCCATCTTAGTTGCTTTCAAAATGCTGGTTCCATCTTCCTATAAGTCCATTAAAAGATATTCTATAGAAATTTATATATTCAAAACTTATGAAGATATGCTTTCAAAATTCTTTTTAAAAGAAATGTTAGCAAATTATCTATAAATATGTTGTTTCTGTCTAACTTTATTAAAAGGCCTTTTGTTTCAGAAAATGGTTTGTTTAATTTAATTACCAAATCTAAATGATCAAATTATTCACATAATAAAAGTTTAACAAGAGTGATTAAACTAGCATTAAATGAAATGAAATGAAAGAGTCTCATTAAAAATTACTATGGATGAACGTTACATATCTCATAAGAAATTATGAGATCTTCCTGAAGCAAACATGATTATTAGTTTTACAAATAATTTCCTAAGACTGAAAACAGAATATAAACCAAAAAATTACACAGCTGTTAAAATTGTAGCTGAAACTTCTCATTCTGTCTTTCATTACAAACCCTATTTCATTACAAAAACATATAATTGAATTATGGATCTGATGATGGCATAAATATTACCTGTTGATGTAATGTACTAAAAAATGCCAGCTGAGCTAGGGGTAATATAATGGATTAAATAACTGGCAAGGTGCACACACCCTGTTGTCCCAGCTACTTAGGAGGCAAAGGTAGGAGAATCACTTGAGCCCAGGAGTTCAAGGCTGTAGTGCACCATGGTTGCCCCTGTGAATAGCCACTGTGCTCCAGCCTGGGCAACAGCAAGATCCTGTCTCAATCAACCAATTAATCAATCAAGCAATAACTGGCAAGGAATGATTACAGGAGGAAAGTAGGTGAAGTTCCTATTCCTTGTGTCTTCTACATGAAACCCCTAAAGGTCACAGGTAAGGTATAGTAACAGAAAGGAGAGGAAAGTTTTTAAACATGCCTCAAATAATCCACGATCAACCGGGAAGAGTCTTCTTAGAACCTGCAGGGTTTGTTCCCTTTCTGTAAAGAATGGCAGCCAGCAGAGAACGAAGGAAGCCACAACAGTACAAGCTAGCTTAACTAGCAACACAAACCTAAAACAAAAACAAAGGTAGGCAGTAAGATAGGGAAAGGTTAGTAATTCTGCAAAATCAACCTGAGTCTCACTGAACATAATACATGCAAACATATAGTAATGCCAAATCTAGGTTACCAATATAGGCTTAAGATGGAAGTCTGCTCAAATCAGAGGTAAAAAAAAAATTCACAACAGCTAAGATGTCCACTTCAACAAAAGGACTGTTATGACCATCCTAATTAACATTTATGTTAGATATCATTCGTATAGGAATAAGGGAATGCACTCATGAAGAAAAATATCAAATGGGGATGTATTTCTAATAAGTATATAATGTAGTAAGCTCTAAAGCAATAAAATCCTACAGCAAAGTTCTAACTAGCCAATACACACTACCAGTAAATATGCATGAATTGAAATATTTCTCTAGTTAGGAAAATTTTAAATAAAACACAGAACATGACTTAATCTCTCTCTTCCCACATACCCTATAGCCAAAGTATTTATAAGAAATCACCAAAAGGCAAAGCGAAAGATCACCTTACTCCAAGTAAGTATGCCAAAAACATTATCTGAAGTAAAGTTTTGGATTCTGGTGTTTAAAAGTCACTCACCCCTTTCCTTTGAGGCCTTTTTTAAAACACTTGCCAAGTAAAAAGCAAAAAAATGGCAAGGAGTGGTAAAGTTCCATCTGTTTATAATTTATAGCTAAGCAAAATGCCAGTGACCCTAGCAGGTCCCAGTCACAAGATACTCCAAGAACACCCCACAAAGCAAAGCCAAGACTCACAGTATTATATATGTTCCTGTGTCAAGGAAATTACCTTAATAATCTTTTAAAAAGATAGAGCTTTTAAAAAGCAAATCACATAAGAGATACGCTCTATGAAATGCAAGTGCATAGCATATCTCTTATGTGATTTTAAAATAACATATACAATGAAAGCTATTTCCCAATAGAAATTCAAAGTACTGAAGTGATAAACATGAAATTATGTATAATAGCATCAAATACATTAAATCTACTGCTAAACAGCAACGGATTTGTTTTGGTTTAAAAGAGCTCTGAAGATTTAAAACATAGTTTTGTTTCTGTTAGATTACTTCACAGTATTATTATAACATACCAAAATCTAGAGAATAAAACAATGATCCAACAGCAAGTTAACAAAAAACTTTACTGAGATCACTACACTTCCTCTATTATATGTATTAAGAGTACAAAGTAATATATGTAGTTAATTAGCAACTAACAACACTGTTAATTAAAACAATATCACAATTAGATTTTCAGTTCAAAATGGTGAGCTAGGCACTAATGTTTACCTCCTCTCCTTCCCGAGAGACTCTTAAAGTAATAAGAAAAGGAATTTAAAAGTATAAATTCGACCAGGAGTGGTGGCTCACGCCTGTAAACCCGACACTTTGGAAGGCCAAGGCAGGAAGATTGCTTGAGCCAGGAGTTTGAGACCAGCCTGAGCAACATGGCAAAACCCCGTCTCTATCAAAAAAAAATTTTAATTATCTTAGTGTGGTGGTGCAAGCCCGGGGTCCTAGTTATTCGAGAAGCTGAGGCAGGAGGACGGCTTGAGCCCAGGAAGTTGAGGCTGCCATGAGCTATGATCATGTCACTGCACTCCAGCTTGGGCAAGAGAGCAAGAAAACAAAAACAAACAAACAAAAAGTATAAATTCACAGCCATAAAGAGAACGGGAGGATCTCTTATAATAGATAAAGATTTCAACATATTTCTGGAAGACAGAAGTGATAACAAATAAAATAGAATGAAGGAAGCCACAGCTTACAGTATACACAGAGGAAACTCAGGGTAGCAAGAAGTCAATCCACCCTGCAAGACCCTAGAGAACTTTGGAAACACCAAGTAGGTTACAGTGTTTGAGTAGTATATGCAGAAGAAAACAAGAGATGAACTGAAAATCCCTAGAGGTAGAAGTCAAATCTTACCCCACTCCCACACAAAGATTATCTGGCAGCCAAACATTTACCCCAAGGCAACAAAAGAGGGTGTATTTTTCTGAAAAAATAAACTAAACTATCCAGGGCAGCCAGTGTAGAGGTTAGCACTATAATGCAAACCCCTCCGCATTCTGACATGTAAGCATCTCAGTGTGTGGTGGCCAGCTTGCTGCCCACTGATCCTATAGTGGACCAATGATATATAGAAGTCATATGCAGGTGTTCCTGCCTTATTCTTAAATAAAAATAGATACACTAGGATCAAATAAACATTTATAGAAAACCTATCACAGAAAAAGAATCAAAATGAAAGGGAAACTAAATGACCCTGAAAGAATTAAAATCACTCAGGGAACAGTAAAGAACTTTACCAAAAAAAAAAAAAAAAAGTAGCAAATTCTAATTAGAAATTAAAAACACACCTAACAAAACAAATGAAATTTGATAGAAGTGTTGGGGATAAATTCAAGATAATCCAACCCATAAAACAAAAGATAAAGAGATGCAAAAGATCTAACATCTAATATACTCAAGAAAGAAAAAAGTGAGAAAATCATCAAAGAGGCCGGGCACGGTGGCTCAAGCCTGTAATCCCAGCACTTTGGGAGGCCGAGACGGGCGGATCACGAGGTCTGGAGATCGAGACCATCCTGGCTAACACAGTGAAACCCCGTCTCTACTAAAAAATACAAAAAACTAGCCGGGCGAGGTGGCAGGCGCCTGTAGTCCCAGCTACTCGGGAGGCTGAGGCAGGAGAATGGCGTAAACCCGGGAGGCGGAGCTTGCAGTGAGCTGAGATCCGGCCACTGCACTCCAGCCTGGGCGACAGAGCGAGACTCCGTCTCAAAAAAAAAAAAAGAAAAAAGAAAAAAGAAAATCATCAAAGAAATAATGTAACAGAATTTAGCAGAACAGAAGAACATGAGTCTTCAAAATGTATGGACCCATATACAGTTTGGATATCCAAAACAATTGTGAAAAACACCTGTGTCTAAACAAATCACTGTAAAATTTCAGAACCACACAAATAAATTATAAAAATGATAATAGCAGCAACAAATGCCTATATAATGCTTAGTGTCTCCCAAGAACTGTCTTAAGTGTTTTACAAATATTAATTCATTTAATTTTCAAACTAAGCTTACAAAGTTAGGGTTTCTATTATCCACATTTTGCAAATGAGAAAGGTACATAATGATTTAAAAATATGTCCTTACAGCTGGGTGCAGTGGCTCATGCCTATAATCCCAGCACTTTGGGAGGCCAAGGTGGATGGATCACTTGAGGTCAGGAGTTTGAGACCAGCATGGCCAACATAGTGAAACCCCATCTCTACTAAAAATACAAAAATTAACTTGGCGTGGTGGCACATGCCTATAATCCCAGCTACTTGGGAGGCTGAGGCAGGAGTATCTCTTGAACCCAGGAGGCGGAGGTTGCAGTGAGCCAAAATCACGCCATTGCATTCCAGCATGGGGGACAAGAGCGAAACTCCATCTCAAAAGAAAAAAATGTATCCTTACAAGGTAACATATGCCTGAAAGCTTTCAGACTTTAATTCAAATCACAGGGGACATACTACTACAAATTTTCCAGAATGGCTAAAACAAAAACCATTGACAGTTGATAAAGATGTAGAGCATCCGGAACTCTTACACCATTGTTATGAGAGTCTTAATTGGTACACACTGCTTAAAAACAATTTGGCATTATCTAAAAATGGACATGTGCACACCTTATAACGCAACAATTCCACTCATTAAAACTCTGGTAAATAACTTTTTTTCCTTTTCTATCACTGTTCTTTTTTTTTTTGAGATGGAGTCTCACTTTGTCGCCCAGGCGGGAGTGCAGTGGCACCATCTCGGCTCACTGCAAGCTCCGCCTCCTGGGTTCATGCCATTCTCCTGCCTCAGCCTCCGAGTAGCTGGGACTACAGGCACGCACCACCACACCCGGCTAATTTTTTGTATTTTTAGTAGAGACGGGGTTTCACCGTGTTAGCCAGGGTGGTCTCGATCGCCTGACCTCGTGATCCGCCCGCCTCCGCCTCCCAAAGTGCTGGGATTACAGGCGTGAGCCACCGCGCCCGGCACTATCCCTGTTCTTGATATTATCAGAGTATTTGATAGCCATGATCCCGTAAGCAATGCCAAAATTTTTAAAAAACTAAATTAGTAAAGTGGACAGAATATAAAATATATGATAAAAACAACTACAGACTTGAATATCGTTTATTTGTTAGTTCTTTGACAGATATACCTATTAGTTTTATTATAACTAAAACAAGACTGGCATCAAAAGGAAAAGCTATTAATTAAATAATCATGTTGCTGTGTAATGTCGTCTTTTTTTTCCTTTAAGAGAGATGGAGACAGGTAATAATATTCGATAACTTATAAGACAAATTGGATAGATATATACAGATTTTTACCAATTTATTCTCTAAGCTTTGTTTGTTTGAATGTTCCTTATTTTAGTCATCAAAAAATACACATACAAAAGCCATATTTTGATTATTCAGTTTTAGTTTCCTGAAGCTTCTGGCTACTACTATCTGATAGAAAAAAATATTTTAAAACTCATAAAACTGTGAGATCATTCTCCTTTTTTCATGTCAGACAGCATTTGCAAAGGATAGAAGACATCTTACACTTTAGAATTACAAGAGTATAACCATACTTGGCACTCTTTTGCCACCTCCCCAGAAAGAGCTAATCATTTACCAACATTCTGTTCCCAAGCGAAACAATATGAAAAAGCAATTCTACTTTTAATAAATCTGTACTTTACTCTTCAAATAAAAGCTTAGTGAAGAGATTCTTTTATATTATTGTGAAATAGTTCATATAAGCACACTATCAAATAAGACATTACTAGATGACAGCATTGTACACATTGAGTCTAGATTTCATAATATGCAACTGACTTCATTTCTACATTAGTAAAGGATACTGAAAATGTCCATAGTCTATAAGAATAAGGCCTGGATACAGCAAGATGCATAACGCATTAGCAATCTGTAAACAAAAATATTGTGAGATAAGAAAGTAATCTGTTACACATTCAAGCAGAGTAAAAGCGTGGTTTTTATCTAACACATTAGCAAATGTTCCCCTTTTCCAGAGGTGTTATACTTTCTTTTTATAAAATATTCAATTTTATAAAACAACTCTTTAGACAATGAAGTTTTCATGGAGGTGACATGGGACACTTCCATAAAAAGGAAAAAAAAAATCACTAAAAGGTTTTGTCAGAGGAAGTACTTCCAGATATACAAATTGGAGAAGTCAATCTAACGTTAACCTGTCTAAAATGACCAAAAATAATATTTGATAACTATGAACTGAGAATATACAATAACTTTTCAAAATGCCTTTCAGTTTGGTCAATCTCACAAGCCAGCTCAAAATTCAGCTTTACCAGCTAAGTAACAAATTCAATATGGCATGCAGTCCAGTACTACGTAAATTCCAAAATTCAGTATATCTTAGTAGTACACTAAAATAATTACTGTAAGATAAGTTGATGTTTTTGAAGTGAAAATTGAAGAAGATACAATATTCCTAATTACTCTCTTTCCAAAAGCATGGCTTCCCTAAGGTCTATACTTAATAGTTAGACTAATAAAGAATACATTTCAGAGATGAACTGTCAGGCTGCTTTAAAACCTACCTTTTTCTTAGTTGAGATGTCTTTTAAACAACAACAGTACAAAACCACTGCAGGTATGTAAATCAGCAGATCAGCAATTAAAACTGAAAACACAAGGAAATAAATTTAAACATGAGTCCATCAGGATTTACAGCTACCCATTAACTGCCTCCCTTCCTCCAACGCTGATTGAGAATTCATTAACACAAGGTTCTTGCCCCACTATGGACAAGTCCTTTACACAGTCAGCCCTTTTCAGTTCCTTCAGCTGTGACTAATTTCAACTGCTGTATTGCCAAGGAGTCTCTTAACTTACTCTAACAAATTCACATATTTAATCAATCAGATGTATCCAACATTCTCTCTTTGTTCTGACTTGGACTTAAAAATTAAAAATATTCAAAGCAAGGAAATATTTTTTTCCTCAATCTATATACTCTAAATTTTCTAGCATAAAGAATAACTGAAATGTAGTGATGTGTAAGAAAATCTTTTTAAAATGTTAGTCTTTATTGAAAAAATATAAACTTCTGCTAATTAATGCATATAAAGAGCTTGAGAAACCCAAGTGAGGAGAAAACTGAAAAAAAAATACTAAAAAAAAAGAAAAGAAAAGAAAAGCAATTCATAATTTTCAACATGCAGTCCTTTAGAACAAAGAAAAATGCATACATAAGTTCTTCAGATGTATAACATAGCTGTCTAAAGAGCTTATTTTTTTCTTATACCTCACTAAGTATAGTGTTAAGAAAAAGGTAAGTGACAGTAAACTGTCTGCAATCTATCAATATGTTCAGCTCCAAATGCCACATTAAAGACGACACTGACAAACTGGAACACACCCAAAGGACTGGTCAGACAGAGACCTCAAAACCATAATCACATTCAACAAACTGCTCATCTAAGGAAAAGCTGAAGTATATAGGAATCTTTAACTTAGAGAAGAGGTGACTTCAAATTCCTGTAGGATGTTAGGGATATAAGGGATCAGACTTGTTCTCTGTAACCCTGGAAAACAGAATCTGTAATGACTGGTGCCAGTTCAATTTAGGAGGGTCATTTTTAATGATTGGAGCTCTATGAAAACAGAATAGACTGTCTCTAAAGGTTGTGAGTTCCCTGCAAGTATAGATGTTGGTTCAGAAGCCAAATTATCACATGGTGAGTATGTGGTTCAGAAAGGATTAAAGCATTGGAGGGGGAAGGGCAGTGGTGTGGGAGAGGGAAAGACGGGCAAAACAGGTCATCTCTTGGGCCTAACATTCCATGACTGGATGAATTGTAAGGAGAACAAACTCTGACTACATTTACACTAATTAAGGAAAAGGACTGAGCTAGCATTAAAGCATAAGTCATGTAAAGCTTTTAAAGAAATCTAAGCTTATTACTTTCAAACTCCTGTAACAGCACACACAGATGCTCAATAAACATTTGTTGAGTGGATTATTGAATTTAGAAACTGCACAACTACGCAGATAACAACTGCAAGGTTTAAGAAAAAATGAAAGAGATTTAGAATTAGGATATTAAAGCACACCCTAAAAAACTAAAGATTCAATTTATAGCTATCTGACCTCAAGTAAAGCTATTTGCTTCATTTAACTGTGCCTCACTCAGTTTCCTCAGCTTAAAGTAAGAATAATAGTATTTATCTCACTTGGGTGTTCAAAGAATTAAGTCAGATAAAAAAATGTAAAGCACCCAGAATTATTCCTTTCTACTCTTTCATGTTTTAACTTACATATACATTTGGTCTTGGATCATGTATACAAATATATGTGTATGTGTAATTGCACAATTTTAAAGTCAGTAAGAACAATAATAGTACCTTTACTAGTTTGTCCAAAAATTTTAAAAAATCAAATTTTACATCCAATACCTATTGCTTTTACCTGTTGTACGCATGAAGAGCTTATGTGCCTGACTCTCAAATCCACGTGACGTATGGAGAGCAATCCAGTCTGGATTTATAAACTTTGCCCTGCAAATCAAAGCATATATACAGATATTTCATTCCTCATAACATTTAGCAGTAAGGATATTTAAAGATGTATGAATTTATTAATATTTTGAGAATTGGCCATTTCTCTTATAAAGCAACAGAGTCGATGCTTAAGTTTTACTCTATTTAATCATGTGAAACTGACAAGCTATAAAAAAAGCAACTGCATTACTTATCTTCCAACAAAACTATGTAAGGTGTAACTACAAGCCCTATCTTCACAGTTCTTCCAGTGTAAAAACAATCTGGCAGGTCACATTTCATGTACTAAACACATACTTTGTAAAAAGCAATATGCTAGTGTTGATCAGAGGATCACGTTCATAACTATAATATTTTAGTTATCATAACAATTGGCTACAATAAACAGTTATAATAATCATAAATCATTACATAAAACTAAACACAATTCTTAAAGATAAATGAAATTTTAAACCATATCACAATTACCCTGAATACTGTAATGCTGTTTGAGAGTTTACTTTCAATTCAGTGAAGCTTATTTTTGCAAATATGAAATACACTCATAATGACACTGCATAACGACATTTCAATCAACAATGGACCATATGTAGGGCAATGATCCCATAAGATTACATTACCATTTTTTACTCTAGCTATGTGTTGATAGGTTTAAATATACAAATACCATTGTGTTACAACTGCCTACAGTATTCAGTACAGTGACATGCTATACAGGTTTGTAGCCTAGGAACAACAGGCTATGCTATAGAGCCTAGATATAGTAGGCTATACCATTTTGCCTCCTAAAGTACCCTCTATGATGTTTGCACAATGATGAAATCACCTAACCACACATTTCTCAGAATGTATCCCCATCGTGAAGTGACACACGGCTGTAAAGTTGAAATTAAACAAGGAAGATGAGTTCACGAGATATTGGAAGAGGTTCCTCAAATTTTTGCTGACACACTTCAAATCTAAGACGGAATACCACTACAGAGTAGAACTGGGTCTCTACAAAAACAGAAGTTCTTTATCTTCTATAACTATTCAATTTCTTTAAAAGGATGAGGAATTCCCATTTTGATCTTAAATCACAAATGAAACACTATAGTTATTCTAGTTTCTAACTTGACAGATTAGTCAGTAACCATTTGGATCTATATTTTTCATTTACTTTGAGCTGTTCCAGAAAAAAAAAGTTCTTATACACAACTAACACATATTAGATATATTTTTCAGTAGTTCACACATACGGATAACATCTCTACTTCAAAACTAGTTTTTTTGCATTTCTTGAGAGATGTCCTCCAAAAAAATTATAGAAATGTTCAAACTTTGATAGTTCTTTTTTTTTTTGAGATGGAGTCTCACTCTGCTGCCCAGGCTAGAGTACAGTGGCGTAATCTCAGTTCACTGCAACCTGTGCCTCCCAGGTTCAAGCGATTCTCCTGCCTCAGCCTCCCAAGTAGCTGGGACTACAGGCATGTGCTACCATGTCTGACTAATTTTTGTATTTTCAGTAGAGACGGGGTTTCACCACGTTAGCCAGGATGGTCTAAATCTCCTGACCTCATGATCCACCCACCTCAGCCTCCCACAGTGCTGGGATAATAGGTGTGAGCCACCATTCCCGGCCGACAGTTATATCTTAAAACCCATTTGTAATATACAATAGCAGCGGCTGGGTGCGGTGGCTCATGCCTGTAATCCCAGCACTTTGGGAGGTTGAGGCGGGCATATCACTTAAGGTCAGGAGTTTGAGACCAGCCTGGCCAACATGGTGAAACCCCGTCTCTACTAAAAATACAAAAATTAGCCGGGCGTGGTGGCGGGTGCCTATAGTCCCAGCTACTTAGGAGGCGAGGCAGGAAAACTGCTTGAGCCTGGGAGGTGGAGGTTTCATTAAGCCAAGATTGCACCACTGTACTCCAGCCTGGGCTATGGAGCGAGACTCCGTCTCAAAAAAAATTAAAAAAAAAAAAAATACAATAGCAGCTACAAGCAATCTCTCCTCTAGTCAAGAAAGCCCCATCACACTGCTTCTTACTAAATCTGCCAAGGGCATAAAAATTTAGAGTCACATTAAGAAAGAAAAACTTACACATATGCACATAGGAGACTATGATAAGCTGTAAGAGGTGGGTAATCCAATCCCCAGTACTGTAAATTGTTATCACTGCTGTTAAAATACCTGAAAAAAAAAGAAAGAAGAAAGCACCATTCCGTTAGTCAATATTCAAGAAGTAGACTTATAATTTAACATCATTTATTTAAGCTTAATAATGTAATTTGCTAATTATTAAGCTATTAACAATTAAGCCATGTCAATAGACACAAACCAGGACTCTCCTAGGCAAACTGGGATTTACTGTCATCCTATTATTAGTAGACTTCATCAATGACTAACACTTATACAACAAAAATATGCAACAACAAAAAGAATAGGACTGTTTGTAATCAATTCAACCAACATGTGACGAGAGCCTCGCTACATGCAAGGTTCTCTGAATTTTAGGAAGACAGCTAGGTCTAACATCCACAAATTGATAGGCTCCTCTGGTTGGCCAGAATGTGAAGGAACCATACACAATTATCATGACTCAAGGAATAAAAATTAAGTTAACATAATTTCTTAATCATGTCCTTTATAACTAGGCAGCTTCTTCTTCAATTTATTTTCTCAATCATAAGAATACTTTACAACAGTGGAAGCCAAACTATATAACCTACAAATAACCATTGTTCATAAGCTTATTTCTTTTTGAGACGGAGTCTTGCTCTGTCACCCAGGCTGGAGTGCAGTGGTGCGATCTCCGCTCACTGCAACTTCCGCCTCCTGGGTTTTTTTTTTTAAAGCGATTCTTCTGCCTCAGCCTCCCAACTAGCTTTGATTACAGGCACCCACCACCAGGCCCGGCTAATTTTTGTATTTTTAGTATAGACGGGGTTTCACCATGTTGGCCAGGCTGGTCTTGAACTCCTGACCTCAAGTGATCCACCCGCCTCGGCCTCCCAAAGTGCTGGGATTACAGGTGTGAGCCACCATGCCTGGCCTAACTTATTTCAAATGGGTCACAATTCCTCACTGTCACAATCTCCTACTTTTTGAATTAAAAATATTTCTTTAAATTAGCATTCAACATGATCCCATCAAATAACCTATTAATCATCTTTGGAAGGTCTACTCTTCTTAGTGTTGGCTACATAAAACATAGGTTTGTATGGAAGAGATGGGGATTAAAATTATCAAGGCATGCTAGACAGCCAAGACATCTGTGCATAGAGTACTACAGTATGGTACAGGTGGTGGCCACTGTCCCTCCAGAAACATCCATGTGAACATCTTGGGTTCCATGTCTGGCTGGGACTTGAAGCCAAGAAGCAGCGAGTCTAAGCATCTCTGGGTTAGTTGGAGCCCCTTTTGGCAGCTTGAATCTGGGAAACTGGGCCAGGCAAATAATGGAGACCAAAGGACCCACTTGTCTAGACAGAGATACCTGAAGACAGGCACCAATTGTGTCATTTCCAAATTCATGTTACTACATAGCATAAAGTTTTATTGTATCAGCCTTAGAGCTGTTGAAGCATTGAGTTAAACAAGTAAAGCTGTAAGGTCAGTGACTGCCACAAAGTGCTCAATAGTAGTTCCAATTGGCTGCTAGCCACAAAACAACTAAGATGGATACAGCAATGGAAAACCATCAAGTAATTCAAGAATCACATTTTGTCCAATACAACTTGATTTGGTTTTCAGCTTCTGAAAATAGACAAAACCTATTTTTTCATTTAGTTTAACCTTGAGATCCACTGGAGATGAGTAGAAGAGGCACTGACAGTAAGCTGTAAGCATGCAACGATATATACTAAAAATAAAGTGATTGGTTGGATTAGGAGGAAAAAAATCCAGGGTTTATAACAGTGCTCCCCTTTCTTATGGAAATTCATAAAGTAGAAGAAAGAGGCATAAAAGAAGATAGCTTAAAAGTGTTTCATGTAAAGCATCAAAATATATCAGTAGGAACAAAGCAATTAGTTGATACTCCTGCTTTATATACTATTTTATATATATATTTATTTTTTTGAGATGGAGTTTTGCTCTTGTTGCCCTGGCTGGAGTGCAATTGTGTGGTCTTGGCTCACTGCAACCTCAGCCTCCCAGGTTCAAGTGATTCTCTTGCCTCAGACTTCTGAATAGTTGGGATGACAGACACCCACCACCAACCCCAGCTAATTTTTGCAATTTTAGTAGAGATGGGGTTTCACCATGTTGGCCAGGCTGGTCTCGAACTCCCGACCCAGGCTGGAGTGCAATGGTGCAATCTCGGCTCACTGCAACCTCCGCCTCCTGTGTTCAAGCAATTCTCCTGCCTCAGCCTCCTGAGTAGCCGGGATTACAGGCATGTGCCACCATGCCCGGGTAATTTTGTATTTTTAGTAAAGATGGGGTTTCTCCATGTTGGTCAGGCTGGTCTCGAACTCCTGACCTCATGACCTGCCCGCCTTGGTCTCCCAAAGTGCTGGGATTATAAGCGTGAGCCACTGCACCCGGCCTTACTTTAGATATATTAATACCTGAAAAGTTGTCTAAATACGATTTCTACATTGAAATGCATTTTCCCACTGAACATCTCAATATATATTTAGTAAGTAAAAAAAAAAAAACTGGCTGCCACACAAATTATAAAATTACATTCAGGAGTGTTACCATTAACTTTAAGATGTAGTTTTCTCTAACAACCCACAGAGTCATAATTGGTATTTTTATTTAAAGAAAAATTTTTTTAACTTGAAACAGTTTCAAAGTTACAGAAAAGTTGCAAGAACAGTTCAGAGAACTTACATATATCAAAATGTATAAAGTTTTATAAGACAACAGACACCATTTAAAGAACAAGACAAGAACAAACAGAAAAAAGACTTCTTTTTATACACTCATACACACACACGAGGAAAATGATTAAAGGGTACAATACTGTTGTGGTAGAGAGACTTTAATGTCACCATGGAGAACACCATCTCCTGGTGTTCAGACCCCTGCATGCATACAATCCCCTCCCCTTGAGTGTAGGCAAGACCTGAGACTTGCATCTAACTAATACAATATGGTAAATGTAACAGGATATCACTCTTGTGCTTCTGTTTCACGTATACATAAGATTCTGTCTTGCTAGCATATATACCAGACAATGCCTCTCACTGACTTGAAAGAAGCTGGCATGTTTTAGTGCATGACCATGTTGGAGAAGCCACATACCAACAAATGGCATGTGAGCTGTAGGAGCCAAGAGTGGCTCCCAACAAGAAACTGAAGCCCTCACTCTTGCAAATACAAGGAAACTAATTCTGCCAACAGGCTGAGGAAACTTAGACCATGGATCCTTCTCCAGTTGAGCCTCTGATAAGTCTGCAGCCCAGCTGACACCTGGATGATAGCCTTCTAAGATTCTGAGCAGAATACCTAGCTAAGCTGTGCCCAAACTCCTGATCTAAAGAAACTGCGATAATAAATGTGTGTTTAAGCAATTAGCATTTGGGGGTCATTCATCACACAGCATAGAAAATTAGTAGAACTATTTAAAATCATACAAATCATTACAAAATGATCATCCATTACAAATGCGGGGGAAAGAAATGAACAAGAAATTTTGAAAAGAAATGTAATTATCAATAAATATGTTAAAAGATGTTCAGGTCACAGTTACTCAAGGAAATGCCAATTTTAAAAGTCTGGTATTGTTAAATGTTGGTCAGGGTATGTAGAAAGAGATATTCTGGTGTTACTTTAGAGATTCCACATCTAGGAATCTACCTAGAAAAAATGTGCACATAAGAAAGAGATTTTATTTAATCATTCCCCTACTAAGAGACATTTACAGTGTTTCGGGTTCCTCTTCCATTGAAACACTCCAAACTCTGACGAGGGAATGGGGCAACCTATCAATAGAAAACTCAATATTAAGTTCTTGCATAAAACTCTCTGATAAAGGGCCTATATAAAAGCAGTAGCCAAAAGCAGTCAACAATATAATATGAACAGTTTATATAGCCAGTTTTTAAGAGAATAACCTACCAGCCATCTAGTAGGTCAATAAGTAATGTCATCACTGTTATCAGCATATGTTCAATAAAAATGACACAGGCATGAATTTCTGATGCTATAACCACAGCTAACATTTATTGAGAGTTCATTACATGCTAGGGACTGGCCTAAGTGCTTTACATGTATCATTTTATTCAGTCCTCACAATAACCCAGTGAAATATGTAGTCTATTATTTTCACTCTACAAGTGATAAAACTGTGGTTGAGAAAGTTAAATAATTTGCCAAAGGTCACACAGCTAATAAATAGCAGAGCTGGGATCTGAACTCAGACAGTCTGACTCTAGCACCTACACTCTTTACCACTAAGCTACTGCTATTTTATACTTCAGGTAGACTTGTATATAAAATTAAGGTTAATCACCACTGCTCAATTATGATAGAGAGCAATAGTAATGAACAAAACTTTCTATAAAGTTCTCTGAGTTCTGAGAAACAGAAGGTTTGCTATACTGTATCATAAAACCAATGAAGGGTAGAGCTGACCTCCTCCTTCATAATACAAAGAGAAAGCTACGGAAATGAGACCATATGAAAACGAACGCCTAAGCCGCACATGGTGGCTCACGCCTGTAATCTCAACACTTTGGGAGGCCAAGGTGGGTGGATCACGAGGTTAGGAGTTCAAAACCAGCCTTGCCAAAACGGTGAAACCCCGTCTCTACTAAAAACTACAAAAATTAGCCAGGCATGGTGGCAGATGCCTGTAATCCCAGCTACTTGGGAGGCTGAGGCAGGAGAATCGCTTGAACCTGGGCGGCAGAGGTTGCAGTAAGCTGAGATGGCACCACTGCACTCCAGCCTGGGCAACAGAGTGACACTCCGTCTCAAAAAAAAAAAAAGAAAGAAAACGAACACCTAAATACTCATTCCTTCCACAAATTTTTATTGAGGGTCTACAATGTGCCATGCCCTATACTAGATGCAGGGTATTCAAAGGTGAACCAAAAGGACATATGTGAAATTTTCAGAGTTGAAAACAAGTCCTATTATTGTAGGCTTCTCCCTTTGGTCCCCTTTTCAGCTCTGCAAATTCAGCCATCAGCTACGGCCAAAGCCCTCTTCTATTTTTATCTATAGTTACAATCATAGTGATCTTTTGCGAGAGAAACAGTGGATGAGGGAACAGGGAAGAAATGTTTTTAGCCTATGATGGTGCTTTCATAATTTATGTCCAGAGGACATATAGATATTCAGAGTTTTATCATCAACGTTCTAGTTCAGCATCATAGCCCACCTAACTAAGTATACGAACTAACTTTCAGGACTATCAAATTTCAAGACAGGCCTACAAAATGCAAGGCAATACATATGTGGCACCAGTATGCAAGAGATGAGGATGTTCAAGATGAAGAAAATAGCGTGTTGTCCTTTTAAATATTTTCAAACAATCCATATTAACTATGATAAACAAGAAAACCAAGTTAAAATTATCATACCACTGTTTGACTGGTAAATTAAAAGTAATTTCTTGCCAGTGTCTCTGGGCTTCATAATCACCGAACATAGGTGGTTTTCCAGCACCTAAGATCAAAGGTAAAAAGAGCAAAACAACAATGTACTTTAGTATATCAGTGATTTTTATTTCCTTATGAAAATTGTCTAAATTAAGGCAGTGTAGGTTACAGAAAGAACACAGGAGTTACCGAAAAAGTCAGAGAGGTAAAGTCTGAATCCTAGCACTGCTGGCACACTCCTGGAGTGACAATGGGCAAATAACTTAATCTCCCTAAACTTCAGCACATTAAAAACAGGATCAATACAACTTCCCTACTGAGGACTACTGGAATAAATAACATAATGGATATAAAATACCCAGCATAGTTCCTGGCATGCAGAAAACATTCAATAAATAGAAATTATTGTTAACATTACAGTTATCCCTCAGTATCTGTGGGGGATTCATTCCAGGACCCCCCACTACCACAGATACCAAACTTCATGGATGCTCATCCCTTATATAGTATGCCATAGTATTTGCATGTAACCTCTGCTCATTCTCTTGTATACTTTAAATCATCTTTACATTACTTATAATATCTAACAATGTAAAATGCTACATAAATAGTTGTTATACTGTATTGTTTAGGAGATAATGACAAGGGGAAAAAACCTACATGTTCAGTACAGGCAAAATCATCCTTTTTTATTTCCTAAATATTTTCAATCTATGGTTGGCTGAATCCACAGATATTGAACCCATGGATACAAAGGGCTGACTGTACTTAATAATAATTATATCAAAGTTTATTTTTACTTCATAAGGCTGTCAACTATACTGCCCAATATGCATCATAAAATAGTGACACAAGTGTCTGCATTTTACAAAGGACTTTTTTTTTTTTTTGACCCAGGCTGGAGTGTGGTGGCACAATCTCGGCTCACTGCAACCTCCACCTCTGGGGTTCAAGAGGTTCTCATGATTCAGCCTCCCAAGTAGCTGTGATTACAGGCGTGTGCCACCACAACTGCCTAATTTTTGTATTTTTAGTAGAGACCGGTTTCACCATATTGGCCAGGCTGGTCTCAAACTCCTGGCATCAAGTGATCTGCCTGCCTCGACCTCCCAAAGTGCTGAGATTATTGGCGTGAGCCACCATGCCCAGCCATTACAAAGGACTTTTACAATCTATAAATAAGGTCAAGTATAGAGTCAAAAACAGACTATATGTTACAAAGACATTAATTAGATCAGGCTTTGCTGTCAAGTTGTATAAAACTGTTGCTTTGTGGTTTATTTTATTTTTTTTTTATTTTTTATTTTTTATTTTATTTTATTATTTTT
>NW_016806642.1:6053221-6062924 GCF_001698545.2 Rhinopithecus bieti
CCCAGCCATTACAAAGGACTTTTACAATCTATAAATAAGGTCAAGTATAGAGTCAAAAACAGACTATATGTTACAAAGACATTAATTAGATCAGGCTTTGCTGTCAAGTTGTATAAAAACTGTTGCTTTGTGGTTTATTTTATTTTTTTTTTATTTTTTATTTTTTATTTTTATTTTATTATTTTTTTTTTTGTATTTTTTTTTTTTAGTAGAGACGGGGTTTCACCATGTTAGCCAGGATGGTCTCGATCTCCTGACCTCGTGATCCGCCCGTCTCGGCCTCCCAAAGTGCTGGGATTACAGGCTTGAGCCACCGCGCCCGGCCTGTGGTTTATTTTAATTTCAAAATTGCAAATAAGGGATAATGGATTTCTAATAACTAACACTTGATAGTGCTTACTATATGCCAAATACAACAAACCTATGAAATAGGTATTATCTGGCCAGGTGCGGTGGCTCACACCTGTAATCCCAGCACTTTGGGAGGCCGAGGTGGGCGGATCACAAGGTCAGGAGCTCAAGACCAGCCTGACCAACATGGTGAAACCCTGTCTCTACTAAAAATACAAAAATTAGCCGGGCGTGATGGCACGCTCCTGTAATCCCAGCTACTCAGAAGGCTGAGGGAGGAGAACTGCTTGAACCCAGGAGGCGGAGGTTGCAGTGAGCCGAGATCACACCACTGTACTCCAGCCTGGGCAACAGAGCGAGACGCCATCTCAAAAGAAAAGAAAGAAAGAAATAAAAAGATATAAAGGTATCTCAATTTAGTAAAGAGTAAACACCCACTCACTATTTAACTAACAGTTGACTACAAAATTGTGAGAAGGCCCAAATAGGTACAGTATAATCACAGCTTTTTAAACTGGCATGTAAGGTAAAAATCAAATAGAGTCAAATGTACTAATTAACCCATTAGGAAGGTGTGCCATATTGAAGAACGACATATTATTGCTCACTGAAATCCAATCCAGACTTTCTCCAGTTTTAGAACGTAAAGCGTTTGTATTTAATTGTCAAATTACACCAATATTCTTTAAACGTATAATCTCTAAGAAGATATTCCCACTATGAGACAATCATGGGAAATGCAGATTAACTTTTCTATAGCATATATACTTTGAGTGATTTGCACAAGAAATTAACCATAGTATACACACACGTGTGTGTGTCTCTGTCTCTCTATATCTCTGACAGAAACATGTCTTATTAAGTTTTATAGTCTCAGAATGTAACAGCACCTAGTAGATTCTCAATGCCACCCTCACAGGTTATCAGTGAATGTTAATACAGCAAGGACATTTAAGTTCAAAAGACTCGAGTTTGTGAGTCCCTGATTTTTCACTTACTGATCTGCAACATTAATTTGTGATGGCAGACCAATTAATTTTGCCGAGGCTGCTTTAACACAGTGCCATATATGAGTTCTTACCCAAAAACATCTTTAAGTTACTATTTGGCATTTTGAAATTCAAAGTTTCTGTTCATGCTTCTTATTCCATATTTTATACATTTTTCTATCAACTCATATCCAACCTTCAAGCATCATCTGAAATCCTAAATCTTCCATGAAGCCTTCCTTCATAAATTAAAAACATATTGATCACTAATTATGGATTTCTCATAATACTTATACTTTCAGTTACCATATGTTTTATCATATGACTATACTATTTCTTAATTGCTACCGAGATAAGAATTTTATATCCTATAGGCAGAGAAACTGATTTTCCAGTGTCCAAAGGAAATATTGCTAGGCATATAGTACATTAAAAGCTTGCTTAATTAAACTGGAGAGGAAGAAAAACCTACAATAATAAAATTTTTTTAAGAAAAGAATTCCCCAAAGAATTAATTGCATTTTTGCATGTGTATTCTTTGGCTGGGGATGGGATGGGGCAGGGAGGGATATAAGTTTGTATTTTAAAGAATACAACCATTGAATATGGCTTCTTTGGGGTGGAAAGGAGTTGACTTTTCTTTTATTTGTTTTGTTTTTGTTTTCAATCCACTGGGATAATAAAAGTCTGAGAGAATCTTAAGTAATTTCCTATACCTGAAGAAATCCAACTATCTAGATTTTCTGAAATTGCGCTAGACTTGTGGTCAATGTGGAAGAATTTATTACCATTCTCTAACAAATAGAAGAATGGATAATGACTCTCTTTAGGGTTGGGAAACAAGTTCCTATCCAGAGTCTGACCTACTTCAATAAATTCAGCTGACATTGGCTATGAAATTAGTACTTAAGTTTTTAAAACTGCTAAAGTGCCCTTAAAGCAACCCAGAAGGACAACCCAACTGTACCTATGGGAGCTTCACTTGGGAAGGGCAAAAAGGATTCCTTCCACAGTGATTAATTCTACAAATTCATTTACATAAGATTCAGAATTACATAAAGAAAACACACTAATGTATATTTACTCAGCTTCAATTCTGTCTCATTCTCAGAAAAATGGGCTTAAGCACTACTTAAACGTTCATTTTATTAATTGCTGAACTATTCATAATTATGTTTGAATTTTAAAAACAAGTGGTTTTGGCCTGACGCGGTGGCTCGTGCCTGTAACGCCAGAACTTTGGGAGGCCAACACAGGCGGATCATGAGGTCAGGAGATTGAGACCATCCTGGCTAACACGGTGAAACCCCGTCTCTACTAAAATACAAAAAATTAGCCGAGCGTGGTGGCGGGCGCTTGTAGTCCCAGCTACTCGGGAGGCTGAGGCAGGAGAATGCCGTAAACCCAGAGGCAGAGCTCTCAGTGAGCCGAGATCGCACCACTGCACTCCAGCCTGGGCGACAGAGCGAGACTCCATCTCAAAAAATAAGTAAATAAATAAAATAAAAACAGGTAGTTTTGTTGTTAACAATACCTACTAACTGCCTTTAAATTAAAATTTTAAACATTTTAGAAACGAGAATTTGGCTAAAATTTTCCATAATAAAATCTTCCTTTTGGCAGGGTATGGTGGCTCATGTCTATAATCACAGTAGTTTGGGAGGCCAAGGTGGGCAGATCACCGGAGGTCAGAAGTTCAAGACCAGCCTGACCAACTGCTGTGATTGAGCAATCACAGCACCTAGTTTTAGAGATGGTGAAACCCCATCTCTATTAAAACTACAAAAAGTAGCGGGGTGTGGTGGCACGTGCCTGTAATCCCAGCTACTTGGGAGGCTGAGGCAGAAGAATCAACTGAACCTGGGAGGCAGAGGTTGCAGTGACTCTGTCTCAAAAAAAAAAGAAAAAAAAAATCATCTTTTTATATATTCCATAGCAATGGATAAGTAGAAAGAAACAAGCAGTTAAACAGAACACAGTCATACTTTAGTAATGACTGATGTGCTACAAAAACCGATTCTCTACAAAAACTGATGTGCTACAAAAACTGACTTTCTCCTCAAACAGTCAATGCAGCTTTGGGGAAAAAACGTTATTAAAATAAAATAACTCCCCGGCTCAAGTGTTGCCATTTGCCTTAAAGACGCTGGTAACACTTTGGATCAAGTATAGAGGAACTGTGAATCTCTACAAGAAACGGTAAATATGGGGAGGGGGGAAGGGGGAGGGATTGCATTGGGAGTTACACCTGACGTAAATGATGAGTTGATGGGTGCTGACGAGTTGATGGGTGCAGCACACCAACATGGCACAAGTATACATATGTAACAAACCTGCATGTCATGCACATGTACCCTAGAACTTAAAGTATAATAATAATAAAAAAAAAAAGAGAGATCAGAATTAAAAAAAAAAAAAAGAAACGGTAAATAATCAATACTAAAATCAAAATTTTCTACTCCCCATGGATTGTTTAAAAGCAATAAGCAGTATTTATTCAATATTTTAGGTCTCTGAAAATTAATGTATATAAGCATCTCTAAAAAGGTAAGGGATAGAAATTTCAGAAAAAAATTAAATGACAATAATATACATAAGCCATTTTCCTAAATAATACATACAGTTCCAAAGGAGGAATAATGCATTGATGCTAAGCAAGCTAACCTGAGTTTCCACACTTGAGTGTGATGGAGTTCTGAACATGCAACTCCAAAATACAGCACCTTGGCATATCGAATATTTTAAGCTAAAGGAATTTGAGGAAGGGCAGGTGTAGGAAGAACTGACCATCCCCTGAGGCAGATCATAAAATCCTCATGTGAGAGGTGCCCTCCCTATCCCCAGAGAAAAGAAGCATCCTTATCTCCAAAGGTGAAAGGATACCCAAAGGAACCAACATGAACAGGCTTTACCAAGTTTCCCCAGTTTACTACTCTTGACTCATACCCTATTGCCCTATCACATTTTCTACAACTCTCCACCCTTCATCAAAGTTAGTATAAAAACATTCAGGTTCAACTGTTTCTTCAGGTCTTCATTTCCTTCTGAAGGCTTCAAACTTATATTCAACAAATGTGTATGTTTTTGTCTTGTTAATCTGTCTTTTGTTACATGGGCACAGTAGAGAACCTAGAAGGACAGAAGGAAAATGTATGTTTCCTCTCCTGTAAGTGCTTCTTAATTACAATCTTAAAACAAGATAAGCCAAAAGCAAACTAAAATAAGCATATTAAAAAAACAAACTATGACAGAGGAGGCAGAGCAGGATGGCCAAAGAGAACCCTCCGGCGACTGTCCCCCTGGCAGGAACACCAAATTCAACAACTATCCCCACAAGAAAGTAACTTCCTAAGAACCAGAAATCAGTTGAGCAATCACAGCACCTAGTTTTAACATCATATCAAGGAAAGAGGCACTGAAGAGGGTAAGAAAGACAGTATTGAATTGTCAACATCACTTCTCCTCCATTCCCCAGCAGCTGCATAGCATGAAGAGAGAATCTGTGTGTTTGGGGGAGGAAGAATGCAGTGACTGTGGGACTCTACACTGGAACTCAGTCCTGCTTGTCACAGCAGAAAGCAACACAGGGCAGAATTCAGCTGGTACCTATGGAGGGAGCATTAGGCTAGTCCTAGCCAAAAGGGAATGGTCCATCCCAGTAGTAAGAACCTGAGTTCCAGATGGGCACACCACTGTAGGCTAAAGCACTCTGGGGTCTTAAATAAACTTGAAAGGCAGTTTAGGCCACAAGGACTTCCTAAGCAAGTCCTGGTGCTGTGTTGGACTCAGAGGTAGTGGACGTGGGGTGCACATGACCTAGTTAGACACCAGCTGGGGCAGCCAAGGGAGTGCTTGCATCATCCCTCCCTCAACCCCAGGCAGCACGGCTTGCCCCTCCAGGAGAGACTCCTTCCTTCTGCTTAGGGAAAGGAGATGGGAGAGTAAAAGAGAAGTTTGTCTTGCAACTTAAATACCAGCTCTGCCACAGCAAAATAGGGTACCAGGCAGAGTTCTGACTCCCCCATTCCAGGCCCTAGCTTCAGGCCACAATGAAGCAGAGCACCAGGCAGACTCCTGGAGTCCCAGAGTCCCAGAGCTCCTGATTAAGAATCCTAACTCCAGGCCTTGGCTCCCAGACAGCATTTCTGACCCAACATAGGCTGTGGGTTGGGGAAGCTACCACCCTAAAGGAAAGGACATAAGCCTGGCTGGATTCAACACCTGCTGATGAAGAGCCCTTGGGCCTTGAGTGAACATCGGCAGGAATCAGGCAGTGACTGCTGCAGGCCTTGGGTAAGACCCAGTGCTGTGCTGGCTTCAGGTCTGATGTAGCACAGTCCCAATGGTGATGGCCACATGGGTACTTATGTCACCCCTCCTCCAGCTTCAGTCAGCTCAACACAGAGAGAGAGACTCCATTTCTTTTGGGGGAAAGTAAGGGCAAAGAACAAGAGTCTTTGTCTGGTAATCCAAGTAATTCTCTCAGATTTGTTACCCAAGACCAACAAAGTGGTACCTCTATGAGCCTGCAAGAGTCACAGTGTTACTGGGCTTGGGTTGCCCCCTAATGCAAATATGGCTGCAGAGACCATGGATGACAATACTCAACTCCCTATGAATACTTGGAAAGCCTTCCCAAGAAGGATAGGTACAAACAAGCCCAGACTGTGAAGACTATAATAAATACCTAACTTTTCAATATCCAGATGAATATCCACAAGCATTAAGACCATCCAGAAAAACATGACCTCACCAAAGGAACTTAGTAAGGCACCAGCAACCAATCTCAGAATGACAGAGGTATGTGACCTTCCAGACAGAGCATTCAAAATAACTGTTTTGAAGAAACTCAAAAAATTCACGATATAACAGAGAAGGAATTTAGAATCCTATCCTTAACAGAGATGGAAATAATTTTTTAAAATCAAGCAGAAATTCTGGTGCTGAAAAATTCAATTGACATACTGTAGAATGCATCAGTCTCTCAACAGCAGAACTGATCAAGCAAAAGAAAGAAGTAGTAGGCTCGAAGGCAGGCTGTTTGAAAATATACAGTCAGTGGAGACAAAAGAGAAAAAAGAAGGACAAGCGAAGCATGCCTAGCAGATCTATAAGACGGCCTCAAATGGACAAATCCCAGAGCTTTTGGCCTTAGCGAGGGAATAGCGAGAGAGAGATCAGGGTAGAAAGTTTATTCAAAGGGATAATAACTGAGAACATTCCAAACCTAGAGAAAGATATCAATAGTCAAGTACGAGAAGGTTATAGAACACCAAGCAGATTTAATGCAAATAAGACTACCTCAAGACTTTTTAACAGTCAAACTCCCAACGGTCAAGGATAAAGAAAAAATCCTAAAGGCAGCAAGAAAAAAGAAACAACATACAAAGGAGTTCCAATACATCTGGCAGCAGACTTCTCAGTAGAAGCCACACAAGCCAGGAGAGAATGGCACAACATATTTAAAGTGCTGAAAGAAAAAAAACTTTTATCCTAGAATAGTATATCCAGCAAAAATACCCATCAAACATGAAGGAGATATAAAGATTTTCCCAGACAAAAAAAGCTGAGGGACTTCATCAACACTAGACCTATCCTACAAGAAATGCTAAAGGGAGTTCTTCAACCAGAAAGAAAAGGGCATTAATGAGCAATAAGAAATCATCTGAAGGTACAAAACTCACCGGTAATAATAAGTACACTGTCATTAAGGTTTGTAAACTACCCACATCTTGAGTAGAAAGACTAAAAGTTTAACCTATCAAAAATAATAACCATAACTTTTCAAGACATAGACAGAATAAAATATAAATAGAAACAACAAAAGTTACAAAGCAGGGGAATAAAGTTAAAGTGTAGAGTTTTTGTTAATTTTCTCTTTGCTTATTTGTTAGTTTTTACAATCAGTATTAAGTAATCATTAGCTTAAAATAATGAGTTATAAGATGTTATTTGCCAGCCTGGGGAACATGGCCAAACACCCATCTCTACAAAAATATAAAAAATTAGCTGGGCATGGTAGCATGTGCCTATAGTCTCAGCTACTTGGGAGGCTGAAGTGAAAGATAACCTGAGTCTGGAAGGTGGAGGTTCCAGTAAGCCAAGATCACCTCACTTAGGCCAGGCGCGGTGGCTCATGCCTGTAATTCCAGCACTTTGGGAGGCCAAGGCAGGCAGATCACTTCAGGTCAGGAGTTCGAGACCAGCCTGGCCAACATGGTGAAAACTCGTCTCTACTAAAAATACAAAAAAATTAGCCAGGCACGTGGCATACACCTGTAATCATAGCTACTCTGGAGGCTGAGGCAGGAGAATCGCTTGAACAGTCTGTTGCCTACAAGAAATATACTTCATTTGTAAAGACACACATAGACTGAAAATAAAAGATGGAAAAGATATTCCATGCAAATGGAAACCAAAAAGAGCAGGAGTAGCTATACTTGTATCAGACAAAACAGATTTCAAGACAAAAGCTATAAAAATAGACAAAGAAGCCAGGCACAGTGGCTCACACCTCTAATCCCAGTACTTTGGGAGGCCAAGGCGGGTGGATCACCTGAGGTCAGGAGTTCAAGACCAGCCTGGCCAACGTGGCAAAACCTTTTCTTTACTAAAAATACAAAAAGTAGCTGGGCGTGGTGGTGCGAGCTGTAGTCCCAGCTACTAGGGAGGCTGAGGCAGGAGAATCACTTGAATTCAGGAGGCAGGAGGTTGCAGTGAGCCGAGATCACGCCACTGTACTCCATCCTGGGCAACAGAGCAAGACTCCATCTCCAAAAACAAAAAACAAAAAAAGAGAAAGACAAAGAAGGCCATTATATAATGACAAAGGGATCAATTCAGCAAGAGATATAACAATGGTAAATATATATGCATCCAGCACTGGAGCACCTAGATATATAAAACAAATATTATTAGAGCTAAAGAGAGAGTCTCCAATAGGGTAATAGCTGGAGATGTCAACTTCAGCACTGGACAAATCATCCAGACAGAAAATCAATAAAGAAATATCAGACTTGGCTGGGCGCGGTGGCTCAAGCCTATAATCCCAGCACTTTGGGAGGCCGAGAAGGGGGGGATCATGAGGTCAGGAGATCGAGACCATCCTGGCTAACACGGTGAAACCCCATCTCTACTAAAAATACAAAAAACTAGCCGGGCGAGATGGCGGCGCCTGTAGTCCCAGCTACTCGGGAGGCTGAGGCAGGAGAATGGCGTGAACACGGGAGGCGGAGCTTGCAGTGAGCTGAGATCCGGCCACTGCACTCCAGCCTGGGTGACAGAGCGAGACTCCGTCTCAAAAAAAAAAAAAGAAATATCAGACTTAATCTGCAGTGTGAACTAAATGAACCTATCAGATATTTATACAACATTTCATCCAATGGCTAGAGAATATACACATTCTTCTCCTTGGCACACAGACAAACCATATGATAGACCACAAACAAGTCTGAAAAAATTCAAAACACTGATATCATATCAGGTATCCTTTTTAACCACAATGGAATAAAACTAGAAATCAATAACAAGAGGAATTTTGGAAACAGTACAAACACATGGAAATTAATCAATACGATCCTGAATGACCAGTGTGCCAATGAAGAAATTAAAAGAAAAATTAAAAATTTCTTGAAACAAATGAAAATGGAGACACAACATACCAAAACCTATGGGATATGTGAAAGCAGTACTAAGAGGAAAGTTTACAGCAATAAGTGCCTATGTCAAAAAAGAGAAAAACTTCAAATAAACAACCTAATGATACATCTTAAAGAACTAGAAAAACTGGAGCAAAATAAACACAAAATCAGTAGAAGAAATAGTAAAGATCAGAACAGAAATAAATGGAAATTGAAAGTTAAATGAAACAAATAGTTGGTTTTTGAAAAGATAAACAAAATTGAGACATTTTTAGCCAGACTAGGAAAAAAAGAAAGAAGACTCAAATAAATAAAATCAGAGATTAAAGAGGAGACATTACAACCGATACTGCAGAAATTCAAAGGATCACCAGAGACTACTATGAGCAACTATATGCCAATAAACTGGAAAGACTAGAAGAAACTGAAAAATTCCTAGACACATACAACATACCAAGACTGAACCATGAAGAAATCTAAAACCTGAACAGATTAATAACAAGCAATGACATCAAAGCAGTAATTAAAAGTCTCCCAGCAAAGAAAAGCCTAGAACCTGATGGCTTCACTGTTGAATTTCACCAAACATTTAAAGAAAAAGCCTAATATCAGTCCTACTCAAACTATTCTAAAAAATAGAGGAGGGGCCGGGCGCGGTGGCTCAAGCCTGTAATCCCAGCACTTTGGGAGGCCGAGACGGGCGGATCACGAGGTCAGGAGATC
>NW_016806642.1:6064240-6074407 GCF_001698545.2 Rhinopithecus bieti
AAAAAAAAAAAAAAAAAAAAAAAAAAAAACATACAAAAATCAGTAGTATTTCTATACGCCAATGGTGAACAATTTGAAAAAGAAATTTTAAAAATCCCATTTACAATAGCCACAAATAAAATTAAATACCTAGGAATTAACTAAAGAATAAAAGATCAGGCCAAACACAGTGGCTCAAGGCCAGGCGTGGTGGCTCACGTCTGTAATCCCAGCACTTTGGGAGGCCGAGATGGGCAGATCACAAGGTCAGGAGTTCAAGACCAGCCTGGCAAACATGGTGAAATCCTGCTTCTACTAAAAAAAATAATAATAATAATAATACAAAAATTTGTTGGGTGTGGTGGCATGCGCCTGTAATCCCAGCTACTCAGGAGACTGAGGCAGGAGAATTACTTTAACCTGGGAGGTGGAGGTTGCTGTGAGCCAAGATCATGCCATTGTACTCCAGCCTGGGTGACAGAGCGAGACTCCATCTCAGAAAAAAAAAAAAAAAAAAAGAAGAAGAAGAAGTAAAAGATTTTAATAAAAAACTGTAGAACACTGATGAAAGAAATTCCAAAAAATGGGAAAATATTCCATGTTCATGGATTGGAAGAATCAATATCATTAAAATGTCCATTCTACCCAAAGCAATCTACAGACTCAATGCAATCTCCATCAAACTACCAATGACATTCTTCACAGAAATAGAAAAAATAATCCTAAAATTTATATGGAACCATAAAAGATCCCAAATAGTCAAAACTATCCTAAGCAAAAAGAACAAAACTGGAGGAAATATATTTTACTGACTTCAATTTTACTACAGAGCTATAGTAACCAAAACAGCATGGTACTGGCATAAAAACAGATACCTAGACCATGGAACAGAATAGAGAACCCAGAAACAAATACACACATCTACAGTGAACTCATTTTTGACAGAGGTGTCAAGAACATACAATGGGGAAAAGAGAGTGTCTTTGGGGGGAAATTGGATTATCTATATGCAGAAAATGAAACTAAACCCCTAGCTCTCATCATATACAAAAATCAAATCAAAATCGATTAAAGACTTAAATATAAGACCTCACACTATGAAACTACTACAAGAAAACACTGGGGAAACTCTCTAGGACATTGGTCTGGGCAAAAATTTCTTGAGTAATACCCTATGAGCACAAGCAACCAAAGCAAAAATGGGCAAATGGGATCCATCAAGTTTAAAAGCTTCTGCACAGCAAAGGAAACAATCAACAAAGACAGAACCCACAGAATGGGAGAAAATATGTGCAAACTACCCATCTGACGAGGGATTAACAACCAAAATATATAAGGAATTCAAGCAACTCAATAGGAAAAAAAATCAAATAATCCAATTAAAAATAGGCAAAAGATCTGAATACACATTTTTCAAAAGAAGACATACAAATAACAAACGGGCATATGAAAAGGTACTCAACATCAATGATCATCAGAGAAATGCAAATCAAAACTACAATGAGACATCATCTCACCCAGGTAAAATGGCTTTTATCCAAAAGCCATTTCTATATGCAGAAAATGAAACTAAACCCCTATCTCTCATCATATACAAAAATCAAATCAAAATCGATTAAAGACTTAAATATAAGACCTCACACTATGAAACTACTACAAGAAAACAATAATGAATGAATAATGAATGCTGGTGAGGATGTGGAGAAAAGAGAACCCTTGTACACTGTTGTTGGGAATGTAAATTAGTACAACCGCTATAGAGAACCGTATAGAGGTTCCTCAAAGAACTAAAAATAGAACTACCATAACATCCAGCAATCTCACTGCTGAGTATACACCCAGAATAAAGGAAATCCATATATTGAAAAGATATCTCCACTCTCGTGTGTATTGCAGCACCGTTCACAATAGCCAAGATTCGCAAGCAACCTAAGTGTCCATCAGCAGACGAATGAATAAATCAAATGGATTCAGCCATAAAAAAGAATGAGATCCTGTCACTTGCAACAACATAGGTGGAACCGGAGGTCATGATGTTAAGTGAAACAAGCCAGGCACAGAAGGATAAACTTTCAATGTTCTCACTTATTTGTGGGAGCTAAAAATTGAAACAATTGAACTCTTGGAGATGAAGAACACAATTATGGTTACCAGAGGCTGAGAAGGATGGGTGGGGTGGGGAAGATTAATGGGTACAAAAACATAATTACACGGAATGAATAAGATCTAGTATTTGATAGCTCAACAGGGTGACTGCAGTCAACAATAATTTATTGTACCATTTTAAAATAACTAAAAGTATAAATGGAATGTTTATAATACAAATAAAGAATAAATGCTTGAGATAATGAATACCTCATTTACCCTAATGTGATTATTACACATTGTATGCTTGTATCAAAATATTTCATGTTAGCCAGGTGCAGTGGTATGTGCCTATAGTCCTGGCTACCTGTAAGACTGAGGTAGGAGGATCACTTGAGCCCAGGGTGTCAAGGCTGCAGTGAGCCATGATGGCACCACTGTACTCTAGCCTGGGTGACATAGTGAGACACTGTATCTAAAAAGTAAAATAATGGCCAGGCATGGTGGCTCATGCCTGTAATCCTAGCACTTTGGGAGGCCAAGGTAGGCAGATCGCCAGGAGTTCAAGACCAGCCTGGCCAACATGGTGAAACCCCATCTCTACTAAAAATACAAAAAAATTAGCAGGGCATGGTGATGAGCACCTGTAATCCCAGCTACTCGGGAGGCTGAGGCAGGAGAATCACTTGAACCCAGAGGCAGAGGCTGCAGTGAGCTAAGATTTCACAACTGTACTCCAGCCTATGTCGGAGCACAGGGCAACAGAGTAAGACTCTGTCTCAAAAAAATAAAAAGAGGCTGGGCATAGTGGCTCATGCCTGTAATCCCTGCACTTTGGGAGGGCGAGGCGAGTGGATCTCCTGAGGTCAGGAGTTTGAGACCAGCCTGGCCAACCTGGTGAAACGCCGACTGCTAAAAATACAAAAAACTAGCCAGGTATGGTGGCACGCACCTGTAATCCTAGCTACTCAGAAGGCTGAGGCAGGAGAATCGCTTGAATTCGGGAGGTGGAGTTGCAGTTAGCCGAGATCATACCACTGCACTCCAGTCTGGGTGATAGAGCAAGACTCTGTTGCAAAATAAATAAATAAACAATAAATAATCAGCTGGGCGCTGAGGTGGGCAGATCACTTGAAGTCAGGAGTTCTATCTTGAGAGGACGTTGAGTACCAGTTCTGCGTCACATGGTGAACCCTCTTTACTAAAAAATACAAAAATTAGATTGGTGTGGCGTTTGGTGGGCGCTCCCAATGCCTGTTTCATCCCACGCTTCTCTCTGGAGGCTGAGGCATAATCGAATTGCCCTCGGAAGCTGGGAGGCAGAGGTTGCCAGTCTTAGAGCATTGGGTACCAATGCATCCAGTCTGGAGTGAACAGGCCCGAGACTCCCCTTTCTCATAAAGATTTAAATAATAAAATATAAATAAATTTTTTTAAAATCTCATGTGACCCATGAATATGTACATCTACTATGCACCCATAAAATTAAAAGCAAAAAACTTTTTAAAAACAACAATAAAAGAAATTATGAGCTGGGAGCAGTGGTACAAGCTGAGAGATTTTACAATATATAAAAATGATCCATTTCCAGTGGGAGGCTAGATGGGAGGACCACTTGAGGCCAGAAGCCCAAGGTTATAGTGCCTGATGATCACACCCTGTAAATAGTCACTCTACTGCAGCTTGGGCAACACAGTGAAAACCCACCTCTTAAAAACAAAACAATACAAATTAGGATACCAAAAATAGTATTTTAATCAACAGAAGGAAAATATCTCAGCAGAATCACAGATGTTATTCATTAATTCTCCCAACCTCCAATGACACATAAGTTCCTCACATGTGAATGCTAAAAATGTTATATTCTTTATGATGGGTTTGAGTTCTATAATGGAATCCCCTCCCGTCCCCTCCCTTTCTCTCCCCTCCTTCTTTTCTTTTCTAACAGGGTCTTGTTCTGTCACCCAGGCTGGAGTCCAGTGGTGTGATCACAGCTCACTGCGGCCTTGACCTTCTGGGCTCAAGGGATCCCACCTCAGCCCCCACTATCAGTAGCTGGGACTACAGGCACGTGCCACCATGCCCACCTAATTTTTGCTTTTTTTTTTTTTTTTTTTTGAGATGGTCTCACTCTGTCACCCAGGCTGTAGTGCAGTGGCACGATCTCAGTTCACCGCAAGCTCTGCCTCCCAGGTTCATGCCATTCTCCTGCCTCAGCCTCCCAAGTAGCTGGGACTACAGGCGCCTGCCACCACGCCTGGCTAATTTTTTGTATTTTTGGTAGAGACAGGCTTTCACTGTGTTAGCCAGGATGGTCTTTATCTCCTGACCTCATGATCCGCCTGCCTTGGCTTCCCAAAGGGCTGGGATTACAGGCATGAGCCACCACACCCAGCCAATTTTTGTATTTTTTATAAAGACAAAGTTTCCCCATATTGCCCAAGCTGGACTCAAACTTTTGGGCTCAAGCAATCCACCTGCCTTGGCCTCTCAAAGTGCTGGGATTACAGGTGTGAGCCACTGTGCCCAGCCACCATTTTTCTTAATGTTTAGCATTTTTATTTTCCTTATCTGAAAATGACAAAATATATCATAGCCATCTACAAGATGCCTTCAAATAATCTACTAATGGGCAATAACAATATTTTTCTTATATAGTAACCCAAAAGGAATCTGATTCTGTTGATTTTCTTACAGGCAACTTAAGAGCAGGGTTTAAAATAAGGAGTTGGAGTCCTGTTTTCTTTTCTAGATGAGAAAAGTGATTGAGTAAACTCAGTTCATGAAAGAAATGTCAGATTAAGTAATATATGTAAGTCACAGGAATAGAGAAGTATTGGATGAATTGTCCCCTCCTGAATTCCCATTAAGCATTTGATTATATAAACCAGCAATACTGAAATAGTATCATTTTAAAATTTGTATTATTTTAGCCTATACTCTGGTTTTAGTTCTTTTCAACTTCACCTTAAAATAAACAAGAAAATAATGTATGTGTCAAAATTAGGAGACAAAAGAAAAACTGGAAAAAAGATTGCAAACTAAGTAATCACCATGAATTAGTACCAAAGTCAGAAAAGGGGATGACTTTCCAATGGACCAATCATGGACTAAAAGTAAAACTAATATTATAAGTTACATATTTTATATAACAACTTCTAATTGGACCTTTCCTCAGCCTTTCTTCCCCCACTTCAGCCACCAAACTACTTCCTTTCTTCCGTTCACTAACAAACTTCCTGAAAGTTGCTATGTCCATTTGTTAACTACCATTCAGTCCTCAGTGCATTACAGTCTGGCAACCAGGAGGTTCACAAGGCCTCCTATAGATCCCTTGTCTATTTTAAATTTTCATCCTCCTTGACATGTCTATAGCTTGACACTGTTTCTGTTTGCCGGTCCTCATTTCGTAGAGTTCTCTGGTTTCTTGGCTTCTAGAAAAACAAACTCTCCAGATGCTAAGCCTACTACACAGTTTCTTCTCAGTCTCCTTTAATCATTCCCCCTTCTCTCTGGAGATGATCAGTGGTTAAATCTTTTTTCTTCTTGCACAAAAGTTGTTTTTGCTGAGGGGCAAAAGCAACTTCCAAACCTGTTGCTTTTGCCCCTCAACCCCTGGCTTCAACCATGATGTCTATTAACCCTCTGTAAACACTAGAATAACTTATGGAGCTTTTAAAAATACAGATGGCACTTCAGGTTCCAGCAATATGACAGACAAAGGGTCCAAAACATCTCCAGTAAAATCCCAGTTAACATTCAATAGAAAACGTATATAATGTTTTATACATGATGTTTTATATATAATGTATGATTTATATTTGTTTTTATATAATAATATAGTATTACATATCCTACTTTTATAAATATATAATTTTAATACATGGCTGAACTAGCAGTAACATGAAAGAATTCCTTCGAGGCCCCAGAAACAACAACAAAGTATAGATTCAGAGCAGTAAGCATTTACCTTGTGGGTATCCAATGATCTCTGGTGGGCAACAGCCTGGCTACCAGGAGCCCTATGCAATCAGTAAGGAGGCAAAGCCTGGGACCTGAACAGGTAGGAATTCAAGGTCAGAGAACCCTCTACTAAAAAACAATGCCTTTAGGGAGATAGTGAAGATAGTACTCATCTCGGCCTTGGCTCCCAGTAGTACAGGAAAAAGGAAAAAGAGTCCTTAGAAAATTCCTGACCTTAGGAGATCGAGACCATCCTGGCTAACATGGTGAAACCCCATCTCTACTAAAAAATACAAAAAAACTAGCCGGGCGAGGTGGCGGGCGCCTATAGTCCCAGCTATTCGGGAGGCTGAGGCAGGAGAATGGTGTAAACCCGGGAGGCGGAGCTTGCAGTGAGCTGAGATCTGGCCACTGCACTCCAGCCTGGGCGAGGGAGTCTCAAAAAAAAAAAAACTAAAAAAAAAAAAAAGAAAAGAAAATTACTGACCTTATGCCTGCATTCGCCCAGGTTGGGGCCTGAATTCACACCAAGTACATGACCCAAAGAAACCTTAAGTTGCTAATTTAGTTTGATTTTTGTTAATAGTGCCCCAGGTGCCTACCAGGAAGCAATATAAACCCCGTGTGGAAAAATGCACAGGAAACTCAAGCCTCAAAGAATTACCACAGATAAGTTCCAAATTACATAAACTCACAATTTTATTAAAAATCACCAGCCTCATGAAGAAACAAAATACCATGAGCTAGAGTCAGGAGAAACAAAAAACTATGAAATCAGAATGCAGATATTAGAATTTTTAGATAAGGAACATAAAATAAGCATGGTTCAACTGCTTAACAATACAAAAGAAGATCTTGAAAGTATGCTGAAGGAACAAGAGACTATCAGAAATGATCAAGACTTAAAAAGGAACCAAAGAGAACTTCTGGAAATAAAAAACATAATAACTGAAACCTTGACACTCAATGGGGAGTTAAAAAAAAAAGATTAAGCACAGCTAAAAAGTAATGAACAGGAAAGCAAATTTGATGATTATAAAGGAAGCACTGTGATGAAACCCTGAGATGGAAAATACAAGAGATTATGAAACACAGAGGACAGAATGAAAAGACCCAACATACATCTAACAAGAGTTGTACAAGAATAAAAATGAGGAAGATACAATATTTGAAGAGATAACTGAGAACTATAAAGTCAATGAGGGGAAGAGATTATTGTCTATTTTATTCTCTGCTGCATCACCAGCCCTTGGCACATAGTGAATGGCCTATACATATCTGTGGAATTAATAACCAAAGATCCAACATATATCTATTCAGAGTTCTAAAAGGAAGAAAAATAAGAAGACACAGTAGCTGAAAAGTTTCTAGTACAGAAAATACCATTCCTTAGAGACAGAAATCACAGAAAAATCCTAGGATGACAGATTTTTTAATATTCACTAAGATACATCGTAGTGGAACTGCAGCAAGAAAGGCAAATTACCTACAAAAGAGTAACAATTAAAATGACAGCTATGTCCAAACATCAACACAAATTAAAAAACAATGATATTTTCAAAATACTAAGAGAAAATAACCATCAAAACAATTTCATACCCAGCAAAATTTTGACTGAAAGCCAAATAAAGGCATTTTCACACAAAAACTGGGTTTGCCACCAACAGACTCTCACTTAAAAAAACCTCCCAAAGGTGTACTCCGGAAGAAAAAAAATGATCTCAAAGAAAGACACAATATGTAAGAAGGAAGGGTGAACAGAAAATGCTAAACACAAGGGTAAAACTAAATAAAAATTCAGGGCGCAGTGGCTCACACCTGTCATCCCAGCACTTTAGGAGGCCAAGGTGGGAGGATCCCCCTTGAGCCCAGGAGTTTGAGCCCAGCTTGGGCAACATAGCAGGACCTTATGTCTACTAAAAATAAAAAAATATATATTTAGCTGGGTGTGGTGGCAAGCACCTGTAGGTCCAGCTACTGGGGAGGCTGGAGCAGGAGGATCCTCTGAGCCTAAGAAGTCAAGGCTGCAATGAACTATGGTCACGCCACTGTACTTGAGCTTGGGCAACAGAGTGAGGTCCCATCGCTAAAAATAAATAAATAATAAATAATAAAACAATATTAACTGTACAAAAAAATCATTAATGCCTTAATTTATAGGATTAAAAATCACAGAAGAAACAAAATCCTAGACAGTAATATTTTAACTTGGGAAGTGAGGATCTGTAACCAGAATTAAAACATTCTGAAGTCTTTGCATTGTTCAAGAGGATATAAATATTAACTTCAGACTTTGTTAAGTTAAATATGCAACTGAAAATCTCCAGATTAAGTCCTGAAAGAAGAAAATAAAGTACAGCTTTCAAACCAGTAGAGGAGGGAAACAGCAATTGGGGAGGGAAATTGCTTAGACATATCTAAACATACAGTAAAGAATAAAAGGACAGAAAAAGATGTAATAAGCAAAAATCAAACTAAAGAAAACTATTATGGCTATATTAATTTTAGAGGAAACAAACTTTAACAAAAAAGCAATACTGTAAACAAACAGGGAAGCAACAGTGATATGAAATTTAAGTCACACACACACACAAAATTCTACCTGTAATCCCAGCACTTTGGGAGGCCAAGGCGGTGGATTACCTGAGGTCAGGAGTTCAAGACCAGCCTGGCCAACATGGTGAAACCCCATCTCTACTAAAAATGCAAAAATTAGCTGGGTGTGGCAGCACACGCCTGTAATCCCAGCTACTAGGGAGGCTGAGGCAGGAGAATCCCTTGAACCCGGGAGGCAGAGGTTGCAGTGAGCTGAGATTGCGCCCCCTAGCCTGGGTAACAGAGTGAGATTCCGTCTCAAAAAAAAAAAAAAGAAAAGAAAAAAGAAAAACAATTCTAAATCACCTAGTAATATAGATACAACATACACACACACAAGTTGACGAAACTACAAAGAGAAACTACAGCTCTCTTAATAACTGGTAGATCAATTGGTAAAATATCAGTAAAATATCAGTGATCTCGGCTCACTGCACGCTCTGCCTTCCAGGTGCAAGCAATTCTTGCGCCTCATCCTCCGGAGTAGCTGGGACTACAGGCACCCACCACCACACCCAGCTAATTTTTGCATTTTTAGTAGAGACAGGGTTTCACCATGCTGGTCTCAAACTCCTGACCTCATGTGACCGGCCCACCTCGGTCTCCCAAAGTGCTAGGATTGCAGGCATGAGCCACTGCCCTGCCAAGAACCCTCTTAAAGTATGTATTAATACACCACTTGATAGAAGAGGCTCAAGGAAATTAAATAATTTCCCCAAGAGCAGGCAACTGACAGGTGAAAGAGCTAAGATTTGAGCCCAAGTCAACTGCTACATTTAAGTGATTTTACTTCCTCCATATTCCTCGAACTCATTCAGAAGGCACAGAGCAGAGTCATAAGAGCACTGATTTTGGAATTAAATACAACTATATTTGAATCACAGTTGTCATTTATTGGTTGTCTCATTTTCCATTTGTAAATCGAAGATATTACCTGTCTTCAGTGGTTGCGGTAAAAACTAAAGAAAATACTCATACTCAAAACACAGTAGTTCTTACAAGTTCTTTCTATAAATCCTTAAATTCATGCTGAATAAAGAAAAACTATATTAAGCCAGAGAATTTGAAAAAATCGGGCACAGTGGCTCATGCCTGTAATCCCAGTATTTTGTGAGGCTGAGGCAGGATTGCTCAAGCCCAGGAGTTCAAGACCAGCCTAGGCAACATAGTGAGACCTCATCTTTACTAAAAATCAAAACAATTAGCCAGGGAATTAGCCACATTCCTGTGGTCCCAGCTGCTCAGGAAGCTGAGGCAGGAGGATCACTTGAGCCCAAGAGGTCAAGACTGCAGTAAGCCGAGATCATGCCACTGCACTCCAGCCTGGGCAACAGGGGGAGACACTGTCTCAAAAAAATAAATAAATAAAATAATTAATTAATTAATTAAATTAAAAAATAAAAATAGCCCAAAAAAGTGTGTGTGTGTGTTTTGTTTTGTTTTGTTTTGAGGCAGAGTCTTGCTCTGTCACCCAGGCTAAAGTGTAGTGGCATGATCTCGGCTCACTGCAACCTCCATCTCCCAGGCTTAAGCAATTCTCATGCC
>NW_016806642.1:6075831-6089170 GCF_001698545.2 Rhinopithecus bieti
ATAAATAAAATAATTAATTAATTAATTAAATTAAAAAATAAAATAGCCCAAAAAAGTGTGTGTGTGTGTTTTGTTTTGTTTTGTTTTGAGGCAGAGTCTTGCTCTGTCACCCAGGCTAAAGTGTAGTGGCATGATCTCGGCTCACTGCAACCTCCATCTCCCAGGCTTAAGCAATTCTCATGCCTCAGCCTCCCCAGCAGCTGGGATTACAGGTGTCCGCCCAGCTAATTTTTGTATTTTTAATAGAGACAGGGTTTTGCCATGTTACTCAGGCTGGTCTTGAACTCTTGAGCTCAGGCAATCCACCCACCTTAGCCTCCCCACAAAAAAATGTTTTAAGAGAAAAGAGAAACTATAGTCTGGGTAAAATATTGGCTGGGCATGGTGGCTCACACCTATAATCCCAGCACTTTGGGAGGCTGGGGCAGGCAGATCACTTGAGCTCAGGAGTTCAAGACCAGCCTGAGCAACATGACGAAACCCTATATCGACAAAAAATACAAAAATTAGCCAGGTGTCATGATGCACGCCTGTAATTTCAGCTACTCGGGAGGCTGAGGCGGCAGAATCGCTGCACCAAGGAGGCGGAGGTTACAATGAGCCAACATCGTGCCATTGCACTTTAGCCTGGACCACGAGAGTGAAACCTTGTCTCCACAGAAAAAAAAAGACTTACAAAACATATATATGTGTCTGTGTGCATATACATCCATATGTAAGAGCTACAGGCCAGGCACAGTGGCTCATGCCTGTAATCCCAGCACTTTGGGAGGCCGAGGCAGGCAGATCATGAGGTCAGGAGTTCAAGACCAGCCTGACCAACATGGTGAAACTTTGTCTCTACTAAAAATACAAAAATTAGCTGGGCGTTATGGCGTGCACCTGTAATCCCAGCTACTTAGGAGGCTGAGGCAGGAGAATCACTTGAACCTGAGAGGCGGAGGTTACAATGAGCCAAGATTGCACCACTGCACTCCAGCCTGGGCGACAGAGCTTTTTTTTTTTTCTGAAAACAAAGCTACGATATACACAGACACATACACATTTACTCTCTACATACACATTTACTACATACACATATATACAGATATTTATATATATGTGTGCCTGTGTACATCCATGTATGTCTGTGTATATATACATTTACTATAGACACACAAATACACAGGTATGCATAAAATACCTATACATTTGTGTGTCTGTGTATATACACATTTACTACATACACACACATATAAATATATATAAATATCCATATATGTATCTGCGTATATAGTAAATGTGTAAGTAGAGAGTAAAGGTGTGTCTGTGTATATATATGTGTTGGTGTATATCATAGCTCTTACAACTATTATTATTATTGTCTCATTTTTCTCTTTATCTCTTTTTCCTATGACCGGTTTTCACTAACAAGTTATTTTTCCACAACCAAATAATTTGTCCAGCTAATTGTATAACCTACTCTCTGGTCACTCTCTCCTCATCCTTTTTGTTCCTATCTTTTATGCAACTCAAATACAATACTTATAATAACCATGCTCTATGACACCAAGTCTGTTGCACAAGTTTCTGCACTCTCCACTTCATTTGCCTAGAAAATTCTGACTCATCCTTCAAACCTTGAATGCAAACATCTTTCCTGAAGTTTCTTCTAATGTATCCTGATCATTCACTTCTCTATTAACTCTGTACCTCACACATACTCCTACATTATAATTATCACTCTGTGTTGTGACCATTTAACTATTAAAATGTGGGCCCTCTGGCTGAGTGCGGTGGCTCACACCTGTAATCCCAGAACCTTGGGAGGCCAAGGCGGGTGGATCACAAGATCTGCCTGGCCAGCATGGTGAAACCCCGTCTCTACTAAAAATATAAAAATTAGCCAGGCATAGTCACGTGCGTCTGTAATCCCGGCTACTCAGGAGCCTGAGGTAGAACTGCTTGAACCCAGGAGGCAGAGGTTACAGTGAGGCGAGATTGTGCCACTGCACTCCAGCCTGGGTGACAGAGTGAGGCTCCGTCTCAAAAAAATAAAATAAATAAAATAAAATAAAATATAAAATAAAATAAAATAAATAAAATAAAAAAATAAAATAAATAAATAAATAAAATATAAAATAAAATAAAATTAAAATAAATAAATAAAATAAAATAAGGGCCCTCTGAGTACCGGATATTTGCTTTGTATTTTTAGAACCTAACACAGTGCCTGGAACATGAGACGTGCTAAATAGGTACCTGCAGAGTTATATTTAAGCCAATCTACCACACCAGGACCATACTCCATCAGTTCCCCCTCCCTCATTCCCAATCTTATTCTTGTCCACTGATCGCTTCCCTTTAATCTAGTAATATGCTTCTCTACACTAAACAGACTCCACCCCTCCCTTGAAGTGCTAGCTCATTTTCCTCTTCAATGTGTAATACAGAATCATTTCTCAATTTGTCATCTTACCTGTTAGAACACATTTTTGCTTTCTCATATCACAAAGAGCATGCTTCTATTTAGCTCTTATCCATATTCTTTCTATTAGAATTGGACATTTAAATGTATTTTCTCCACCATATCAAAAAGGCCTGAAATTCTTTTCTGTCCTGGTCAGAAAATGATAAACTTTTCTCCAAACAAACATCTGTTCAAAGGAAAATTTCCTTTTCTTTTAAACAGTAAAAATGTATTACCTGAATAAGAATTAAGAGACACTGTCCACCGTACTGTTAGTCCTATTAAGACCACTATTGTCATCAAGTACCATTTCTCCATAGTTCTTCAAATTTAGGGAGGGGAAGAAAACACAGCACCAGTGCCAGAGTACTTTTAAAACGTGGTCAATCACTTCTTTTCTTGTTCAGAGAAATGTTATCACTTCTTGAAATGTTATCGATTCTTCGCAATTAGGAGTTTGAGAGGATTTTAATGATGCTTGGTTTCCAAATAGTCAAAAACTGATTATGTCTATGTAGAAGTATCCTAAGGGAAAAAAGATACCAAGATTTAGCTGAGTACAGTACCTACAACAATGAACCCAGTAAACCAAGTAGAAGGATAGAGAATTCGAGGGGAGGGGTAGTGGGAAGGAAAGTTAAGGAAAGGTGGTATTTCAAGTTCCTTATTTCCTAGTCCTTTAGTTGGGAATATACATCAAAAGGTGGATCTCCCTATTAAATGGGACTCAATATGTCTAAAAATATAGTAAAGATTTACTCTCACAACGGAATATTTCTGAGAGAAGAAAAACAACACATATGTAGATAATGACACAGTCAATTCTATCTAGAACATGTTCACCTACAGGTAAATATAAAACCACAACGGTAGACAAAGGGGTGATTTATCTTTGGTACAGCAAGAAAGAGGAATTTCGTCTTTGTATTTAGTTTGGGAAAGTCTTCCAATAAATAATTTCTCTAGTTTGGTTTTTACTTTTCTTCCAAAATATACTTGCATTAACCACACCAACTTTCCATCTTAGAGAAATGAGCCTTTGTAAGAATCATTAAGAATAGCCCCAAATCATGAGAAAAAAATACAAAAGCAGTTAAAATCAATTAACCACTTACTTTTTTTTTTTTTTTTTTTACAGTTTTCCTTAGGTTGGGGTTTTAAAGTAAGAAGCAAATTGACGCTGGTCGCGGTGGCTCATGCCTGTAACCCTAGCACTTTGGGAAGCCGAGGTGGGCAGATCACCTGAGGTTAGGAGTTTGAGACCAGCCTAACCAATATGGTGAAACCCCATCTCTACTAAAAATACAAAATTAGCCAGGTATGGTGGCGCTTGCCTGTAATACCAGCTATTTGGAAGGCTGAGGAAGGAGAATCACTTCAACCCAGGAGGTGAGGGTTGCAGTGAGCCAAGATCGTGCCATTGCACTCTAGCCTGGGCAACAAGGGCGAAACTCTACCTCAAAAAAAAAAAGCAAATTGACAAAATTGACATTTGCCTCTTCTCTTTGAAAAATGTTGGACCATTTTAACCACAGGATACACTTTAAATATATTCAGAAAATAGAATAAATCAACTAAAAAATTTAGGGCAAAATTGGTACATTCCACCTAATGATCTAAAATTATTTTATTTTGTTTATTTTTTCTATTTTTTTGAGATGGAGCTTTGCTCTTGTTGTCCAGGCTGGAGTGCAATGGCACAATCTCGGCTCACTGCAACCTCCACCTCCTGGGTTCAAGTGACTCTCTTGCCTCAGCCTCCCGAGTAGCCGGGATTACAGGCGCCTGCTACCACGCCCGCTAATTTTTGTATTTTTAGTAGAGATGGGGTTTCACCAGGTTGGCCAGGCTGATCTTGAACTCCTGACCTCAGGTGATCCGCCCACCTTGGTCTCCCAAAGTGCTGGGATTACAGGCATAAGCCACCGCAGCCAGCCCTAATTATTTTCTTACTTAAAATAAAAACATCATGGGATAACTCCAGAACTGATTGGAATGGCTAATCTTTTGTCATTCATGCCATATCTCAAATCATCCCCTCAGAAAGATCATCCCTGACTATCCTACTAAAGTTTCCTCCCCTTACTGTTTGTATCATTACCTTCAATTTGCTTCCTAATTCTTTTCACTATCAGGAACTGTATTTTCACATGACATGGTGCAATCTCACACACAAAATTTTCAGTATAAATGCTGGACACCAAAGAATACATATCATATGGTTCCATGAAAGGTTCATAAGTAGGCAAAACTAATCTATGGTGTTAAAAGTCAGGAAAGAGGTTACCTTTGGGGAGGAAAGAAGGGATGGTGGTTGGGAGGGGTGCCTATAGAGTTCTTCTGAAATGCTGTGAATCTTGCTTCTTTTTTTTTGAGACGGAGTCTCGCTCTGTCGCCCAGGCTGGAGTGCAGTGGCCGGATCTCGGCTCACTACAAGCTCCGCCTCCCGGGTTCACGCCATTCTCCTGCCTCAGCCTCCCGAGTGGCTGGGACTACAGGCGCCCGCCACCTCGCCCGGCTAGTTTTTTGTATTTTTTAGTAGAGACGGGGTTTCACCGTGTTAGCCAGGATGGTCTCGATCTGCTGACCTCGTGATCCGCCCGTCTCGGCCTCCCAAAGTGCTGGGATTACAGGCTTGAGCCACCGCGCCCGGCCGAATCTTGCTTCTTGATTTGAGTAGTGGTTAGGAGATGTGTTGACTTTAGGATAAATTAACAAGTTACAACTTATAATTTGTGTACAGTATTTTTCTCTATGTTATATTCCAATTTAAAAAGCATAAAAGGGGCTGGGCGCAGTGGCTCACCCCTGTAATCCCAGAGCTTTGGGAGGCCAAGGCAGGTGGATCACCTGAGGTCGGAGTTCGAGACCAGCCTGGTCAACATGGTGAAACCCCATCCCTACTAAAAATACAAAAATTAGCTGGGTGTGGTGATTAGTTCCTGTAATCCCAGCTACTCGGGAGGCTAAGGCAGGAGAATCGCTTGAACCCGGGAGGCAGAGGTTGCAGTGAGCTGAGATCGCGCCACTGCTCTCCAGCCTGGGCGACAGTGCAAGATTCCATCTCAATTTAAAAAAAAAAAAAAAAGTGTAAAAGGTAATTACTTGGATGTGTCGACTAGAGTAAAGGCTCCCTATGAGCACGGACCCTCCTGTCTTAGTCGTTGCTCTCTGTTCCCCACTTGTAGAACAGTGTTAGCAGAAGGCAGGTACCCAAGAAGTACTTGCTGAATGGAGCTGTGTGCATCTGTGTGCGCGAAGCGGGGAGGTACCTAATTTTACTGATCCCTGTGTGGTTAAAGATATTATGCGAGGTTTTTAACCACTCTCTTCTCCTTAAACAGAAAAAGGGTTATTTGCGACTTTTTCCACCTGTAAATCAGAATACAGTAACTTTCTAACCCATTCACTGGCCACGAAGTTGCTAGGCAGGCAGTGGAGGCGCTTTTCGTCATCCTTTGCCCTGACGGTGCATCTGGACAAACGCCAAGCCCGCCGCCGTCCACACCCCAGAGCCGACTTTGCTCCTTTTAATCTGAAAGGTCCTTCCACCGCAGTGGACACAACACCGTGGAGTGCAGCTACGCCCGGCGAGCATATGGAGCGAAAGGGATCCCTTCTCACGTTTCTCCGCCCCTCCTCTTGAGGGCCAAGCCCTCAGAAGCGCAAGGACAAGAGTGACAGGACTGCCCTAGCCTGCAAGTGCCACCACTATCACCGCGTCCCCTCATCCGACCCCCAAGCGACCCTGCAGGAAGGGCTGGGGAGGCCTCGCGTCCGGTCCCTGGGAGTGGAGCCGAGCTGAGAGCCGGGTCGCCAGCTCTGCGTCGCCTCGTGGCGCGTTGCGAGCCCCCGGCACCTCCCCACATTGGCCCGGGGTCCGGAACCCCGGGGATCCCATGATCTTACCCCGCCGCCCGCCGACCGCTGGGATTCGCGCCTGCAGCGGGTTCCAGGAAGGCGCCTGCGCGCTCACCCCCGCGGCGCACTGCCCCTCCCGCCTTCCGCCTCCGTGTACCCGCGCACCGCCCGCGCGCCGGGTGCGGGAGCGAGCCCGTCAAGCGTGAGGGGAGGGGCGGGCAACCTGGACTGGAGAAGAGGTGGCCGGCTTAGGAGGCAGGGCAAGAGCCGCTGGAACCCGAGAGGTCCCCAGCCCCGGGTTAGGCTAGGGGCAGGTGGAAAGCCCCTTGCTCTTCTTTCCTGGGATAGTGGCCAAGGCCAGAACGGCTGCTTAGCCAACGGATTCCTGTCAGGGGCGGGTCCTGGCTTGCTGCACTGAGCAGAGAGCATTGGCCGGTCCTCACCACTGGGCAGTAGGGCTTCCTCTGGGCCTGTGCCCTCGAGGAGCCGGAAAGCCAACCTGTTTCACTTTCTTCCAGCCACAAGCCTGCGAAGAAGAAGACTGGGCAGTCCCCTCAAGTAAGAAACATTGAACCATTTTCGAGAAAATCCAACCATTTTCGAGAGCCTGTGCGTTGTGCAAAAGGACCGCCCTGCCCTCACTACACGTGCCCCAAGGGGCAGCTTGAATCACCTGGTCCCAAACTTGCCAAAAATACCTATCTAGTAAGTTAGCAAGACCTGCACACTTTTCCTTTTGCATTGATCCCTTCCTTTTCAGTTCCACTATTTCCATCTCAGTCTAGGCCCCTGTCCAATCATGCATGGAGGGCTGTGATGATTTTTACTTGCTTCCTTTGTTCAGAGAGTGCCCTCATTCCCCACTAATGAATCTTGCCATTCTACATAAGCCAACCCCTATAATTTGTAAGTGTTAGCAAATATTTGGCTATGACTATGGCTTTCTACTGAGTCTGAACAACTTCTCTCTGGGCCTCAGTTTCTTCAACTGTGAAAGGAATCAGTAGGGCTAGGTGAACTTCCAGGTCTAAAATATGATTATATCTAAAAGACCATCAACACCGGGAATATGGAAAAATATAGCCAGGTCCCTGCCCTCAAGGCATTTAATTCTCATTGGAAAGACATTTTTATGTGTAAAAGGATAAAAAGCTATAGAAGGGAACACATACTAAATGTTACATTACTTATATATGCACTAAGCCCTGTAGGAGTTAGGAGAAGAGGGTTCACTGTAAACTGCAAACCATCAGGAAATGCTTTTCCTGGAGGAGTCAGCTGAGCTTTGAAGGAAAGCCTGGCTGGATAAGCCCAGAGAATGAGAGTAGGAATCTAGACAAAGGAAATGGTTCAAGCCAAATATTGTGGCAGCTGAAAAGTGTAGAACATTTCCTCCAGTTTAGATGGTGGGTGATGAAGCTGGAAAGGACTGATAATTGTAGAGAGCCTTGAATACCAGGCTGTGGTGTCTGGAATGTATCCAGTGATCAGTAAGGGGCTATTAAATGACTTTTAGCAGTGAGTCAAGTGTACAATACAGTGTTAGAGAAAACTTAAAGTGGTGAAAATGGATCAGATGAATCATAGGGAGACTATAGCAGTTCATGCATGATTAGACAAGGGCTTGGACTGAGATGGCAATAGTGGAACTGGAAAGGGAGAGATCAATGCAAGAAGAAATATGTACGGGTGTTTTATTTTTATTTTTTATTTTTTTTCTGAGATGGAGTTTTGCTCTTGTTCTCTTGTTGCCCAGGCTGGAGTGCAATGGCGCGATCTCGGCTCACCGCAACCTCCACCTCCCAGGTTCAAAGCGATTCTCCTGCCTCAGCCTCCCAAGTAGCTGGGACTACAGGCCCACACCACTACGCCTGGCTAATTTTTTTTGTATTTTCGGTAGAAGTGGGGTTTCACCACGTTGGCCAGGCTGGTCTCAAACTCCTGACCTCAAGCAATCTGCCCACCTTAGCCTCCCAAAGTGAGCCACTGCTCCTGGCCTAGAAGTAAAGTATTGATATACATTCAGGATTTATTTTATTGAATTATTGGAAGGAAGAAAGGAAAAAAGAAAGAAGGGTGGGAGGGAATGAAGAAAGGAGAGAGGGAAGAAAGGAAATTAAAAGTAGGTCAGGCGCAGTAGCTGATGCCTGGAATCTCAGCCTTTTGGGAGGCCGAGGTGGGCAGATCACTTGAGGCCAGGAGTTAGAGACCAGCCTGGCCACCATGGTGAAACCCCATCTCTATTAAAAATACAAGGCCGGGCATGGTGGCTCACGCCTATAATCCCAGCACTTTGGGAGGCCGAGGCGGGCGGATCACCAGGTCAGGAGATCGAGACCATCCTGGCTAACACGGTGAAACCCTGTCTCTACTAAAAATACAAAAGATTAGCCAGGCGTGGTGGTGGTTGCCTGTAGTCCCAGCTACTCAGGAGGCTGAGGCAGGAGAATGGCATGAACCTGGGAGACGGAGATTGCAGTGAGCCGAGATCATGCCACTGTACTCCAGCCTGGGTGACAGAGCGAGACTCCGTCTCAAAACAAACAAACAAACAAACAAACAAAAATTAGCTGGGTGTGGTGGCGTGCATCTACAATCTCAGCTACTCAGCAGGCTGAGGTATGAGAATTGCTTGAACCTGGGAGGCAGAGATGTCAGTGAGCCAAGATCACCCCACCACTGTACTCCAACTTGGGAGACAGAGCAAGACTTCATCAAGAAAAAAACCAATTCAGTTTTAAGTTGATTCCAATTTGGTTCCTCCAAATATGAGGTTGGTTTCTGAAGTTCCAAAAGAGATTCCTCTCATCTGTGAGTCTATTCTGTGTTTTGAAACAAGGGTGATCGTGTGTGTGTGTGTGTGTGTGTGTGTGTGTGTGTGTGTGGGTGTGTGTGTGAAAGAAAGGGAGAGGGAAGGGGAAGGGAAGAAGTTTCAAAATAATGAGTTGGTTTATTAGCTTCCCCATTGGTGACAATTTTTTTTAAAAGTATCATAAACTCATGGAGCATGTGACAGACAATTCACATTTGATGTGTTTCAATCCAGTGTAGTTACTGTGCTTACTGGTGTTCAGTGTGTCTCACGGCTAGTGGGAGTCTCTTTAAGTTGGCTCCTGAGTCCTATTGACATGACCTAGCAGTCTTTACTTGGATCATAGTTTCCTTGCTTTCTGGTATAACAAGATGTTCCAGGTTTATTTTTGTATGTTTATTTTCCAAACCTGTAATTAGCTATTTCTTCAAGAACCCTGGTTCCTTTTAGCAGCAAACGGTATTTCAAGACCACAACCTATATGCTGAGGATGCTCATTGCTATTGGATTGGTTTTTGGTTTTAGTCCTTTCTGTGGAAACAGCCAAGAAATATGCTCGCCCTCCCTCCCCTTTCTTTCTTCCTTCCTTCCTTCCTTCCTTCCTTCCTTCCTTCCTTCCTTCCTTTCCTTCCTTTCCTTCCTTTCCTTCCTTTCCTTCCTTTCCTTCATTTCTTCCTTTTTTGAGACGGAGTCTGGCTCTGTTGCCCTGGCTGGAGTGCAGTGGTACGATCTCAGCTCACTGCAGCCTCCACCTCCTAGATTCAAGCAATTATCCTGCCTCAGCCTCCTGAGTAGCTGGGATTATAGGTGCCCACCACCATGCCCAGTTTATTTTTGTATTTTTAGTCGAGACGGGGTTTCTCTATTGGCCAAGCTGGTCTCAAACTCCTGAGCTCAAGTGATTCACCCACCTCAGCCTCCCAAAGTCCTGGGATTATGGGCATGAGCCACCACACCAGACCTAAAAATGAATTGTTTTCTACTATGAAGAGTGGTTTTGACTTCTATTGTTTAAATGACACAAATCAAGTTAAATTTATAATTACTTGTGAATATATTCATTCAACAAATATTTATTGACTAAATAGCCTGCCCTTAAGGAGCTTACACCAGTAATTTATACACAGTCCAGAAGAATATAATCATTGTTATTTTACTGTCAATTTCAGATGCCAGCTGGAATTATTCTCATATATATACAAACATACAGATGTTTCAACCATATATGTGTATGTAATCATACATATAAGAATAAGTTTGTTTATATGGACCATAAAAAAATACATGTGACATCTTTACAGATAAAAAGAGTTCTTTAATGTGACAATATAATGTATTCGTTGGTTCATGGACCCCCAAACCTCCAAGGAGTGTCACAAACCTGCATCTCTCTCAGCCCAGGATCTTGAATTTAATTTTAAATCTATGATGTATAGTATAACTTAGCCCAATGCATTTTGGGACAATTATAAACATCCATAATTCCCAATAGTGAATAACACTGTTGGGTCAGTGCTTAAGCAGATTTGTAAAGCCAATGTGATAACACAAATGCTGCTTTATTACTTTATCTTCAGTGTCTTTCACAATTGAGTGGATTGTCACACTCTATTATGTGGCACACAGATCCATTGGCTTAGAGTTATCATGGTACTTGTCTAAAATGGTCTTTGAAAATGAAAATTTGGGCTAAACATAAAGGAAGCAACCTGCCAGTAAGAACTATTCAAATCAAAAATTCTTCCCGAGGGAAATGGTAAGAACTCCATTTAAAATCATATAAATCAAGATAGTAGGAGGTTCCAACTTATAAAATTTACAGTAAATACATCAAGATTTAAAGCCAGATTTTGAAATAGATTTTTATTTATAGTAAGGGATCAAAGTCTTTGCCAGTGAAACAGGGTAAAACACAAAATAAAGTCTTTTCTTCTTACTTGAGTTTTTGTTTTTGTTCACCAAAGTTATAAAAGATTGCCAAACTAAAAATAAATCTGAGGAGAGGGGCAGGACACAAAATATGTAGGATGTGATTTTTGTATCACTGTTTTGTTTGATAGTAGGTTTGGGGTTTAGTTTTAATGAGAAAGGAGACAGCAGATATTGTCAAGACAGCACTCTGCCTCTAGAAACATAGATTTAAAAATCTAAATGAGATACCACATGTGCCCAATAATAGTAGCTACTACATATCACCGGAATGATTCTCATAAAATGAAGGAAAGAACCTGGGTGCTTTAATGGTGTAAAGGAAAATAATCCTTCCTGGATATGTAGTGAATATAGGTTTGTAAAACTCTATCTATAAAAGTTATTTTCTATAATTGATGGAGTTAGTTTTCTGGAATAATAGCTGAACTGAACAGAACTAAACTGTTATTGAATCTACAGTAGTCACTTAAGCAAAAGAAATAACCTCTAAGTGCCCTTTCTCATCCAGGATTTCTTTAGGATCCAGAGAAGAGAGCTTAGAGGAGGAAAGCATCTTCTCCCTTCAACTGTAGCATCCAAGTCTACAACCCATGAAAGTATATGATGGCTGGACACAGTGGCTCGCACCTGTAATCCCAACACTTTGGGAGGCTGAGGTGGGAGGATTGCTTGAGCCCAGGAGATGAAAACCAGCCCGGGCAATATAGTGAGATCTCGTCTCTATTAAGTTAAAAACAAACGAAAAAAAATTTAATTTAAAAAGAGAAAGCATAGTATGAGAAGAAATTTTAAAATAAAAAAACATTATTTCAAAGCCCCTATCCAAAGCTGTTGTGGAATATTGTTGTGGTGTTTACTTTTAAAATACTGGAGTGCTTGTTCTTTATAACTATTCCTGGGAAAGATGGAACTACTGCATTACCCTAGGTAAACATTTGGGCTGATTGGAAGGGTGGGGCCAGAAAGTACTAAATCCTATTCAAAGAAATGAGAGGGGCTGGAAAAGTGTGAACATTCTCCAAAATAGACCCCAGTGAAACATAATTACAGTTCATCAGATACTCTGCATTTTCTTCTCCGAAGAATTCTACAGAACATTGTGGTTTAAATGAAATGCATCAAAGCTGGTATCTACTTATATTAGACACTAATTTGACTCCTTGGTTTGTTCTCTGCTAGAAGCTTTCTGGTTGTGTATACTTCGCTTCCCAAATGAATTTTCCCTAGAGGCATCAGGGAAGCAGAAAACCTTTCTCTGGAGGCTCCTCTTCTAATTTTTGCCTCTTACCTTTTGTAAAATAGTTCCTTTAAGCTATTTCACAGTGTGAGATTTAATTACATTCTGGGTTGCTCTTTTCTGGTCCTTACTTGCTGCTACTGATTTGATCGAAACCCCCATGTAGAGATTTTTACTGAGTCCTGAGATCTAAGACATTCAAATCAAATTTTGGAAAACCTTGTGTTCTTAATAAAGTTCTCTACTTTCTCAGCACGCTTATCTTACATTGAATTAATAAAGTTTTGGTAGTTGTTTAAATAGATTAAATGTCACACTTTAAATAGAAAGAGAAGTCTCTACCTAACTGACCTATTTTTCATCTGTGATTTAGAAAAAGGCAAGATTAGCATGGATATTGCATTTTCAAGGACCTTACCACTATTAAATAGACTGTTAAGTGCATTTTATGGCTGAAGAGTCTGTTCCCAGTTCAGTCTACAAGACGTGCTAAGTTCATCTCTACCTGCTACATTGAACATTCACTGACTAAAATACTTTGTGTGGATCTAATACCTATGCTCTGTATCTTTTAAGTACGTAACTCTAAATATTTTAGGACTAGTAAAACGTAATTCAGTAACAGTCCTAAGAATACGTATTGTCCCTCAAGAAAAATATAGTGTTCGTGTTTATCCAATGATAGATGTCCTTTGCTCCATTAGCACCCGCATATCATAAGTGACCGGAGGTTGAAAAATAATACAGGCACTCATAAAATGAGAGTCTTATTTAAATCAAGAAAGCAAGAATAGCTAATTAAAACTCCATCCTCACATTGACTCAACTTGTTCTCAGGGTTTCAAGGCTATGAGAGAAGTAGTTTATGGACCTATATTCCAAACTGAACAGAATAGGTATTTTACCATTCATTCTTACTGACATTCAGGCAAATTTTAGTTTTTTTTTTTTTTTTTTTTATTTTAGGGGAACTTCTGCCTAGCCATTTTACCTTCTTTTAAGGTGGTTTTGAACACAAAAGAAAGTGCCAGTGAATGAATGTGAGAAA
>NW_016806642.1:6090797-6099254 GCF_001698545.2 Rhinopithecus bieti
TTGTGTGTGTGTGTGTGTGTGTGTGTGTGTGTGTGTGTGTGTCAGCATCTCCCTCTGTCACCCATGCTGGAGTACATACAGTAGCAACCTCGATCATCCTGGGCTCAGCTGATCCTCCTATGTCAGCCTCTGGAGTAGCTGGGACAACAGACACACACCACCACACCCAGCTAATTTTGTATTTTTTGTAGAGATGGGGTTTCATTGTGTTGCCCAGGCTGGTCTTGAATTCTTGGGCTGCAATGAGCTGTGATTACCCTACTGCACTGTAGACTGGGTAACAGATACAGACTTTGTCTCAAAAAAAATAGAATAAAGTTACACTAGCTTTTGGGTAGGCAAAACAACTGATGACCACTAGAGAAGGAGATATATAGAGAGACACCTTTTATTGGGCACTTACTATGCTTTAGTCACCAGGCTAAGCCATTTGTATTCATTCAAAAAATAATTACTGAGAACCTACTACAGGCTAAGCATGAGAACAAGAAAGATATGGTCCCTGTTCCCACAGGACTCAAATTTAAAGAGAATTTCTAATTATCCTTCAAAACCATATGAGGTATGTGTTTTGTTTATTGCTGCCTAATAGATTTTAAAAACAAAATGACATGTAGCATAGACTGCTTAAGTGACTTGCTCAAAGGCACATGGTAGTGGGTAGCAGAGCTAGAACCCAACATTTATGTGAGAGGTTAGCCTCATTTAACACATACCCTGCAGGTATAGTAATTAAAAAGAATCTTTGAAGTCAATAGAATCTTAAGTTGATAAGAGACAGGTGAGAGGGACAGCATTTTCCCGTGACCTACATGACCAAGTCTATCCAAGGGAGTGCTGAAGACCCAGACAGGGCACCCCAACCAAGTTAAAATGAATATCATGGACGTAGAGAAATACATATGTGAAAGAAGGAAGACAGACCCCTGTATTTTGCAGCAGTAAAGGAGAATGTGGAGACCAGTTATATATTTCATTTCTAGCACAAATGAGTCCTCAGCCTCCCTCTTTCCCCCTTTCCTCATCACCTCTTCTTCCCCTTAATCATTAAGTTACAGAACCTAAGAGCTAGAAGATGATTTAGGGAGCATATAGCCAAAACCTCTTGGTAATCCAATGACAGCCAAGGTCTCCCTGCCTCTTAAGACCTGGTAGGATTGACTCAATCCCCCATTCCAACTCCTGTGGAAAACACAGTACCCTTCTCAACCTCTCTGAAAAGACCTAGGGGCTTCTCATGACAGTTGCTTCTGGCTCCAACTACTTTGTATTCTAAGTTCTTGGTCTTTAGTCTATATTTCTGCTCCTTCATCTCAGCCTTGTTGTCAATTCAACATGTAGCTAAACCCTTTTATACAAAGATCAATATATTAATCTCTTATGCCTCATTTTGTACTGAGGATAAAATTGAGGAGTGGAGGAGTTATAAGACATGCCCAAGATGACTCAGCTGGCGAGGGGCAGGGCTGGGCCAAGAAGTCAGGTCTTGCTGGGCGTGGTGGCTCAAGCCTGTAATCCCAGCACTTTGGGAGGCCGAGGCGGGTGGATCACGAGGTCAGGAGATCGAGACCACCCTGGCTAACACGGTGAAACCCCGTCTCTACTAAAAATACAAAAAACTAGCCGTGTGTGGTGGTGGGCGCCTGTAGTCCCAGCTACTCGGGAGGCTGAGGCAGGAGAATGGCGTGAACCCGGGAGGCAGAGCTTGCAGTGAGCCAAGATCACACCACTGCACTCCAGCCCGGGCGACAGCGAGACTCGGTCTCAAAAAAAAAAGAGGTCAGGTCTTCTTTCCACTTCATCATTCTTCCAGTCATCAGGTACCTTTGTATAGCTCAGGCAGGAGAAGAAACTTGGCCATTCTTTGGCCAATAAATGCAATTCTAAGAATTTTCCCCAGGTCTTTACTACTTATTAATTAGTAATCTATTTTAGTCAGCTTTGGCTGCCATAACAAAATACCATGGACTGGATGGCTTAAACAACAGAAATTACTTTTCTCACTGTGCTGGAGGCCAAAAGTCCCAGATCAACGTTCAGCAAGTTTGGGCCTTGGTGAGAGCTCTCTTCCTGGCTTGTAGAGGGCTGTCTTCTCACTGTGTCCTCACAAGGCCTTTCCTTGCTTGATAAAGAGAGGGAGGGAGGGAAGGAGAGGGAGAGGGGGAGAAGGCGTGAGGGAGAGAAGGAGAGAGTTAGAGGGAGGGAGAGAGAGACAGAGTGATTGATTGATCGATTGATTTCCTCCTCTTCTTATAAGGCCACCAGGCTCATCATATTAAGGCCTCACTCTTATGATATTTAATCATCTCCTAAAGATGTAATCTTCAAATACAGTCACTTTGGGTGCTGGAACTGGGAAGAAACAATTCAATCCATAGGACAGTCCTATTAAAAGTTAGAGAGGGAAAACAATGTGTCTTGTCAGAAAATATTCTCACCCACCTTCTCAATTCTTAGTGAAGTTTTAACTAGGGAAATAAAGAACTGTGGGTAAATTTTTAGGTTTCATTAGTAAGGCAAAATAACTTGCAAATTGGCTGGGTGCAGTGGCTCACGCCTGTAATCCCAACACTTCAGGAGGCTGAGGTGGGCAGATCACATGGGGTCAGGAGTTAGAGAACAGCCTGGCCAACATGAAACCCCATCCCTACCAAAAATACAAAAATTTGCTGGGCATGGTGGTGCATACCTGTAATCCCAGCTGCTTGGGAGGCTGAGGCAGTACAATCCCTTGAACCAGGAGGTGGAGGTTGTAGTGATCTGAGATTGTGCCACTGCACTTCAGCCTGGGTGACAAAGCGAGACTCCATCTCAAACAAAACAAAATAAAACTTGCAAATCACCTAACAATCCTTGAGTGCCTATGACGTGCCCAGCATCATTATAGCACCTTACATATATTAACTAATTTCATCCTTACAACCATCTTATTATGTAGATACTATTTCAGTTCCCATTTTGCAGATGAAGAAATGGAACTAGTCCAACATCACACAGCTAATAAGGGGCAAGGCTAGGATTCAAACCCAAACAGTCTGGCTCTTGAGCCTATGCTTTTAACTATAACTCCATGTTGCTTATATTTCACTTCCAGTTTCCTGGGGCAAATAAACATGGTTATACAAAACAAATGGAAAGTGCTATGTATGAATTATCCTTTACATAGTTTACTCATATAAAGTGCTTAAAATAATAATTTTAAATTAAAAAGCAAAAAATAGGAACAAATAGCTTGGGCAATATAGTTAGACCTCACCTCTGCAAAAAATTTAACAATTAGCCAGGCGTGGTGATGTGCACCTGTAGATCTAGCTACTCAGGAGGCCAAGTGGGAGGATCGCTTGAGCCTGGGAGTTCGAGACCAGCCTTAACAAAATAATGAGATCCTGTCTCTACAAAAAATAAAATAAAAAATTAGCTGGATATGATGGCACATGCCTGTAGTCCAAGCTACTCAGGTTGCTGAAATGGGAGGATTGCTTGAGTCCTGTAGGTCAAGGCTGTAGTGAGCTGTGATTGCATCACTGCACTCCAGCCTAGGCAACAGAGCAAGACTCTGTCTCAAAAATAAAAAAGGAACTATTGAAAATGATAGTCAACTCAAGTCAGCAAGGGCAGTTCCTAAAAATTTTAGAAGTTCCAGCTATTTATGTCATATGTAGTAGGGACACTGAAAGATTGCCAAGCCTTGCATGTATTAGTAGAATGCTGAATTCTTAATATAACATAACAATACTGCATTTATTTTACAAATATCAAGTATAATTGGAAACAGAAGAACCCTCCCAAGTAGGGTGACCAACTGTTTGCCTGGGACTTTCTTTCAGTCCAGAGAATTTCTGTCTTCTCTGGAACCAGAAATAACTTTAGCAAACATGTTTTTCATTTGTTTTTGCTTGTTCTGAGACAGTCTTGCTCTGTTGCCCAGGCTGGAGTCCAGTGGCTTGATCTTGGCGCACTGCAACCTCTGCCTCCCGGGTTAAAGTGATTCTCCTGCCTCTACCTCCTGAGTAGCTGGGACTATAAGTATGTGCCACCATGCCCAGCTAATTTTTTTGTATTTTTAGTAGAGAAGGGGTTTTGTCATGTTGGCCAGGCTGGTCTTGAACTCCTGACCTCAGGTGATCAGCCCACCTTGGCCTCCCTACGTGCTGGGATTTTAGATGTTTTATTTTACTTTTCGGCCAGGTCTTTGGTTTTTAGTGCCCAAAAGCCAAAAATTTAACTTATTTTGTTTCTTATGGCCTCCCTTTCCTGAGGCATTGGATGACAAGTTCTAGTTTGAACTGGAGAGAGGGATGAGGTTGGAAAAAAAAAAAGCATTGCACATCAAGAGCTACCTCACCTTATCCCACCCCCAAGCCCCAGTCCAAATAGTCACAGGAAAGCACAATTCTCCTTCGCTGTCAAATCCGGAGGTACTTTTATCCCAACTGTGGAAATCAGCCTGGATTAGGGCAAGTTCCAGATACTGTCATCAGCTTCTTCCTGATTCTTTCTCTCTCTCCTCCCCAAGGCCAGGCATCGTTATATAATTTGATCAGGTGAAACTCTTCACCTGTTGTTCCAAATCAGTTGTTAATGACATAAACTTTGACTCTGCGTACTTTGGTTTTTGACAGGCAAAGAACCGTTTCTTTCAAAAAGCCTTCCTTTCCAAAGAATTCCCTTTGTCATGAACTTCAAAATGTCTGTTTTAAAACTAAAAAACTAGGCTTGGTGCAGTGGTGCATGTCTGTAATCCCAATGCTTTGGGAAGCTGAGGTGGGAGAATGGTTTGAGGCCAGGAGTTCAAGACCAGCCTGGGTGAGACCCTGTCTCTACAAAAGAATTTAAAAATTAGCTGGGTGTGGTGGTGCACATCTGTAGTCCTAGTTACTCAAGAGGCTGAGTCAGGAGGATTGCTTACACCCAGGAGTTTGAGGTTACAATGAGTGACAATTGTGCCACTGCAAACTAAGCAGACTTTTTCCTCTATGAATTTCTGCTAAAACAAACAATAATAGCTTAATATTCATTATATTTTATAATAATAGTACTACCTCATAAGGTTTTGGTCACAATTAAAGGAGTTAATATGTATTCAGTGCCTAGTGCCACTTAGCATTCTACAAGTGTTTGTTCGCCAAGCACTGTTGCAAATGCCCTGCCTGTAACTACCTCACTTAGTCCCACAACAACTTCACAAGGTAGGAACTGTTATAATCCTCTTGTTTCAGATGAGAACACTAAATCACAGTAAGGTTGCTCAGGTCACACAGCTAGTAGGTGACAGGGATGGATTTCAAGCCCAGGCAGTCAGGCTCCAGACCTTGTCTGCTCTGCTATATGGCTTCTGCCTCTCAAGAGGAAATAAAGGAGTCACAAGAAATTCCAAGAAAGGAATCAAATGTTAGCATTTTTTTCTTTCTTTTATTTTGAGACAGGGTCTTGCTGTCACCCAGGCTGCAGGGTCTTGCTCTGTCACCCAGGCTGGAGTGCAGTGGTGTGATTATAGCTCACTGCAGCCTCAAACCCCTTAGAGCTCAAGCAATCCTCCCACCTCAGCCCCACCAAGTAGCTGGGACCACAAGTGCCTGCTACCACACCCAGCTAATTTTGTTTAATTTTTGTAGAGACGAGGTCTCTCTATGTTGCCCAGACTGGACTCAAACTCCTGAGCTAAAGGGACTATCCTGCCTTGGCCTCCCAAAGCACTGGAATTATAGGCATGTGCCACTACACCCAGCAGAATGTTAGCATTTCAAAATTTTACTGCAACACTCTACTTTGAAATGCATCAGAAAAGTAAGATGGACTGATGGATGGATCAAATGATAAAAGGATAGATCGGTTATGTAATAAAGCATATGTATTAGGCCAGGCGCAGTGGCTCACACCTATAATCCCTGCACTTTGGGAGGCTGAGGTGGATGGATCACTTGAGGTCAGGAGTTGGAGACCAGCCTGGCCAACATGGTGAAACCCCATCTCTACTAAGAATACAAAAATTAGTCGACATGGTGGCATGCGCCTGTAATCCCAGCTACTCAGGAGGCTGAGGCAGTAGAATTACTTGAACCCGGGAGGCAAGAGTTGCAGTCAGCTGAGATTGTGGGCACTGCACTCCAGCCTGGGCTACAGAGCAAGACTCTGTCTCAAAAAATAAAAACTAAAAATAAATAAATTTTAAAAAGCATGAGTATTAAAGTGTTCATGGTAGAATGGAAATTATACAGGTATTTGTAACAAAATTCATGTTTTCTGTGTCTGAACTTTTTCATAATAAAATATTGAGCACCCTTCCCCAAATATTACTGCAACATATTTGCACGCTATGAGCCATTCAGATAATTCTTTTTTCAAAAGTCTACCTTATCCAGCATCCCACTACATATGACAGCACACATTTAACTACTAAATTGTATAGGATAGACAAAATGCCATGCGACTCTGAAATAAGGGTAATCACTATGGACTAGCCTGATAAGTGCCCCCAAGGAATGTCACTGTGAGTCTCATTTTTGCAGATTGTGGCAAGTAGAGAAATAGGAGAAAAAAATTAAACCATATTTAACTGTATGATTAAAGTATATTTAGTGCACAGAATGCCCCTATTCTAATAACCAGTGAATCAACAGTTTTTTTTTTTTTTGAAACCGAGTCTCGCTCTGTTGCCGAGGCTGGAGTGCAATGGTGTGATCTCAGCTCACTGCAACCTCCACCTCCTGGGTTCAAGTGATTCTCCTGCCTCAGCCTCCTGAGTAGCTGGGATTACAGGAACATACCACCACACCCGGCTAATTTTTGTATTTTTTAGTAGAGACAGGGTTTCACCATGTTAGGCAGGCTGGTCTCAAACTCCCGACCTCAGGTGATCCGCCAGCCTCGGCCTCCCAAAGTGCTGGGATTACAAGCGTGAGCTCCTGCACCCAGTCTTTTTTTTTCTGAAATGGTGTCTCACTCTGTTGCCCAGGCTGGAGTGCAATGGTGCGATCTAGGCTCACCACAACCTCCGTCTCCCCGGTTCAAGTGATTCTTCTGCCTCTGCTTCCTGAGTAGCTGGGACTATAGGCGTGCACCACCACACTGGCTAATTTTTATGTTTTCTGTAGAGATGGAATCTCACCATGTTGCCCAGGCTGGTCTTGACCTCCTGCGCTCAAGTACTCCTCCCACCTCAACCTCCAAAAGTGCTGGGTTTACAGGCATGAGCCACTGCACTTGGCCTACGCCCGCCACCTCACCCAGCTAGTTTTTTGTACTTTTTTAGTAGAGATGGGGGTTTCACCGTGTTAGCCAGGATGGTCTCGATCTCCTGACCTTGTGATCCGCCCGACTTGGCCTCCCAAAGTGCTGGGATTACAGGCTTGAGCCACCACGCCCAGCCAAGCCCTATTTATATTTTAAGGCTAGTCAAGTGAATCACTGGGAGTGAAGATAGAACAAAGAAATCTATAACTGGGCCAGGCATGGTGGCTCACACCTGTAATCCCAGCACTTTGGGAGGCCAAGGCAGGTGGATGCCTTTGAGTTCAGGAGTTTGATATCAGTCTGGGCAACATGGAGAAACCTTGTCTCTACAAAAAATACAAAAATTAGCCGGCTGTGGTGGCCTATGTCTGTAATCCCAGCTACTTGGAAGGCTGAGGCTAGAGAATCACTTGAAGCCAGGAGGCAGAGGTTGCAGTGAGCCGAGATCGTGCCACTGCACTCCAACCTGGGGGAGAGAGCAAGACCCTGTCTCAAAAAAAAAAAGAAAAGAAAAAAGAAAGAACTCTATAACTGGTTGTGTCAATTAATTGTAAACGCCACTGCACTGAGACCAGCCTTTTTTTTTTTTTGGTACGGAGTCTCGCTCTTGTTGCCCAGGCTGGAGTGCAAAGGCACGATCTCGGCTCATTGCAACATCCACCTTCCTGATTCAAGCGATTCTCCCACCTCAGTCTCCTGAGTATCTGGGATTACAGGAGCCCGCCACCACTCCCAGCTAGTTTCGTTTTTTGTATTTTTAGTAAAAACAGGGTTTTCGTCATGTTGGCCAGGTTGGTCTCAAACACCTGACCTCAGGTGATCCACCCACCTTGCCCTCCCAAAGTGTTGGGATTACAGGTGTGAGCCACCGTGCCCAGCTTGACCAGCCGTATTTTATTTTTATTATATTTAAGGTATACAACATGATGTTTTGATACACATAAAGCCTGTCCAACCTGTGGCCTGTGAGTTGAATGCGGCCCAGGACAGCTTTGAATATAGCCCAACAGAAATTTGTAAACTTTCTTAAAACATTGTGAAATTTTTTTGTGTGATTTTTTGTTTGTTTGTTTGTTAGCTCAACAGCTATCATTAGTGTTAGTGTATTTTATGTGTGGCCAAAGACAATTCTTTTCTTCCAGTGTGGCCCAGGGAAGCCAAAATATATAAATAGTGGTTACTATAGTCAAGCCAATTTATATTTATAAATTTATTTATATTTTA
>NW_016806642.1:6099555-6149089 GCF_001698545.2 Rhinopithecus bieti
TTTTTTTGAGATGGAGTCTCGCTCTGTCGCCCAGGCTGGAGTGCAGTGGCCAGATCTCAGCTCACTGCAAGCTCCGCCTCCCAGGTTTATGCCATTCTCCTGCCTCAGCCTCCCAAGTAGCTGGGACTATAGGCGCCTGCCACCTCGCCCAGCTAGTGTTTTTTTTTTGTGTGTATTTTTTAGTAGAGATTGGGTTTCACCGTGTTAGCCAGGATGGTCTCGATTTCCTGACCTCGTGATCCGCCTGTCTTGGCCTCCCAAAGTGCTGGGATTACAGGCTTGATCCACCACGCCGAGCCCAAGTGGACTTGTTAACAGTTGCTGAGCTAGTCAGATTTACCTACCCAGCCATAGGCAGCACTAAACAGATGCAGACCTCACCCACAGGTATAGACCATATTTTGCTAGGTCATAGCATGGTGGAGACTGAAAACCAGAATGTATCGTCTCTGCAAGCAATCATGCCCAAAACGTACAAGAGTGGCTAATCCACAAATGCCCAATTCCCTCTTCCAAACTCTTCAATCAGATAAGTCACTCTCCTGTCCTTAGTGGAGGGGGCAGGGGGAAAGGGAGAAGCTCACATCTTCCTCTAATAAAAATTCCTCACCATGGAAACATGTTCAGTAGGAAATAAATATTTCCCTGCCTAGCACTTACTAGTTCAGCTCTATAAGAATAAAAAAAGAACTATATACACACACACACACACACACACACACACACACACACACTTGGAGATTTCCCAATTTGAAGTGAGGTAACTCTAGGAGGGCCTACATGATAGAAATCTAGAGGAGGAACTCCCCCTAAAGAAGTATCTAACTGAGATAATCTTCTTAAAGCACTAAGCACATTTTCTGGCATGTGGTAAGGGGTCAATTTATCTTCTAAGCTCCTATCATCATCATCATGGCTGTTGTTCTATACTTATCTATAATTCCCTTTCTGTGTGAAAACACAAAACAAATAAGAGCAAATCTATTAGAATGAATTCCTGGCCAAGTCTTGTCCAGAGGACGGAAACAATTTACATTTCATAGCACTGTTAAATTTTGCAAAGCAATTAAACATATATCACTTGATTCTCAGAACAACCCTGGTAAGGCAGATATTACAATGGAAATTGCATCTTATGCAGGAGTTAGACTCTAAAGAAACATGTAAGGTAAAATCAAATATAATAAAAATTAGTCACAAAAATTTTTTAAAGTTTCCTTTACAGTATATAAGCATACCATATCTCCATTAATCTAAATAGCTAACTTTTCCTTTGGTTGAGCTATAGATATAATAGCTAATTTGCAGCCTGGGCAACATAGTGAGATTCTGTCTCTATAAAAATTAGCCAAATGTGGCAGTGCACATGTGATGTCCCAGACACTTGGGAGGATTGTTTGAGTCTGGGCAGTTGAGGCTGCAGTGAACCATGATCATGCCACTGCACTGTAGCTTGGGTAACAGAGTGAAACTCTGTCAAAAGAAATGAATGAATGAATGAATGAATGAATGAGAGAGAGAGAGAGAGAGAAAGGAAGGAAGGAAGGAAGAAAAGAAGGAAGGAAGGAAGGAAAAAAGAAAAGGAAGGAAGGTAGGAAGGAAGGAAGGAAGGAAGGAAGAAAGGAAAAAGAAAAAAAGAAATAGCTGACTTGCATTTAGAGGCTATATTGTACAAAAAATGAGGGTAGTATATTTAAACACCAACACTTTTGGCAGCAAGATGCCCATACTGTAAAAAGTATAAGAGAACCGAGCGCGGTGGCTCACACTTGTAATCCCAGCACTTTGGGAGGCTGAGGCAGGTGGATCACCTGAGGTCAGGAGTTCGAGACCAGCCTAGCCAACATGGTGAAACCCCATCTCTACTAAAAAAATTCAAAAAACTGTCCAGGCATGGTGGTGGGCACCTGTAATCCTAGCTAATTGGGAGGCTGAGGCAGGAGAAGTGCTTGAACCCGGGAGGCAGAGGTTGCAGTGAGCTGAGATCGCGCCATTACACTCCAGCCTAGGTGACAAGAGTGAAACTCCATCTCAAAAAAAAAAAAAAAAGAAAAGAAAAGAAAAAAAAGGAAAGAAAAGAAAAGAAAAAAGAAAAGGATAAGAGAACTGACACTAACTATGGAAACAGCAATTTGTGCCACCCTTGCTTCACTTCCCTGCATCTTGTGCCCATTAAGTAGAATTCAGGGTAGCTTCACATTTAAGTGGATTTTCATTCTCTCTCTCTCTCTATTTTTTTATTTTTATTTCTTTAGTTTTCTGGTGAGAACTGGAAAACCTGCTAGACTAATTCTAAAAGAACTGTAACACTGCTTTTAAAATGATGTTTGGTTTAATGGGAGTAAGCTAAACAGATATGTAATATGTCTCCACTAGATAATAATAATCTGCAGTTTTGAGTTTCAAGTGACTTAACCAAAGTCACCATCCAGCAAACCCAAACCGGCTGACTTCTATCCCATCCTCCTGGAACTATACAACATCACATCCTCCCATTAACTAGATAGTGTAACTAAGGCGGTCTTTATTAGCAAAAGTAGGTACTGACTTAATCAGATCCTACCTAGGCAGATAGTGACTTTTCCTAGTGAAATATTAGTGTAGATCTAGAGAAATGTTAAAACTAGTCCACCCAGACTGGAGCTCAGCAAAGAGACATAAGGCACATGTCCTTGTTCTTGTGAAAATGCTATCATATCTTTAATGACTATTGTCAAGACCTCTCATCCACAAGACTGAAAAATATCCTGAAAGTGAAAAAATGATTTACCAAGCAACACTACAGAGTAAATTGTTTCACATTTGTTAAGTTGTGAGAACACAAAAATGATACCTAGCTCAAGCAGATGGAAGAGACAGTGGTCTCAATGACTTCATGTTTAAATATGAAATGTGCAACTATTTGGTATATGATATCAGAGTAAAAATTAAGGTAGCCTCATGAAAATGTGACCACTATATAACAACAAAACTGTATAGTACTAAGAGCACCCATATTTGAGCACTCCAAATATGTGATAGTAAATCTTCCTATTCTGATCCTCATTTTGTAGGTAAGAAAACTGAGATTCAGAGAGGCTGAGTAACTTTAATCAGGATCACATAGTTAAGAAACGGCAGAGCCAGAATTTGACCCTAAGATTATCAATTCCAAAGCCTATGTGCCTTCCAGAATATCATTCTCTGTCTCAAATAAAACTTCCCAAGTAAGGGAATCAGTTTGAAAAACACAATATAGATATCTCTTACATCATAAGTATTTAGCTCTCACAACTGATAATATGCTTCCCAAACTTCATCTCATTTACTGTAAGAATATTTTATCTTAAAGTAACAACAAAAAAAATGTAACCCATTAAGTATGTATTTTGAATATACTGCACTAGAATACTGGTTCCCAAAGTTGAGCATGGATTCCTGCTCATAATCTCCTGTAAGTCTTCTTCAGATTATTTATTGGACCTCATAGGTGGTGGTAGCAGAGAATAATTCAGTCCCTTACCCTGAATTGTATTATATAGTATCAGTATTAGAGTAAATAAGTTCTGAAACTGCTGGAGGTTTGAATGACAGATATCTTAAATCAAGATAAAAGTAAAATCAAGGTTTAAAAAAACTCTAAATTTTAAAACAGTTACTCAAAAGCTAAAATTTTGAAATGATAGTTATTATACTGTAATTCCTTTCCTTCTCTCAGCTAAATTTTCACTAGCAATCTTTACTGTATGTGGGCTTCTAAATTCAATGTCAGGATTAGGACTAAGAATTAGTCTTGTCTTTTAATCCAATCTATTAACTCTTGCACTTGATTCCCTCTAGCAACAAGAGCAACTTTATTATAAAGTCTTAGTTCCTGATATATGTGGAAAGATGATGTTGTTGAAGTACCATCAATAAAGCAGATGCTTCACAGTGGTTGTCATTAATTTGTGCTGATCTTGATACTACCTTGCTTTTGTAACCAACATTTACATTTGCAAGCCTGTGGAATTTGAGAGAAGGTTTACCAGTGTAACCTGTAATGATGGCAAAGAAGGAAACAAACAGGGCTATATGAAGACTAAATAAAATGGGAACCACACAAACTGGGATATAAATTTGTCAAAAAAAACGCATTAAATGGGTAACACAAAAGAACACATTATCTCGATTCCAATTGGAAGGCAATGGCCAAATATCTGGGATTTTTCCTCTTTCTGCTTCTCTAATTAAACAGTGGAATCTACATTAATATTTTCCAGAGAAGACATCTGAGTTCTTAGTTTTATATGATGAGTGGTTTAGATGACTAATATAGGTAAGATGTAACTTTTATGCCAAGGAATACAGCAATGAAAGATGAATTAAATGATTTAACTTTTAAAAAATACTTTTATCTTAGCTTGTAAAACAAAATGAAAAAAAAAAAAAAGCTTTTATCTGGTTAAAAAAAACCAAGAACACAAAACTCTTACAACCATTCCACAAGAGTTTTACCACCAGTGTAGTCTGAACCCAAGGCTCTCCAAGTGGGTCTCAAAGCAAGGCCTCTGGACCACCCTGGATCGTGTGTAACGAATACAGAATCCAGAGGCTTTCTAAAAACTTTAGCTTTTGCTCAGTTTCCCCCCACAAATAGTTTTTTTTAATGTAGGATCCAAAGCACAGTGAATTCTTTGTGTTTCTAGATAAAGAAACCCAACACACGGAAATACGACCATCTTTCATATGAAAATCTGAGCAAATGACTCTCAAATCCACTATCCTTTACTAAGGAAATAAAGGGATTCTAGAAAAGAAAGACTCTTGAACAAATAACGATGCCCTTAAGTGGAATGGATTGTTTTGTGAGGTAGTGGTTCCTCTTCCTCTTCCACTGGAAAAATGGAAACAAATACTGGCTGAAAACCGAGGTGTTCTGAAGAGGTTTCTACATTAGGGTGGGAGGTGGAACCAGCTACTGGTACTTCAGGCTGGGAGAAGTTTTCAACTAATTTCACAATGACTGAGAAAACATGTCAGAAAAATACATAGTTGACGGGTCTTACGCTTTTTAGATCTCTAATAAAGGCTTAAAATTCATTCATTTAAAAAATTAAGTGTTTATAAAAAACATTTATTACAAAGAAGGAAACTGAAGAAAAGAAATGGGAAGAAAACAGTCCCCCAAACTCCTGAGAAAGACTCGATTTGATAAGTTAACAGCCTTCAAGATCCCCTATCCCCGTTCCCGTGGTGCAAGGCTGTTATTCATCAAATAATTTAGATCGTCCCCTTTGTGTTCAGCAATGCTAGGCAGTCAGGAACTCACCAGGAACTCACAGGGCAACACTAATGACAATGGCTCATTAATTGGCACGGTGAGCTTCAAGAAGGAGCAACTGACCTGGGCAGGGAGGCTCAGGAAGGCTTCGCGGAGGAGACGCTGCATCCCAGGGGAACCTCGAGAGCAAAGAGAACGTTTAGAGTTTAGGATTGTTCCGGGGCGGACAAGAGAGCTCCCCGCGAACCTAGGCACGCGCCCTTTGCAGAAAGGGGTTACAGGGGCTTTTTCGGAGAAAACTGAGTCTTCCTTACCATCTGTTGAGAGGAAAGTGGGAGGGATGGAGGCAGGAAAAGAACCAAAGTTCTCCCCTTCACTAAGACGTGCACCGCAGCTCTGGTCCCCGGACCCCGGGAAGCAGCATGGCAAACGCGGAGTCCGCAGAGGCGGGAGCGGCGGGGCCGGGGATGGCGGAGAGTGTGCTTCTCGCTGCCGGTTCGCGGCCGGGGGTGGGGGACACTCCTGTCCATCCCCCAGCCCGGCCGGGTCGCCAGGGTCCTCACGCTAGGGCTGTGGCTTAATTAGACCGTGGTAAACTTGCCCCTATTTCCCCAGAGATCCCAGGCTGGGTCCTCTCGGCCTCCCAGCTTCACTCTGAGGGGATTTATTTTCCTTCACGAGCCTCCCATGAGCCGCCAACTGAGTCGCCGCGGGACTGGGACGGGAGCTGAGGCCCCACCGCGCGCCCCGCTGCACGCCCAGCTCCGCGGAGGGTGCCTTTCACACCTGGGTTTCCTTCGTAATTAATTCGTATTCTCTTCTCCCTTCCCTCCCTCCAGGCAGGGGCAGCTGGAGTCCCGCAGGCCGAACCCTCGAGGTTAGCACGGGGGTGATCTTGGCGTGGGCAGAGGGTTGGGGCGCCCTTGGGGACCGATCCCCGACACGACAGCACTGTGGTTGGGCCGCTGGGCGAGGGGAGCTTCGGGCCTGCAGTTCCCGCCTTCTTTCTTCCCTCCCAAATCATGAGGCCAGAAGGAAATGGGGCCGTCGGTCCCGGCAGAACCGCCCATCGCCGGGCCAGAGGCGCCCAGGCCGCGGGAAGCCCCAGGGTCCAGGTCCACAGCCTTCCCGGAGCTGAGTTCCATCGGCCTGGCGCGTCTGTGTCTGTCTTTCCCTTCTCTCAACCCTCCCCAGTCTTCCTTGCCCCGAGTCTGCTGTTTTTGTTTCCTCAAGTGGCGCCTTCTTGCTGGGTAAAGCACACTTTTTCCTCCTCCGAGTACTTCCATAGCTTGCATTTGGGCTGCTGAGTGACCCTGGGTAAGTCCCAGAACCTTCTGGGTGGGCCTGTGTGAAAAGAGGACCAGGGTGACCCCGGAGGCCACTTCTAATGCCGATATTCTTCAGCACCAGAGGACTCAGGCAAGAGAGTGAAGGTGTCCCTCTTCTTCCCCACCTCGCCCCTGATGGGACTGAGCTGTGTGCAAAAGCACAGATCATCTGGAGAAGAGCCTTAGGTAGCAGTTTTATGTTAAAATGGGGGAGGGGACCAATTTAATTCTGCATTAAGGAAAATTCTAATATATGACAGCACTTCAGGAAATAAAAATAAGATGGTTATGCTTTCCTTACAGACACCCTGGCTGGTTTTACATTTATTTTCAAATTTTGTTTTGTGTACCCCAGGGAGCAAAGAATGGCTTGTACATTCCTCAGAGGGCAAGGGGAGGGGGAGTGACGAAGAGAGTAGTTGGCTCTGGGTGTAACTCTGCCAACTGTTGGAGGGCAGCAAGGGGAGGGTCGTCTTTTAAGTGGGTTTGGGATCTGGTTACCTTTAATTCGCCTCCCAGGCCGCATCTTGCACTAATGGGTGTCTGTCAGCGGTGGACTCAGGTTTCCCCACTCGCCTCGGATAGTGGAAGCATAGGGGCAAACAGCAGAGTAGGCCGCTCTGCCAGAGAGGAGAGAGAGATATGCCCTGCCCCTGGAGCTGGGGGTGCAGGCTGAAGGATGGGTGGGCACCGAGGGCTTCTCCGCAGGCATGGTGAAAGGGCTACAGACCAGGAGGAGGCTCCACCTTTTAAAAGCCCTTTCTGAGGTGGGAGTTTCCTGGGATGGGTTCTGCAACCCCTCTTAGAAAAATCCACCTTTCATACCTAAAATCAAATTGTTCAAAACCAAGCCAACCTATTTGGTAGTGTACCAGTGCTTAGAACAGAGTTGTTTCTTCGTGCAGAGGCCATTAAAAAACAAACTCTACATGCCCCCAGTACTTTACAGTTTATAAGACATTTTTCACTGACACCAATTCACCTAATTCTGCAAGCCCGGGTGACAGGCAGACTCATTCTCACTGAAGAGTCGAGGAAATGCAGACATGCAAAGAAACCAAGCAGCTTGTCCAAAATCACAGTTAGGAAATGCCTAATCCCTGTTGGAACGCCTTCTGGCAAGGCCTTTCTCATCCCTCTTCTTCCTGTCGCCTCCTCCCTTGAAACAGACGGCCCCCCACAAAGCTCAGCCTGGCACTTTCAGAATGCCCTTTCAACCTCCTGCCTTCACTACTTTATTCTGCAGCTTGCACCACCGGGGACACAGGTGGAGTCGGGGGACATAAGGCTCTGAAACACACTTTCTGAAAGGAAGATCTGAAAGATCACATACCCTTCAGGACAGTTTCTCAAGGGACTCAAGTTAAAAATACACACCTCTCTCACACACATATCAGCCTTTCATGTTCTCCTTACTACCAAGACTCACCCTATAAACCACGTGAAATAAATAACCTCAAATATAACTCTTAATTGCTTCCAAGTCAATGTTTCCTCATCACTAAACTTTACTGCCTCCCAATCTTTAGGACAAACTCCTCTTGGGACTCTGTTCCTCCCAGGACACAGGCGGAGGAAAGGAGGAAAGCAGCTTCTCGAGATTCGACCTAGGCGTACGGGGCCTGAGAATAAGCAAGGATGTCAGAAGGCTCAGAGCCTGGGAGGGAAGGAGAGGCCTCTGGGGCTGGGGCTGGACCCTTCCAGACAAACCGCGAAGTCTTCCGTCTGCTCGTCGCCCCCTACAGGCCACATCTGCCATCGCATCGAGAGCCCTCAGCCCGCACATGTTTTGCTCTACTCTTCGTTCGCCTTTCCCTGGACATCCAGATCCACCTTCCGGAGGGACTAGATGCGGGCGGTCCCACTCAGAACTTGGTCCTGGGAACACTGTAGGGGCCACAGGCCTCAGGGCTGGATTGATTTTTCTAGGAATAAGTGCTAGAGAAAGTAGAAACGTCTAAATGCATGTGTAGCCGAAAGCTAAAATCTTCCCCATAAAAATCAACCAGCTTCCTCCTTTTATTGCAAATAAATCTGCCCTCCCTTCCTTTAGTTTTCTTTTCTTAAGTGGAATAAAAAGTGGGTATCAGTAGAGTTGCCTTTAAATCTCAACGAGAGAGCTGTTTCCAGTGCCGTTTGTCGCAGATGCCTGAGTTCCATAACATCAAACAGGGGTTTCAGGCTTCCATCCGCCCTACCACTAAGTGCTTGCGATCATTATCTATGTTATTTGCATTTCCCCTTCTGTGCTAAGTCTTCGAGGTTTAAAAAGCTTAAACCAAAAAGAGTTTTTGAGGGTGCGACGGCCGGGCCCATCTTCCTGACATCTACCGGGACTTTAAATAACCGCTGGCAGGTTGGGGGTCTGGGTCCGAGAGTTTCCTGCCCTCCACGACATAAAGGAAGGGGACCATCTCTAGGCCGTCGTTCAAGGGTAAGAATTGGCTGGAAGGAAAGTTGCCGGCAGGTCTCTGCTGTTCACCCCGCCGCCTAATGAATGTAGCGCTAGAAAAAGCCCTGCGAGTCTCCGGCGGCGGCTTGTGGCTGAGTGTCACGCTGCTGACGCAGGCTCGGCCGGTATTGCTGCTATGCGAGGAAATATGAGCGAGTAATTTTATAAGTAACAAAGGATCAGGGATGGAATGAGGCCCCTGTTATCCAATGTCATTTAGAAGCCTTGGATCAGCAGCTTCTTGAGGCTAAAAGTGAATTCAAGAAGCCCTGCCTTTCCCTTTTCCCAGGGGGTGTCAGCTAAATTTAGAAATAACCTCTCTATGTGTTTGCACAAATCATGTACCATTTGCTGTTTGTGTAAAAACCGATTAGCCAGACACAACTGTGAAACAACTTGTTACTTTTATAGCTGCAACACACAAACAAAATTAGATCCGTTTAGTTTTCCTTGTAAAAGGAGATTAGAAGGGACCCGCCCGGAGACCGTGTGGTCCATAATCTCCTCTCGGTGAAGGTTACCATTGCTCCTCTCTCGCGGTGGTTATCAGGTTCTTGTTTATCAAGTTAAACTATCTCACCCCCGGCAGCTTGTTTTATTTTAGGACCCTGATCCCGAAGGAATGTTTACTCAAGGACACAATAATGTTTACGGTTTACCAGGAAAACAGATTCAGTATTTGCAAGGAAGTGTCTTTCAAAGCAACTCCCAGCCCACGTCGACAGAGGAGAAATGAGGCTGGGATCCGCTACGGTGAGGCATCTCCACCACCAGGGAGGCAAAGTGGACAACACTGGGGACTGGCCGGGTTTAACCAAAAGGACGCGCGCAGGGCCCAGCCGACAGCACTGCTACTCGCTCCAGTTTTTAAAAGCGATTTCGCACAAGTAATTGTAACAGCTAAATTAATTACAAAATAATTAGAATTGATGCCTTTTGAGGATATGCTGATAGTGAGAACCAGCCTTCCACATCAAGATGTTTCATTTCTACCTTCATACTTTCTTTTAAAAGGTTTTTAACAGCTGAAATGCACATTAAAAATAATCTACGAGGACCTTCCCCATTCCTGCCCTATGATCTCGCATTTCACACTAACCTAGCCTAAGGTAAAGAAAAAAAGGGGAGAGAGGTGATATTCAGCTGTTTTAAAAAGAGTATTAAGGCCACCATTCCTTGGCCTTCAGAAAGGCTTTGGATTGGAGGGAGAGGAAGCATCTATAGGAACTCTTCAGAAATCCAATTATGTTGTGGATTGATTATTGCCATATAAATGAGGTATCTTATTTGACAATATTATGAAAACAAAACTATGTATTATCTATCAGATGAATATAAATAAAATCTCACTGCAAAATGTAAAATGCCTTAACATAAATTTTAAAACCAGCTGGGTCTATTTACCACTTCCACTTAAGGAATAAAGAGAAATAATTTCAAAATCTAAGATTTAAATGTTAAAAGAGGGATGTTTGTAATTTACTTACTTTTCAAAGGATAATTGAAATGACCAGGAACTCTCTCATTTGGGAAGTTTTCATTGTGGAAGACACAAGTCTGGTCATTTAAAAAAAACAACAACATTTAAAGACTGCTGTTGTTTCGGTTTCTTTTTTTAAATGACAGCTTACTTTACAGAAATGTCTGGTCATTTAGATTTAATGGGTTGATATGAATGATATCACTCACATCCTGATTTTATGCGAAAACTAAAAGAAAATTATTAACACAATTTAAATTAGGCATACTGTTTCCGTTTCTCCAATTAAAATTTCTCTTGACACCTCAAATTATGAATTGCACACAAGCTTTGAAAGGTCGATTACTCTGAAAAATATCTTGATTTTCTGGGGAGAGAGAAAAGGCAAAAACCAATTTAAAGAAATCCGTTGCCCATTCTACTTCAGACCAACTAAAAAAACACTAGGCTGGGCCATTTTACAAAAATTTATTTACCAAAGTTGTGTACAACACGGATGGAATAACATTTAGCAATACCATAACTTCTTTCGTTCATATGTACCACGACTTTTATACTGAGAATGACACTTTTTCGGGGCCTTTTTGAAACCATTCTTTCATATTTCAAATCTCAACGTCTCTATCACTTCTTTTCTCCCCGCATAACACTTCGGCACGAGTGGACCTTCAAAAAAAATGAAAGTTCAGTAAGCTCTATAAAATCTACGGAATTTTGTTTTTTTCTTAAAAAAATAAAAACCCAAAAGGAAAGTCAATAATTTTTTTTACAAATATTTCAAGAATTTCCTCCCATCCCCGACGGTACTAAGAGCGAGAGGCCTCGGGTGCATTTTTGGGAAAATTCGGTTTTCGGTTTTACCGTGTATGGAAAGCTATTCCCGGCGGGCCCACGCGGTGAGTTCTGCTCGCCACCAGCTTAAGTGCTGCGCGAGGGGTGGCCCGCGGAACAGGTGAAGGCGTTTGCGGGGCTCAGGGGAAAGGAAATGGGGGAGAGGCCAGAGTCCAGGATTGGGGGACAGCGGGACCGGACGGCCTCGGGACGGGGCGCGCAGCCTGGAGGTGCAGCTGCCCTCCAGGCCCCCGCCGGACCCTTGGGTACCGGCCCTGGCGCGTCCCCTATTGCGCCGGCCATTTGGCTTGCGGGCCGGCGGCTGCAGCGGCGGCGGCCGAGGCTTGCGGGGGCTGCAGAGAACGGTCGGAGAGCGGCACGCGTCAGGATGGGCGCGATGGTGGCAGTCGTCCGGGCCTCAGCACAGCGTTGGTGCGTGGCCATGAAGCGCTGCCGGACTGCATCGGTCCCGGGTGGGCCGCAGAACATGACTGGCGCGTGTTGCCGCCCCCCGGAACCCAGTTGTCGCGGCGCCCCAGCGCCCGCCGCCGAGCCCCGGGAGCCGCGGGGCCCCCACCTATGATGGTTCTCCGATGCTGACGACCGGCCCGTGCGCTTGGTTCGCGACCTTGATGAGCGACGCGGTGGTGCCCGCGGCGCCCGCTGTGCCGCAGCGCCGCGGCGGCGCCCCAGGCTATGAGCTGCAGCTGCCAGGCCCGGGCCGAGCTGTGGAGCCGAAGGCGGCCGCTTTGCGGCCCAGCTCGCCCGAGGGCAAGCAGCCGGCACGGGCGGGAGGCAGCAACCGGCGCCACCGGCGGCAGCGCGTACGGGTTACTGGAGCGCCGCCGCCAGCGCCCGCGGCGCCGCCGCTGCCCGGGTGCGAATAGGGCACCGGGCCGCCGCGCTGGGTGCAGGCCGTAGGGCGGCGTAGGTTCCCAAGCGCCTGGCCGCCCGCTCAGGCCTGTAGGCGCCGAAGCTCTGCATCATGAGCGCCGTCTGATCGCGCCAGCGTGCTCCTGTGGTGGGCGCTTCGAAAGCGTCTTCCGGCGCCGCATGAGGAAGCTGCCGTTAGTCGAACATGTCCTCGGGACTGCGGGTCCCCAGGGTCCAGTAGTTGCTTTGCCCGGGTTCCCGGCTCGCGGGGATCTTGACAAAGGCAGTCGTTGAGTGGGAGAGGGTCTGGCTGCGGATGCCTGTTCTGCAGGGGCGGGGGAACTTCCTCCCGGTAGTGAGGGCGCAAGCGGTTTGCTGATGAACTCGCAGATGCCTGCTCAGGGTCAGCTTCTTCTGCGGGCTCTGCAGGATGCCATGGTGAGTGAGCGCGATGTACGAGTAGCGGCGGCTTCACCAGGCTGTTCTTCGGCCTTGCTCCGCGGGGCCAGGCTCCCGCCGAACCACTGCCGCGCCGGGCCCGCCCGCCCGCTCGCGCCGCCCTCCTCGCCGCCAACACCGCCCTTGCAGCCGTCCGCCTCGGGCGCGCCCACCTCGCCCCCCGGTCCGGCCCCGGCTCCGGCCGCCTCCTTGGGCAATGCCAGGGGCTGCTGGTGGGGCGGCTGAGGCTGTCCGTGATGGGGTGCCGCCGGGGACACCTCGTCCGCCTCGTCCAGGCGCAGCTCCGGCGGCCCCGCGGGGCTATCGCAACCCCCGTCGCTGTCCTTCTCCTCTAGTCCGTCGTCGCCCTCGCCCACCACATCGATGTCCACGTCCTCGGCCGTCAGCACCGTCTGGCCGGACATGTCGCTGGCGCTGCCGCCGCCGGAGAGGGTCATCCCTCCTCGGGGTTGGTAGCGGCGGCGAGGAGGGGGCAGAGGGCGATGGGGGTGGTCGGGGCTGCCGCGGAGCTCAGGGGAAGAGGGTTTGAGTGCCCCCGAAAGATGGGGGGCAGGGAGAGGGGAGGGGGCCGCAGGTGTCTTGGGGCCCGCCCGGCTCAGCTCACACTCGGCGGCCCCGCATAGCGCGGCGCGGGCTCTGCCGTCCGCCCCCAGCGGCCGCGCTCGGCGAACTCCTGCCGTCCCTGGCGCTCGGTACTAGGCGCTCGCTACCACTCCCGGCCCCGGCGGTTCTCCACGCCGCGCCCCCTCACTTAGCCCGCCTTCCTCGGCCTCTGGCCCTGGCGTGGGGCGCAGGAGCGGTCCAGGCGGGCGCGGAACGCCGGGCGCCGAGCAGCTCCGGAGGGCGCGGGCAGGGGCAGTAGCGGGGGGGCAGGGGGCTGGGTGTCAGGGACGCCGAAGCCCGGGTAGTCGAAAGTCCCGTTTTAAGGACTGGCCTGATAGATTACTTTCTACTTAAAGATCCAGCGGGAGGCGGGGCCACGTGACCGTGCGTGACGTCAGGGCCGCGGCGGAACCGGCCAAACTCAAGTTGGTTCAGGAAATTGTCAACAAAGGGACCAGAGACTCGCAACTCCGCTCCGCACTGTGCGCCAGCATCCCCCAGGCCCCGAGGGCGCTCCGGCCCGCCCGGAGACCCCCCGCCCAGGCTGGAGCCGGGCCCTGGGGCCCAGGAGCGGGTGGGTGTGAGTGTGGGTGGGTGTGAGGGAGCGAGGGCGTGGGCCTGAGAGCGTCCGCGGGACTGTGCGACTGTCGCTGCCCTGCCTTCCCCGCCCCCTCTCCATTCCCCCTTCTCTGCCCCCCTTTGCCACACTCCTTAGACAGGGACGGGCGACCTAGAACGAGGTTCCCATACCATCTTTTGAAAAGCAAAACTTAGTCTCTGTTTTGCTTTTTGTTTTATTGTTTTTAGCTTTAAAGAGTAAGAGCAGCGCACCCGGCTCCCTCCTGCTAATTAGACTTCAGATCCCCCTCTGGCCTCAGTGCTCATTCTGGGGAAGACACCTGCTGAGATGTCTTTTTCCCCCTCCCTCAACCAAACCACTTAGGTCCTGCCTGCTCTTTCCCGGCTGGATGCAAGCGTATTTTCCTGTATGTGTTTTTTCATGCGGCCACAAACAGCATCAGCTGGGGTTCCCGAAGGTCAGAAAATGGCTATTGATTAATCTATTAGAATAGTTGCCGAGAGAAATAAAAACGACGTAAAATAACAGGGACCCTATAAATAAAGAAGCCATAACTGGCTACTTGGAGTTGTTAAACGACTTAGCATATGAAAAAATCGGAAATGAGGCGCTGGGGAAGGAGCTGGCATTGGCAGCGGCCCGGGTAAGTCGAGTGGATCCGGGAAGAGGCCTGGTGCCTCCAGGTTAGACGCAGCGCCCAGGGACGGCTGAAGAAACATGAGGTGTGCGGGCGGTGACTTCCCGGGCGGTGGGCATGGCCTCGGGGGAACCTGGGCAGACTTGGGCATGCCAGCGTTCAGGGCTCTCCGTTGCTGCCAACTAAAGTGGATTTTGTCCTCTTAAGGTGTAGACAAATCCTCCAAGATTTAACTTCCAAGGAAACCAGCGGCGGAGCGGTTGGAGGAGGCGAGGATGTGTGGCCAGTGCACGCGGAGTGCAAGGCAAGTCAGTGATGGTAGGAAAAACTGTGGGAATTTCACTGGGACTGGAGGGGGAGGCACAGCAAACCGACCCCCAAGTGCGTGGCTGGGATTCGTGGACCTCACACCTCCAAGGAAAGTCAGTGCTCTTGACCCGGTGAATCGGCGATGCGCTGCCTCTTTCCTTCCGCATTTAGGCCGCCTAGTTGGGAGCCGCAAGAGCCTGTGCCTGGTGTGGCAGGCACACGTAACCCAATCCCTGTCTGTACGCTGCGGCCTGGGAGGTAAGCGCCGGCCTCACCAGAGGAAGGAGCACGAGGGGAGGAGTTCCGAGAGGAAATAATTAGTGAAATATTTGCAGAAGATGCTGGGATGTGGATTTAATTCCGGATGGACAGTGGTGCTTCCGATTCCTTCAGTCTGTTTCCCCATCCACGATCTCCTCTTTCCTTGGCCTAGATACACCAAAAATAATTCAATAAAATAAAAATTTAAAAATCTGTAAACCTGCTTCATTACAGGCATTGAGACACACAGATTGACTTTCATCTTCATTAGACAGTTTCCTCGGATAGAATACTAACTCATTTGAGGCTGGGAGCAGGGTGGGGTGTGGTGACTTTATCCTGAGACGCCCGCTAACCTCCACGGTTTTTCTTTATCTGAATGATCCCAAGGTTGCACCCGGCCCTAAAACGCATCTCAGAGTTGATTTCTGTAGCTTCACAGCTTTGTGGCCCGCAGGCTTCGAACCGTTTACCATGCCGTCTAGACAGCCTTCCGCGAAACCGACCCGGGCTGAGCTGGCTGGCCACCGCCCGGAACTGCAGAGTTCGCGGTTGCAACTGCCTCAGCAACCGAAGGAGGGTCGGAAGGTCCAAAAAAAAAAAAAAAAACCTGAAATTTACACATTCAGGAACTTCCTTTGCTCTGCTTCGGTTGCCCAGCCCTAGAGGCAGGGGCGCGGGGCGCAGCGCTGGCCCTGCTGCGGCCTTGGTGGCTGGGCCCGCGTGGACAAGTAAGTGTGGACGCGTGCCGGAGGATGGTGGCTACAGGGCTCCCCTCACCGGTCTCGAAGTAGTCTCCAAATGAGCCTAATTTCGATTCTGCCGCCCGCCGAGGCTAAGTCTCTGCACTCCCTCCACGCCGCTGGTCGCTGCCTCCTACCCTCCCTCTGCCACGGCCGGGCCTGATCCGTCCATTCCCCGGTGTCTCCTTGGAACCTCCCTGGGGAAGGGGGTGGAGGATGAACAACTCCCAGCTGCCGGTTCCATTTGTTGCGCTTTTTTCCTTCCACACAATAAAAGTCAAATTAATTGATTCATACCATTAATTACGGCGCGTAGCGTGAAAAGCAACGCTTCCCCTCGGTTAGAGATCTATTGTGCTAATCTCTTGTTCAATCAGTGTTACCATCTGATGCTGGGTCCGGCCCTTACAGAAACTTTTCGACTCGATTAGCTAAATGATGAGACGTGCACAACCTACTGGCTGCGGCCCCGACGTCCCGCGCCCGCGCCGGCCTCATATCGATTTCCAGCAGAGGCAGAGGATTTTTCCGTGGCCAGTCTCGGCTCAGGAACCGGCCGCCGGCTTTCTCCCTCCAGGAGGACCATAGCGCCCGCACAACCTCCGGGGGCAGGAAGGAGGCGAAGCGGCAGCCGGGAAGGGAGACAGGAAGGTTCCTGCTGGCCTTGACCCAGGAGGCTGCCCCAGCGAAAGGGTCCGATCCCGACGCTGTGCAGGGTCCTGCCGGAGACCGGCTAGATGCCGGGCTAAATTTGTTTGCCGCGTAGTTGCAGTTTGCAGCTAAAAGCCCGCAGGTCGTCAGTTACCGCCAAGCTGTAGGACAGAGATGGAAGAAGCGAGACAGATACAGAGAGAAAGTGAGACACATGTAGTGGAGGGAGGAAAATGTGATAAAGGGAAGGGAAAAGGGTGTATGTGGATAAAAAGTTTTTGAGTCTCAAGGGGTTATTCGAGAGGTAGAGGGAGAATGAGTAGACACACACAGTTACGAGTTTGAGTGACTCTTTGAGTCTCAACAAGCGAACTTCCCAGGAGAGATTTAAAAAGGAAGATGGCAGCCAGCTGCCTCACCTGCTCAAATGTTTGAAATGTTGCAACCAAAGGAGAATGGAATGAAATCCCTTCGGTTCCTCCTGGAGCGGGCAGAGTACGTGGTACCCCGCTGGGAAAGCCACCTGGACGCGGTGGGAGTGAGGGGTGGGGCGAGTGGGGATCTAGGTTCTAGCAACAGGAGACAAGAAGAGTGGAGTCCGGATCGATAGGAAGGAAATTGAGACGTTTCCAGGGGAGGGGAGATTTAGTGTGTGCGTCCGGGGCGGGGAATGGGGAGGGAAGAAATGGATAGAAAATTTATGATGGGGAAAGGGAAATTAATTACAGCCCATTTTGGGTTCTTAGGTGGTCAACACTGGAGGAGGGGCACGGTTAGAGTGCGGAAGGCGGGAATTGCCCACCTACCCCTCACCAGGCCCAAGTGAACCCAGATACCTCTTTTCTCTTCTTTTAAGTCAGAGACAGTGCCAGTGACTTGAATAAATCGTTGGCGCGATGTGAGATAGAATCATCACGCCCGCGCGCGGGTGCACTTTTCTTACAATCCGGGGAGTTGGGACCAGGTTTCGCGGAGTGAAGGGCGCGTCCCCCACCGAGAGCAGTTACTCTGTGTCCAAGAGGGAGCAAAACGTGGGTGGGGCTATTAGAAAAATACCCCTCCTTTCTCCCCAACACCCCGCGCCCACAACAATCAAAGTCTGCTTCTTTTGACAATCTGCAGAGATTTGTTAAACTATTACCGGCCTCTTTGTCTGGATGGCGGCCACCAAGGAAGGTGGGAAAGGGCAGAGGTGATACCCAAGGCCCCAACCCACTCAGATTATTTCCATTTCCCAAAGCGGGGGATTTTCAATTCTCTTACCCACCACCACCCCCTTGTATACCTCTCCGGATCTTTTCGGGGTGGAAAAAAAAGAGGCTATTTTAATGTTCTTGTTTGGATTTGCACTCAAAACTCCATTTATTTTCAAGGTGTCTGCCACTCAGGGTCCACGCCAAGGCGTGCCTGTAAATGGCGAGAGACCAAAAGGAAAGCAGGAGAGAAAGAGGAAGAGAGAGAGGATGGTTTCGAATTTATTTATATTGGAAATGTATAAACATCCATTCTGTAAAAGGCAACACGTTTAATTAACGATGAGAGAGCAGTTAGGGGTAGAAAGCTAGTAAAATTGTGTGATAAATTTATGGCATTGTTAGCGTGCTTTTAATTATGGCTATTATGTTAATTATTTCACATTAGCATGGAGTTATCAGCAGCATGTCAGATTTAATCAAAACGAGCCTTTCTCTAGAAAATTGTTCTTTTCATCCACGAGGAGAAAGGTCCTGGACAGGATCGGGGCTTAAAAATGACTTGGCATTGAATGCCGGAGTCTTTCCGACACCGTTTGGAGCGATGCGGCCAGGCCCGGCTGTCCGCTGGGTCCCTCCAGGCTACCGGCAGCTCAAGGAGGAGCCCAGGGCTGGGGTTTTAGGAATTCACCATTTTCACCCCCTTCGGAGCCGACACTTCATCATGCGAGATCATTCTGTCAAACAATATGATGCTGCTCATTTTTATCTGTCCCGCTTTACAAAATCCCCATTCAGCCGGCCGAGGAGCAACAAAAGCCTCTGAGCAGCTAGGCAGCCGCTGGCAGCCACAGCCTCCCCGGCGCGCGAGAAAGAAAGGCGAGAGGGGCCGAGGAAAGCAGGCGGCGGGCGCGCGCCCCTCTCCGCCCGAGGGAACGCGGCCTGCCGGGGCCTGCGCACCCAGGTGCCGGGTCCTCGGGTGTGGCTCGGGCGGGACACGCCTCCCTCAGGCCCGCGCCCGCCCTCGGCCTCCCTGCAGGCGCTGGGCGAAAGCCCCCATCCCTCCCCGCAAGCGACTCGCCCACCCAGGCCACATCGATTCCTTAATCACCGCCGATCGATTTATTGGGAGCAAATAAATAGCCCTTTTTGGAAACGTTTCAATTGCTGGCTTGATGGTTGGGGCGCTGACGCGGGAGGGCGGGCAGGGCCGTGGGGCGCGCGCGGGAAGGGACTTGTGGGAAGGCAGGGAGCTGAAAGGCCGAGCGCCACCCGCCCCGGCAGGCTTCAGAGCAGCGCGTGGGGCAGACCTCCACGGGTCCCCCGGCGCTTCAGTCTCCAGAGACGCCCGGCCTCCTGGAGGGTTCCTCTGGTCCTCCTCTGGGGCCCGGCTCCCTCTGGCGGCCGGGCTTGCAGGACCTCAGCGCCCAGCCCTTCCGCCTTGTTAACGTCCAGGCGAGTTGGCCCGGCTTTCGGATGCCTCTAAACAGTCCCCGTCCAGGCCCGCGACCCAGCCCGAGTGGAGGGCCCGGGTCCCACAGAGCGCGGCCTCCCAGGCCTTCCAGCCCAGGCTGCGGACGCCGCAGCCTCCTCGCCCCTGGGCGGAACGTGGCCTTCCTGCCCAAGACCACTCGGGCCCCCGCCCCTCCCGGGACAGGGCTGTGGAGAGGCCAGCTGCTGCCTTATTTTTAGCGCCATTCCATTCGCGCGGTTATATTTAACTCGACCCACTCCTCCGAGGAGGTCGCTCGGACATCGAATTCTCCACATCGCAGCTTGGGCCCGCCCGCCTTGCCTCAGGGGCAGTTCCTCAAGGGGCAGATTGGAAAACCCCTGCTTAAGAAACCTTGACATATCCGGAGCTTGGAGAGGACAGGATTGGGAGAGAGATCTGGTTCTAGGGACAGTGGCTACCGCGCCTGCAGTACACTGGGTGAGGATTCCGCCTTGTGTGGGGGAGCGGAGGAAAGGACAGGATGAGTCCTGTGGGAAGGATTCTCTGCGGGGAATATTGTGTCCATTTCTTACTTATGCATGACCCAGAACACTAGGTGACCTGGAAGACCTCTCACGACCCTGCCCTTCGAAAAGTTCATCATTTAGTGTGCGTGCAGGAATCCCTTCTTCTCTACTCTCCAGTGCACCCAACGGAATATTTGATTTCAGTGGTATGTTAGCTCCTCAGTTCCAGCCCAGTCTTCCCTTGGCAAAATCTTAAAAAGACCATGCCAAAGGCTCACTCACATCCTGGGGAAAGGACCCACTTGGATAACATACAGAAACACCATTGTGATCCACGCTTTATTCACACAGAATGTCAGTTAGCAAACAATGCAGAAGTCATGTACTAAAGTTACACTAACAGATGTGACATGCATTGGGGATATTGAAACACATTTTTTTGTTTTTCTTTGAGACAGGGTCTCACTCTATGTCCCAGGCTGGAGTACAGTGGTGCAATCATAGATGGCTGCAGCCCTCGACCTCCTGGGCTCAAGCGATCCTCCTGCCTTAGCCTGTTGAGTAGCTGGGACTACAGATGCACACCATCACGCCCAGCTAATTTTTTATTTTTATTTTTTGTGGAGATGGGATCTCACTCTGTTGTCCAGGCTAGTCTCAAACTCTTGGCCTCAAGCAATCCTCCCACCTCAGCCTCTCAAAGTGCTGGGATTACAGGTGTGAACCACCCTGCCAGGCCAAAACACATTTTTTAAAATTTAAATTTTTCTGTCATTTTTAAAGAAACAAGTTTTCCTTGGGTCAGAGGTAGGTATCTCTGGCTGCCTTTTTTGGTAACTCTCATTTTAACACAGAAATTTCTTGGATTTAAGTCATACCCACAGCTGAATTCAGGCGGAGAGGATATATAAGTATATAATATATATTTATTTACTCATTTATTCCTTATTAGTAATTTATTGAACTGTTGTAGACCTGGAAAGTACTAGGAATGAAAAGAAGAATTAAACCCAAGATTCCTCAAGGAAGAACCAGGCAAGAGAATCAGTGTTTGTCATGCAGGTTGATAGGTGCCATGGCAAGGGGAAACAGCGCGGAGGAGGGCCTTTCTCACTGGGTAGGGATTGAGAAAGTGTGAAGCCTTCAATACAGAAGATGCTACTGACCAGCTAGCTCTGACTTTAGGGGTTTCCAGAGGAGATTGGGGAGAAGTTAGAATCTGGGCTACTTTGGGAAAAGAAAGTACTAAGTTGGATGCCTAATGGTACTTCTGGACAGCCAGAAAGTACTTGGTCTCAAGGGAAATGGACAATAGATGTGTGATAAGGAAACAGAAAGGGATGGAAGAAGAGAGAAGGGAAATGTGAAAATTGAAATTTGCTTAGAAATTTTGTCTAGGTATAGTACATTTAGACTACATGGAAGTATTTGACTAACAAACACAGGGAAGAAATTTAAAAGGGAACGTAGGTAAAGGAAAAGATCCTTTGAAAAGAAAATATTCAAAAGGCTAGTTGTTAGACCCAACTATTTTTCTAACCTTATCGTATTCATCAAGGGCCAGGCACTGGAACTACAAAGGTAAATAAGAAGATAGACTCTACCTTTAGAATGTTAATTCCAGAAGGGCAGGAAGTTTTTTCTGTTCACGGTTGTATCCCTAGCCTCCAGCCAAGTACTAGGGGTGTAGGGGTGGAGGTATGGCTCAATAAATATTGCTTCAATAACCAGATCAGTAAGACACATTCTCACTCTAATGGGGGACTTATTCAAGGAAGTCCATAGCTAAAATGTAGTATGATGAGTTATAAATACATGATAGAATGTTACAGGAGCACAAAAGAAACATAACTAACTCTGCCTGGGAAAGAGAATAGGTGGGTAGGAAGGTTTCCCTAAGATATAATACTTGAGCTGTTGTGAATGATAAGCAGCAATTAGGTGGAGAAAGAGAGGAACAGAGTTCTGGCAAGAGAAAGAGAACATAGCACAAGTAAAGACACAGATTTATGCAAGACACGAGGAGCAGTATGTGGTTTGGTATAACTGAAATGAGATAAGGGAATGGCCAGATTAAAAAAATAAAGACTCTTGAATACTGGGCTAAAGAGCCCAAAGTTATTAAGAAGCCAGTAAAGGTCTTTAACTGATTGGCATGATTGAAATAAAATTTTGGAACTATTCTTTGCGGGAATGTGAAGGATAAACTGAGGCAGTAAAAGACTGGAGATAGCAAGGAGGCTATTTCGTTATCTTATTAAGAGATGATGAAGGTGTGATTTAAATTATTGGCAGTGAGACTGGAAAAGAGGAGATGATGATGACTTTGAGAGGACTGAAGAAGTAAAATGGATGGAACTAAGTGATGTCTGATTGCTAAGGAAGAAAGAGTTCATAGTAACTGCCAAATATGAAATTTGCATGTCTAGAAGAAATGGTGTTATCATTAATTGGGAAGGAAGATACAGATGGAGAAACACTCTCTAGTCCCTTGTTCCTCAGTCATAGATATGACTACTCAGATTATTTCCTTAAATGTCAGTTGGAGCATGCCAGTCACTCCTTTGGTCAAAAACATTTAATTCACATTGAATATGATGACTCATGCCTATAATTCCAGCACTTTGGGAGGCTGAGGCAGGAGGATCGCTTGAGGCCAGGGGTTTGAGACCAGCCTGGAAAACATAGCAAGACCCTGTCTCTGCAAAAAAGTAAAAAGTTAGCTGGGCATGGTGGTATATGCTCATGGTCCCAGCTACTTGGGAGGCTGAGGTAAGAGGCTTGATTGAGCCCAGGAGGTTGAGGCTGTAGTGATCTATGATCCTGCCACTGCACTTTAGTCTGAGAGACAGAGACCTTGTCTCATACAAAACAAAACAAAAACAAAACTGTTTAATGCTACCTCATTGCTTGTAGAAGAAAACCCAAGCCCTTTAGTAAGATACTTCAGGTGTACCATAATCTGGCTCCAATATACCTTCTAGTTTCCTTTGCACTCCATGCCCCTGCCCTCTGGGACTATAATGCATTCCCAGGACACACTGTGGCCTCCATCCTTTACCAGTTATAGGACCTTGAGTAAGTTCCTTAAACTCTCTGTGCCTCATATCTTCATCTGTAAAATGGAGATAGTAGCATCTTCCTTATGGGGTTTTTGTAAGGATTAAGGACATCCAAATCACTTAGAATAGAGTTTGGCACATAATTAAGGATCACTCAAAATTTTTTTAAATAGATTGTAATGCTTTTTTCCTGTTTTAATTTAATTTAATTAATTAATTTATTTGTTTGTTTTTATTGAGAGACATAGTCCCCGCCTTCTAGGAATTTTCAGTTTACTTATGAAGAGTAAGAGAGGCAGACATTGTAAGCCCTTGAAGGTAGAGACTGAGAGGCTTAGATTTTTTTTTTTTTTTCCTGAAAGTGACTATTATAGAATTTTGAGCAGGGAAGTGATGTGACTGGATATGTGTTTTAGAAATATCACTGTATCATCAATGTGGAGAATGGGCTGAAAGGGGGAAGATGAGTTTAGTTTTACACATACTGAATTTGAGGTGCTGGTGGAATTTCTAAGTAGAGATAATTAGTAGGAGGTAAGCATTTGGAGTGGTACTGTCTAATGGAAATATAATGTGAGCTGTGTATGTACTTTTAAATCTCTAATGCCCACATTTTAAAAAGTAAACAGATGGGTACAAAAGATATTTAGAAAGAATGAGTAAGACAGTATTTGACAGCACAACAGGGTGACTATAGTCAATAATAACTTAATTGTACATTTAGAAATAACTAAAAGAGGCTGGGTGTGGTGGCTCACGCCTGTAATCCCAGCACTTTGGGAAGCCAAGGCGGGCAGATCATCTGAGGTCAGGAGTTTGAGGCCAGCCTGACCAACATGGTGAAATCCCTTCTCTACTAAAAATTCAAAAATTAGCTGGGCATGGTTTTGCGTGCCTGTAGCCCCACATACTCAGGAGGCTGAGGCGGGAGAATCGCTGGAACCCGGGAGGTGGAGGTTGCAGTGAACCGAGATCATGCCACTGCATGCCAGCCTGGGTAACAGAGCGAGACTCTGTCTCAAAAAACAAACAAACAGCCGGGCGCGGTGGCTCAAGCCTGTAATCCCAGCACTTTGGGAGGCCGAGACGGGTGGATCACGAGGTCAGGAGATCAAGACCATCCTGGCTAACACGGTGAAACCCCGTCTCTACTAAAAAATACAAAAAACNCAGCCTGACCAACATGGTGAAATCCCTTCTCTACTAAAAATTCAAAAATTAGCTGGGCATGGTTTTGCGTGCCTGTAGCCCCACATACTCAGGAGGCTGAGGCGGGAGAATCGCTGGAACCCGGGAGGTGGAGGTTGCAGTGAACCGAGATCATGCCACTGCATGCCAGCCTGGGTAACAGAGCGAGACTCTGTCTCAAAAAACAAACAAACAGCCGGGCGCGGTGGCTCAAGCCTGTAATCCCAGCACTTTGGGAGGCCGAGACGGGTGGATCACGAGGTCAGGAGATCAAGACCATCCTGGCTAACACGGTGAAACCCCGTCTCTACTAAAAAATACAAAAAACTAGCCGGGCGAGGTGGTGGGCGCCTGTAGTCCCAGCTACACGGGAGGCTGAGGCAGGAGAATGGCGGGAACCTGGGAGGCAGAGCTTGCAGTGAGCTAAGATCTGGCCACTGTGCTGGAGCCTGGGTGACAGAGCCAGACTCCGCCTCAAAAAAACAAACAAACAAACAAACAAACTAAAAGTGTACAATTGGATTGTTTGTAACACAAAGGGTAAATGCTTGAGGGGAAGGATACCACATTTACCATGATGTGATTGTTGTGTATTGCGTGTGTGTATCAAAGTATCACATATACCCCATAAATTTATATACAACTACTATGTACCCACAAAAGATTTTTAAAAAAATAAACAGAAACACGTAAAATTGATTTTTTCTAATGTTATGCCATTAACCTAAGTGAAATTGATTTTAATGATACATTTTATTTAACCCAAAATATTTATTTTATTATACCTAAAATATTAATATTTCAGCATGTAATCAATATAAAATTTAAGACATTTTTCATTTTTTCATACTAAGTCTTTGAAATATGGTGTGTATCTCAATTTGAGCTAGCCACATTTGAATCGTTTCATAATCACATGTAACTAATTATTATCATATTGGACAGTTCAGATACAGATCTTAAGAGAGAGGTCAGGACTACAGATAAACATTTGGGAGTCATCAGTGTTCAAGTGTGGTATGTCACGCAATGAGAGTGTGTTAGCTCAGTAAATTAGAGGATGTGGAATAAAGAAAAAGGATAAGGAAATATCAGAGATGGTAGAAGGAAGAAAGGCCCATAAAAGAAAGTTTGAAAATAAATAGAGCATAAATTGGGAGCAAGTATTATCGTGGAAACCAAGGAAGAGGGAGTTTCGAGAAGATAAGAGTAGTCAACAAGGTCAGGTGCTCTGAGATATATATTTATTACATGAATTTGTTTTCCCAGAGACAGGGTCTCACTCTGTTGTCTAGGCTGGACTCAAACTCCTGGGCACAAGCAGTCCTACTTCAGCCTCCTAAGTAGCTGGGACTATAGACACACACCACCTTGTGTGTCTATATGTAATTTTTATACAGATATTAAAATAAGGGTTTGGTCACCTCTGATAGGAATTATTTAAGTAAACTAGATTGCTTATTTAATAATTATTATGATAGGAAAATTATTTAAATATAAGTGGATTGCTTCTGGTGAGGTAGTTATTGGGAGTAGATACCATTTCCTTATTCTGTGCATAGTTGTAAAATATTATTGTTCAATTTCATTACAAACTATGTGTGTTGCTTTTCTATGAACTTATCCCACAGTCACAGTGACCAGTCATTTATCCTGACTGGCCTGGAACAATTCCAGTTTAAGCCTGCTTTTCAAATATAATCTTTTCTAGGGCCTTTTTTATTCTCAGAAGTGTCCCAGTTTGGATAATAAATTATTTGACTACCCCATATGTAGTTGATGTAACTTTTGTTTTGAAACGGAGTTTCGCTCTTGTTGCCCAGGCTGGAGTGCAATGGCTCAATCTCGGTTTCCTGCAACCTCCGCCTCCTGGCTTCAAGCGATTCTCCTGCCTCAGCCAACCAAGTAGCTGGGATTATAGGCATGCACCACCACACCTGGCTAATTTTTTGTATTTTTAGTAGACACAGGGTTTCACCATGTTGGCCAGGCTGGTCTCAAACTCCCGACCTCAGGTGATCCGCCCGCCTTAGCCTCCCAAAGCACTGGGATTACAGGCATGAGCCACGGCCACCAGTCATTGATGTAACTTTCAACACTTAGAGCCCAACTGTGAAGCTGCCCATCGGGATGTACTAATGGATAGGGAAGTGCTTGAAACAAATGTAGGTACCACTTACTATAGTTTTAATTGCCTCCCAGCTAGGTCAGGGCTTCTCTTTTCACTCTCTTAAGGTTTTCTGAGGGGAAATTAACTCAGCAAGATCTGCCAGATGAGACTGTGACTGAATCTTCTTTGTGACCCCAAATACATCTATACATCCCTACCCTATCCACACCACCAGGATGATGAAGATGATGAAAGTGATTTATGATGCACTTGTTATGTGCCAGATTCTCTCCTATGCAACTTACATGTATTTATTTACTACTTACGACCATCTTATGAGGGACGAGTGCTAATTAGTCTCATTTTACAAGTGAGGAAGGTCATCAGACAGGATCTGGACCAATACAGTTTGACTTCAGAGCCTAGGATCTTCACCACGACTTTGTACTGCCCTTTCCTTCCCTTTCTCATCTCCAGTAGCTTTCTCACTGCCACCTACAACTGAATTAAACCTTTCAATGGGGGAATATTGTTTATTTATTTATTTTTTAAATGTTTTTTTTTGAGACGGAGTCTTGCTGTGTTGCCCAGGTTGGAGTGCAGTGGCCGGATCTCAGCTCACTGCAACCTCCGCCTCCCGGGTTCACGCCATTCTCCTGCCTCAGTGTCCTGAGTAGCTGGGACTACAGGCGCCCGCCACCTCGCCCGGCTAATTTTTTTGTATTTTTAGTAGAGACGGGGTTTCACTGTGTTAGCCAGGATGGTCTCGATCTCCTGACCTCGTGATCCACCCGTCTCGGCCTCCCAAAGTGCTGGGATTACAGACTTGAGCCACTGCACCTGGCCTATTGTTTATTTTTATACTTTTACTATTAATTATTTGAATTATGGAAGATGATATACAAAGAACAACAAGAGATCTTTATTATCTAGTCATTGTTGCAGAATTTGATATTTTGCTTTTTTATGAGATGAAGATATGTCAATGATTTTGTGCTTTTCTTTTAAAGGGTCATAGTTATTTTTTTTTTTTTTTTTCTTTTTTTTTTTTTTTTTTTTCTTTTGAGACGAGAGTCTCATTCTGTCACCCCAGGCTGAGCAGTGCAGGTGCATGATCTTGGCCTCACTGCCAACCTCCTGCCGTCACCAGGTTCAAGCAATTCTCCTGGCCTCAGCCTCGGCCCCGACGTAGCTGGGGATACAGGTGTGCACACGACGCTCGCTAACTTTTGTTTTTAGTAGATTGATGCGGGATTCACCATGTTGATCAGCAGCTGGTCTCCCGAACTCCTGACCATCATGGATCCTGCCTGCCCGTCAGTCCTCCCGAAGTGATTGGGATTGACATGCATGACTGCGACTGCACCCAGCCTCATAGTAATTTTCTACGTACCTTGTTTTGAGACCTTACCTCAGAACAGACAGTTTTTAGGGAAAAAATGAATATAGAATTTTTAGTAACTTACTTATAAACTTATGAATCTATTTCTACATCTGCCCCCAAAATATACCATCTTAAAATACAAACACACTATTTTCCCATAGTTTCTGTGGATCGGGAATTCAGAAGGGCATATCTTGCAGTTCTTGCCTCAGCATCCTGTTCATGAGGTTGCATGGCTGCTGGTCATCTAAGCCTTGACTGGGGCTCACGTCTACTTGGCCGTGTGAGGTGGCTTAGTTTTATTCGATCTTCACATAGATCTTTCCATAAGACTGCTTAAAGACGCCCTGTTTGTTTTTTTTTTTTTTTTTTTTCTTTTTTTCTCTTTTTTTCTTTTTTTTTTTTTTTTTTTTTTTTAAGACATGGCAGCCTGACACTGCCAGAGCAAGTGATAGGAGAAGAGAAAGAGCAAAAGCGCAACTCCACAAAGTTTTTTAGCCAGGAGCGGTGGCTCACGCTCCGTAATCCCAGGCACTTTGGAGTGCTTAGCTCCAGGCAGATCACTGAGTCCGGAGTTCGCAGACCAGAAGCCTGACAAACAGTGGTGAAACCCCCGGTCTCTTAATAAAAAATATCACAAAAATTAGTCCGTGGTGGTGGCTGCAAATCTATAGTCCCAGCTACCATGGGAGGACTGACGGCAGGAGAACTTGCTTGCAACCTGGGAGCGGTGGAGGGTTCCAGTCCGAGCCACACGAATCCGAACATTGCACTCCAGCCCTGGGTAGAGCCAGGCCGACAGACTCTCCATCCTCAAGAAAAAGAAAAAATCGCAATTTTTTTTTTTTTTTTTTTTTGTTTTTCTTCGTTTTTGAGATGGAGTTTCATTCTCGTTGCCCAGGCTGGAATGCAATGGCACAATCTCAGTTCACTGCAACCTCCACCTCTCGGGTTCAAGCGATTCTCCTGTCTCAGCCTTGGGCATGTGCCACCACGCCCGGCTAATTTTTATATTTTCAGTAGAGACAGGGTTTGTCCCTGTTGGCCAGGCTGGTCTTGAACTCTCAACCTCAGGTGATCCACCCGCCTTAGCCTTCCAAAGTGCTGGGATTACAGGCGTGAGCCACCGCGCCTGGCAATCACAAAGTTTTTTATGACCTAGTTTCGTCATGTACTATCACTTCTGTAGTATCTGTCGGTCACACAAGCCAACCCTGATGCAATGTGGGAGTGTATTATATAAGGGTGTGAATACCAGAAGGTAAGGACCTCAGAAGGATCACTGGGGGCCATCTTGGAGGCTAGCTTCCACAATCTACCCTATATTAACATTGTTCCCACATGCAAAATGTACTTACCTTCCCCCAAGATTCTCAAAAGTCCCATTTAATTGCAGCATCACTTCAAAGTTTAGAATTTCGTTGTATAAATCACGTTCAGGTGTAAATGAGACTTCTCAGATTTAGTTTCATAAGTATAGCTCCCTGAGTACAGTTTCTCTTGATCTGAAGACCTGTGGACTAAAGAAACAAGTTAGCTTCCTGCATGCATACTCAACATAAAACGGTAGGACAGGCATAAGTTAACTGCTACACAGACACTCCTATTCAGAAAAGGGGAATAGGGAAGTCGCACAAGAGTAACTGGTCCTTAGCAATTCTGAAATTCAGTTAGGCACTGATTGGCTTTTCCTTGATTAGGTCTCGAAGCCTGAGAATAATTTTCTACCTTCTTGGCTCTTGTTTCCACCCTCTGAGTCATCCTTCTTTTTTCATGAAAGATAACATGTTTTTGCAACCAAGTAGTTTTTTTTTTTTTTTAAACCTGCTTTCTGCTGGTAGAAGTTTGCAAGGTAGGGGATCCAGAGGCCTCTTTTCATTTTGTACTGTCTATGTCACTTTCAGTCCAAGCTGGTAAGTGTTTCTGCCACTATAATTCTCCTCTGCTGATATAATTCTCCGGATATCTCCTGTCTTCCTTATGGCCATGTATATTGATGGAAATTAGCCCCATTCCAGTTCCAGAGGTTGAAATTTGCTGATTTAATCCAAACATGGTAGTTTTATTCACATTGCCAAGGATTAAGACTTGGTCAAGTGGTGCTATCTGGCCGGTGAGACAGAAGGGGAAGATTGTTTAGGGGTTACTGTGAAAGGTTTTCTTTTCTGACAAAAGGATCTCCAGGGAAGAAAGCATCTCTCTTCTACTAGACATTGGTATGCCTGCATAACATTCTTACAGTTGTCATTTCACGGTTCTGAGTCTGGCGGAAGAAAAAGATGGAAAGCACTTAGGTTCTTCATTATGTAATTATGCGACTGAATTAATCAATGCTGAAAAACCAAATTTTCTTTATTTTAGAATTGGTTGCAGGAGGCTGAGGCAGGAGAATCGCTTGAACCCGGGAGGCAGAGGTTGCGGTGAGCCGAGACGGCGCCATTGCACTGCAGCCTGGGCAACAAGAGCGAAACTCCATTTCAAAAAAAAAAAAAAAAAATCAGTTGCTAGTTTTGGTCATGAATTTCCAGTGAAACCTAGTCAGTATGGCTGTGCAGTTGTTTTCTGGGGAGAATGGGGGCCAACTGCTCAGGTGAAGACTGGAGAAAGTGGGTATTGAGGTAAGCAAAGTTAAGTGATTATAGGTTTGCCAAGTACAGTGGGTGTCCTTTACAAAAAAGGGATTATAATTGTGCTTGTTTCTTTCCCGTTTCCTCCCCCCCACCCCTTTCCACTATCCCCACCTCTTCCCTGTACCCCTGCTCCTCTCTGCTGTCCTCTTCCCCTTCACTTTTCCTCATTCTATATTCCCTTCCCCTTCCTCCTTCTCTTCCTCCTGTGAAGCTTCCTGATTCTCAGTCTCTGAGCTACCATTTATTTGCATGCATTGTCTTATTCAGTTCTCATAAAGACCCTGTCTAATAGGTATAGATAATATTCTCAGTATTTAGTTGAGAGATTAAGCAACTTGCTCATGATCATGCAGCTAAAAAGTGGCCACTAGGCATCTAGCTCAAGCCTGTATGATTCCAAAGTCTGTGCTTTAACCACTATACAGGAGTGAAAGGGACTCTTCCACAAGAAGGACAATTTGCTAGCTGTCCGTGTTAAATTAGTTAAGTTCATATACCTAACTGGTGGATATAAACAGAAAACTAGGGTCAAAGCTGTAATTCTTATGGGAGCCAACATTGTAGCTTTAAAAAGATCAAATTTTAAATGTTTATTTTCCTTTAAAACGAAGGAAATGGAAACCCAAAAGTTTAAAACAAGATCAAGATTCTAATTTCTCTAACTGGTTGTTTGCCTGTTAAATTAGCCGGTTCTGTACAGACCTGATCATTTTGCCACAGTTTAAGTAGCTAGATGAGTAAAATTTCAGTCCCAGATCCTCTCACCCACCCCCACCTATAATGAACTGTTAAAAGGGTAGCAACTACTTCTGATATTTCTCTTTTTTCCTAGAATACTTTACACCATGCCATGGCCAAGAGACCTAAGGGGATGAATCTTTGTTTGTTAGTGTCCTGATTATGCAGTTGTTTAATGGGAGTCATATTTAGTTTTGACAAGTATCTTTCCTTTCTAGAAATAGGAAATTTGTCTCAAAAATGCTCATGGAGGCTTCTGTTTCTGGTGGTCTTATCAGTGTATAACCCACTGGGACTCCTTAGGAATTCAAGTTTTTTTGAAGACGGTGCCTTAAAGAGGAAAATGTTTTCTTTGTGATCTGATTTGGGTGTTGTTTAGAGAAAGTGAAATTTAGTTTGGAGGTAGGCAGTCCTCTTGTCCCAAGGCATTTACAGTTTTTGAATATTCACTTCTACTTATTTAAAAGCCTTAGAGGAAAACAGCTATACCTACTTTTTTGTTATGTAAATTAATGTACATACCGACTGGAATTGTTTATATAGGGGATTTTGACTGTGGTATTGTTTGCCTAAAGAAGAAAACATGGTAACAATCTTGTCATGCAATATTTACAGTCTGCAAGCAGTATGTATTTAGGGAATCTTGCTAAAATATTGCATGACAGGAGATTTCAATAAGCATGTTTAAATGAATTCTAAGAAACCAGACAGAAAGGAAATATGCCTCTTTGGTTCTGAAACATTTATCTCCCAGGGTGGAAAAGGGTAGGGGTAAGCCTTTGAATGATAGATAGTCCAAGAGAAAAATTCACATTAATCCGTGGTTTAATGTGTTCCCTAAATGTCTTAATTACTTTTAAAGCCCTGTAAATAAATAACATTCAAAGGACGTAAATTAATATCCTAAGAAAATGACTTTCCTGATCTAAGGGCTCCTATTTCAAATAATATTTATAAGGCACTGCAAATAATTTTCAGCCTAGAATGAAGAAACCTGCAGTTGGGAAGCATGAATTTACCACCTATTAAGGTAGGAACATCTTTGTTTTGTTTTGTTTTTCCAAGAGGCTTATCCTTGCCCTAGGTATTCACATGTTATTTTACAAAGGAAGGAAGGATCAACTCTTCCAGGGAGAGGACAGGCTTATGGAGAAACCCAGAGAATCTTGAATTGCCAGATCTTAACGGCAATAATAGCACTTTGAAAATGAACTCAACGTAACCATGTTTCTTTTATTTCTGAACGAAACATTTTCTGTCTTATATAAAGAGGTTAAAAAAAGTTTGTTTTAAATTAGCACCGATTTTCTGAATTAAAAGTGAATGCATCGGTCATAATGTTTCTTGCTCTCCTCTCAAATAGTTAAAACAGAAATCTACAAACTGGTTGCCATTTTGGAGAAGTTTTAATATTGAACTTTGATTCATAAAACTCAGCTTATTCTTTCATTCTTGCATCCTTCCTCCTCCCCAACACATGAAGCTTCTGTGATATTTCAAACTTTGACCATGACTCATGATGAGAAATACATTTCATAGTCATGACCCAGTGTATACAAAATACATGTAACTACGTATATACATACATGAAACACAAGTTTCACAGAACAAAATTCACACTGTGTAATACCATATTTTTTTCTATTCTAGTAAAAAAAAAGAATGCTAGTCAGACCCACAAAATTGATTTCATGGCCCACTAATGATTTGGGACCAACAGTGTAATAAAACACTATCAAGATTTTAAGAAGTAATAGAATGAAACAAGCATATTCTTATTCACTTTGGGGAATGCTGAAGTGAAATAAAACCTCCCTTCCTTTATGTTGCCCTTCACATTTTTACCTAATTACTTATTTCCTTCACATGTTATTTTCAGATCTGGGATTTTACAGATTGAAAGATGAAAAGGCGGCCAGGCGAGGTGGCTCATACCTGTAATCCCAGCATTTTGGGAGGCCAAGGTGAGTGGATCACCTGAGGTCAGGAGTTCGAGACCAGCCTGGCCAACATGGCAAAACCCCTGTCTCTACTAAAATACAAAAATTAGCTGGACGTGGTGGTATGCGCCTGTAGCCCTAGCTACTTGGGAGGCTGAGGCAGGAGAATTGCTTGAACCTGGGAGGCGGAGGCTGAAGTGAGCCAAGGTCATACCACTGCCCTCCAGCCTGGGTGACAGAGCAAGACTGTGTCTCAAAAATAAAATAAAATTAAATAAAATTAAATTAAATTAAATAAAGATGGAAAGACAATTTTAAAAAAGGATTTTATTTTTTAGAGCAGTTTTAGGTTCACAGCAAAATTTAGAGGAAGATATAGAGATTTCCTGTATACCCCCTGCCTCCACACATGCATAGCCTCTCCCATTATCATCATGCCACGTCAGAGTGGGGCATTTGTTACAACTGATGAACCCACAGAAGTCCCATCTTATCCTCAGTTTCAGTTACCCGTGGTCAATTGCTGTTTGAAAATATTAAATGGAATATTCCCGAAATAAACAATTGATAAGTTTAAATTGTGTGCCATTCTGAGTAGCATGTTGAAACCTTGTGCTGTCCTGTTCCATCACATCCTGACTGGGATGTGAATCATCCATTTGTCCAGTGTATCTCTGCTGTATACACTCCCCACCTTTTAGTCTTACTTATCAGATTACCCTGAGATACTGTGACAGTATATCAGGGCTTGTGCTCAAATAACACTTATTTTACTTAATAATGGCCCCAGGCTGGGTGTGGTGGCTCACACAGGTAATCCAGCACTTTGGGAGGCCAAGACATGAGGATCCTTTGAGCCCAGGAGTTTGAGGCAGCAGTGAGCTATGATGGTGCCACTGCACTCTGGCCTGGGCAACAGAGAAAAACCCTGTTTCAAAAAAAAGAAAAAAGTAAAAAGCCCCAAAGTGCAAGGGTAGTGATGCTGGCAATTCGGATATGCCAAAGAGAAGCCATGAAGTACTACCTTTCAGTGAAAAGGAGAAAGTTCTCTAATTAATAAAAAAGAAAAAAATTGCATGCTGATGTTGCTAGGGTCTATGGTAAGAACAACTCTTCTATCTGTGAACTTGTGAAGAAGGAAAAAGAAATTTGTGCATGATATAAAGAGACTTCGATACTATCTGTGGTTTCACGCATTCAATGGGGATCTTGGAATGTATCTTCCTCTGATAAGGGGGAGGTACTGTACATTGACAAATCATTACCACCCAAACTCCATAGCTTACTTTAGGGTTCACTTTTGGTGTTGTACATTCCATGGGTTTGGATAAAGGTATAATGACATGTCTCCATCATTATAATGTCATACAGAGTATTTTCAATGCCCTAACAATTCTCTGTACCCCTATATTCATCCTCTCCCCAAAACCCAGTAACCACTGATCTTTTTGCTGTCTCCATAGTTGCCTAGAAAGGAAATTTTTATTAGGGCTAGCTTCAGGAGTGGAGGAAGTTGCAGCCAGGAAGTGTCTTATAGAATAAATGATCTGTTAATGAATGAAACAGCCATAACTTGAGTATGATTATGAGATTCTTGCAGGATACATTTTATTTTTTTTTATTTTTTAAATTTTTTTCTGAGACAGAGTCTTGCTCTGTCACCCAGGCTGGAGTTCAGTGGTGCAATCTCGGCTCACTGAAACCTCTGCCTCTGATACACTTTAAACCTATTGTAGAAGCCGGGCATGGTGGCTCACGCCTGTAAATCCCAGCACTTTGGGAGGCCGAGGCAGGTGGGCAGATCACCTGGGGTTGGGAGTTTGAGACCAGCCTGACCAACATGGAGACACTCTGCCTCTACTAAAAATACAAAATTAGCCGGGCATGGTGGCACATGCCTGCAATCCCAGCTACTCGGGAGGCTGAGGCAGGAGAATCTCTTGAATCTGGGAGGTAGAGGTTGCAGTGAGTCGAGATTGTGCCATTGCACTCCAGCCTGGGCAACTAGAGTGAAACTCCATCTCAAAAAAAAAAAAAAATTGATTGTGGAGGTAGTCTTTTATTTTATTTTATTATTTTATTTTTTATTTCTTGAGACAGAGTCTTGATCTTGCCAGACCTACGCGTGAGACAGATCTGTTGCCAGGCTGGAGTGCAGTGGCGTGATCTTGGCTCACTGAAACTTCCGCCTCCTGGGTTCAAGCAATTCTCCTGCCTCAGCCTCCCAAGTAGCTGGGACTACAGGTGTGTGCCACCACGCCCGGCTAATTTTTTGTATTTTTAGTAGACACGGGGTTTCGCAGTGTTAGCCAGGATGATCTTTATCTCCTGACCTTGTGATCCGCCCACCCTGGCCTCCCAAAGTGCTGGGATTATAGGCATGAGCCACTGCACCCGGCTATAGAGGTAGTCTTTTATTGTAGCTATAATTACTTTATGTGATAGATGAGTCTTTGGAATGCTTATCTAAATACATTAATAAGAATGCATTTATTAAATCTTCATTAGGATACATTTAATGTTTCTGAATGGTCTTATTTTTTGTTTTGTTTTGAGACAGAGTTTCGTTCCTGTCACCCAGGTTGGAGTGCAATTGGAACGATCTCGGCTCACTGCAACCTCCGCCTCCCAGGTTCAAGCAATTCTCCTGTCTCACCCTCCCGATTAGCTGGGATTACAGGTGTGCGCCACTAGGCCCAGCTAATTTTTGTATTTTTAGTAGAGGTGGTAGTTCACCATGTTGGCCAGGCTGGTCTCAAACTCGTGACCTCAGGTGATCTGCCCATGTCGACCTCCCAAAGTGCTGGGATTACAGGAGTGAGCCACCATGCCTGGCCAACTCGGCTACTTTTTAAGTATAGTTTATAGCTATTTAAAGGATTCCCCTTTAAAAAAAATTCACAAAATTTGTAAAATTTACAAATCCTTTTGCATTATAGCAAATAATACTAGAATGTCAACTCCAGAAAGGCAGGGATTTTTGTGTATTTTGTTCACTGGTATATCCCTGACTCCTAGAATACTACCTGACACATACTTGGTACTCATTAAATATGTGTTCAGTGAATCTATACATAGAATTTCCTAAAGGTTTCCCAAACAGGAATGCTCCTATATTCATACGGTATGGAAGGTTATACACAGTGTCGCTGGTCAGCATTCCTTTTCATATTGTCTAGAAGACCCTTGAGCCAAGATCACATTTAAAATAACCTCATTAAATTAGAATTGGTGCTTTAAGTGAAGCAATTGATGCAGAGAAAGGAAGAACAAATAACCAGTGGGAGACAAAAGAAATTCTAATATGAATAATAATATCAACCATTTATTGAGTGCTTAATAGTTTCACAGGGAGGGAGGAATATTATCATTCAGTTCTGACAACTCTGAGAAGTAGATACTATTTTTAGCTCCTTTTGGAAGAATTTGAGATTTGGAGGACTTAAGTAAATAGCTCAAAATTACATAGCTAGTAGGTAATTAAACTGGAATTTGAACCCAGGTCTAATGTTTTAAACATAATAGTATTTGAGGTTGAAGCTTATCAAGATCCTGAAGTCAGAACGGATGTGGTGGCTCATGCCTGTAATCCCAGCACTTTGGGAGGCCAAGGTGGGAGGATCACTTGAGGTCAGGAGTTTATTTATTTATTTATTTATTTATTTATCTTTTTATTTTTTTTTTTGAGCGCGGAGTCTCACTCTGTCGCCCGGACTGGAGTGCAGTGGCCGGGATCTCAGCTCACTGCAAGCTCCACCTCCCGGGTTTACGCCATTCTCCTGGCCCCCCCTCAGCCCTCCCCGAGACGGGACTAACAGGCGCCACCACCTCGCCGGCTAGTTTTTGTTTTTTTTTTTTTAAGTAAGCGGGGTTTCCCTGTTGTTAGCCAGGAAGGTCTCGATCCTCCTGACATCGTGATCGCCCGTCTCGGCCCTTCCCAAAGTGGCTGGGATTACAGGCCTTGAGCCACCGCGCCCGGCCGAGGTCAGGAGTTTAAGACCAGCCTGGCCAACATGGAGAAACCCCATCTCTACTAAAATACAAAAAAACACAAGAAAGCAAAACAAGCAAAAAAAGATCCTGAAGTGAGCTTATACATTACAGTTTGAAATCCATGTATTTGACTTTTTTTTTTTCATTCATTTAGGCAAATGAATAAAGAACCTATAAAACACCAAGTATTAGATATGTAATGGTAACCAAACAGCTGTGGTCACGCCCTCTCCACCATAGGGTCTAATGGAGCAGACAGATAAAAGACAAGAAACAAAAAAGTACAAAATGTGATAAAGAGGCAGGGCGTGGCAGCTCATGCCTATAATCCCAGCACTTTGGAAGGCTGAGCAGCTGGGTGGATCACCTGAGGTCAGGAGTTTGAGATCAGCCTGGCCAATATGGTGAAGTCCTGCCTCTACTAAAAATACAAAAATCAGCAGGGCGTGGTTGCTCATGTCTGTAATCCCAGCTACTTGGGAGGCTGAGGCAGGAGAATTGCTTGAATCTGGGGGGTGGAGGTTGCAGTGAGCAGAGATTGCACCACTGCACTCCAGCTTGGGTGACAGAGTGAGACTCCATCTCAAAAAAACAGCACCTCCAAAAAAATGTGATAAACAAGGAAAAGTGTTGTGATAGAAAATATAGTATCCATAGTGGATTAGTTTCAGGGCCCCCACCATAACGAAATCCATGAATACTCAAGTCCCTTATTTAAAATGGTGTGGTATTTGCATATAACCTACATACATTCTCTCATACACTTTAAATCATCTCTAGATTACTTATAATACATGATAGAATGTAAATGCTATGTAACTAGTTATTATACTATATTGTATATTGTTTAGGGAATAATGACAAGAGAAAAATCTATACATGTTCAGTATAGATTTTATACATGCGTGTGTATGTGTGTGTATATATATTTAAATTTAATTATATATATTTTTTGAGACAGAATCTCACTCTGTTGCCCAGGTTGGAGTGCAGTGGCACGATCTTGGCTCACTGCAATCTCCACCTCTTGGGTTCAAGTGATTCTTGTGCCTTAGCCTCCCAAGTAGCTGGGATTACAGGCATGCACCAACACTCCTGGCTAATTTTTATATTTTTTTTAGAGGTGGGGTTTCATCATGTTGGCCAGGCTGTTCTTCAACTCCTGACCTCAGGTGATCCGCCTGCCTCGGCCTCCCAAAGTGCTGGGATTACAGGCGTGAGCCACCTCGCTGGGCCTTTTGAGCCACGGTACCCCGCCCGAGAAATTCTTAATTGGAATTCTTGGTAAATCTATTGTATCAAATGAAATGTCAACATTCTAATCAAACTACTCTGTATCCCTTTACTATTATCTAGCATTCTAATACCTTTTCAAGAGTGCGTGCATTTTCTTTGGTAATTTCCCTTTTGAAAATACCCAGCTCGCCGCCCCCACCACCCCCATAACTATATGGGGAGATAGATATATTAATTAGCTTGACTGTAGTCAAGCTAATGTATATGTAAATCAAAACATATTGTATATTTTGTTTTATTTTGAACTCATGTATATAACCATGTACATTTTAAATATATACAGTTTTTATTAAAAAGAAAAAAGAAAATGTCCAGTGTTTTATTCCCACACTATCTCTATAATACATTGGTTGGCATTCAGAAACAATTTACTGAAGTCTTACACTAAGTGGCTTAAATATGGAGCTTTAACCTACTGAACTTGCAGACTACTTACTGGTAGAGTTAAGACACTTAAAACGTTAGTAAGCCCTATGGGCAAGTAACAAAATAAAAAAATAAAAAATAATGTTAGTAAACCCTAACACCAAACCAGTGTTTCTAGCAGTTACATTCTAATGCACATTAAAAAATATTTTTTTTTTATTATACTTTAAGTTCTAGGGTACATGTGCACAATGTGCAGGTTTGTTACATATGCATACTTGTGCCATGTTGGTGTGCCGCACCCATCAACTCGTCATTTACATCAGGTATAACTCCCAATGCCATCCCTCTCGCCTCCCCCTCCCCATAATCGGCCCCGGTGTGTGATGTTCCGCTTCCAGAGTCCAGGTGATTTCATTGATCAATTTCCACCTATGAGTGAGAACATGCGGTATTTGGTTTTCTGTTCTTCCGATAGTTTGCTGAGAATGATGGTTTCCAGCTGCATCCATGTCCCTACAAAGGACACGAACTCATCCTTTTTTATGGCTGCATAGTACTCCATGGTGTACATGTGCCACATTTTCTTAATCCAGTCTGTCACTGATGGACATTTGGGTTGATTCCAAGTCTTTGCTATTGTGAATAGTAATGCACATATTTTTTAAAAAGGTTTTCAGGTTTTAAAAATATATATTGAAAACACTTTTGTCTTTTATTCCAAAAGTTTTAGCATTTACCAATATCAAACAAGTTTGGGTACAGATGCTCTCAAGGGAATGGGAAAGTAAACTTTCTTGGAGATGGCATCCTAAGAAAAGGGTTAGTCTTATACATAACAAAATTATGGACGTGAGTACTTAAGGCCAGCTATAAGACAGAACATTAATGATACTAATTATATAAATGTTTTCTCAACTTTATGTTTTTCTAAGACGTAACAAAACTTTCATTATTCTATACATACATGTATATATAAACATGTGTATTTAACGTGTTTTAAATCTCGCATTATTTTGGACCAAACAAATAGATGCATAAAACTGAAAATAATAACCTATTACTAATGGTTTTTGATCATAGTAAGTAATGAATATTATAATTTAAATGTGTTTTTTCCTTCTCTACTATCTTTTCTTTGTGGTACCATGTGTCATTTCTGAGTTCTCTTTTCTAAAGTACTCCAAAATTATTATGAAGTATTATAAAATTCATGAGATGTTATAAATAATCATAAGAATAAAGTCTGTCTAATTACTTTATAATGGCATTTAACTTTTGACTCCCTAAATAGTACTAGCTCAATTATACACTTGTTGTTGTTTGAGACAGTGTTTCAGTCTTGTGGCCAAGGCTGGAGTGCAATGGTGCGATCTTGGCTCACCGCAACCTCCGCCTCCTGGGTTCAAGTGATTCTCCTCCCTCAGCCTCCCTCCCGAGTAGCTGAGATTACAGGTACGTGCCACCATGCCCAGCTAATTTTTTGTATTTTTAGTAGAGACGAGGTTTCACCAGGTTAGTCAGGCTGATCTTGAACTCCTGACCTCAGGTGAGCCACCTGCCTTGGCCTCCCAAAGTGCTGGGATTACAGGTGTGAGCCACCAAGCTCAGCCCCTTTTTTTCCCTTTTTTTTTTTTTTTTTTTTTTTTTTTTGAGATGGATTCTTGCTCTGTTGCCCAGACTGGAGTGCAGTGGTGCACTCTTGGCTCACTGCAACCTCTGCCTCCCGGGTTCAAGCAATTCTCCCACCTCAGCCTCCTGAGTAGCTGGGACTACAGGCATGTGCCACCACACCCAGCTAATTTTTTGTATTTTTAGTAGAGATGGGATTTCACTGTGTTAACCAGTATGGTCTCGATCTCCTGACCTTGTGATCCGCCCGCCTCGGCTTCCCAAAGTGCTGGAATTACAGACGTAAGCCACTGCGCCCGGCCAATTATCCACTTTTCTACAACTCACTTTAAGAGGCTGTTGTCTAGAATTAGAGCCAGGATCAAATAATGACAAATAATGACAATTTCTCATCCTTAAGGATGACCAAAAGAATGTGCTTTAGTCTGCTTTCCACACAGAATTCTAAAAATGTTTTGAGGATTTGAAAATAAGTTTATAACCTTCCAAAATGTTGTTTCAGAAAGACAACTCTCATCAGGACAGAGAAAAACAGCTTTAAACGACACTGATTTTTCTATATCTCTGTATCTGAAATATTTCCCATATAAACATAATGTATGTTACTGACGTGTGTGTGTGTGTGTGTGTGTGTGTGTGTGTATCCATCCCCACACCATGCCCCCACTGACACATACACACCACACCCATCATGTTCTCTGAGCTGTTGTATACTCTTGGTCTTTGAACTTTCTGGACATCTGAACTCTGGCCATCCGCTCTCAATCCTCAGAGCTCTTTATCTTGCAGTCCTGAGTTGAGTGTGTTAGGCAATGGATCTACTCTACTGTAGCCTCTCCCTGCCATGTATCCTGTGCTCTAGCAAACCTCTAATAGCTGACAAAAGATATACATGAATAGTAATAAAGTAACGAAGGACATCATACTGGGTGTTAAAATGCATTTTCAAGGCAGCTTGAGGTGTCTTCAAGTGAAGGATAGAGGAAAAAGAGTCAGAAACAGCCAGAAGCCCTTTAAACACTGGTAGAGCTCTTTGACATTATGAAGGGCATAATAAACATTACTGAAGTCTTGGAGGATTGACCGATAATTGTAGGAATGGTAGCACGAGGTGACTGTTACCTAAGGGATGCAGTGACTTCAGGGGATTTGAAGGGAACAATGCTGACTTACAAAAGCATCTCCACAGGGGCCATGCTAAACAACTACACATATACAGATTTAGTTTGCACACCTATTTCAGGAATGCAACCCACCCCCTCCCTTACCAGGACTAAACAGGATATTCATGCAATTAGCTTTTACTCTGGCAGAAAAACCTAATAATAGTCTGTGACATGAATTGGGAAGGTACCCGGATTTGCCATTTTCCTTAACACTAAGGACAAATTGTATAATTTGTGTTTTCTTTTGCACTGGTTACTTAACGTAGTAATCTCCTAAGTAGTGGTAAGTATAAATAAGATAAATGCAGTGTTTTGAGAGAAGAGTAGGAATTGTACAATACAGAGAGGCTTTCAGGGATCTTTCATTCTTTCGCTTGCTTCCAGCTTACTGAGCGGTAGTTGCAGTTAGCATTTGTTGGGTTAAGTAAATTTATAGATTATAATATGTAGTTAAAATAACCCTTAAAATTGTACCTATAATTTAAGCTTGAAAAGATTATTGCAAAGAAATTTTGTTTTGCAGATGGTACTAATGATAAAATGGCAAAGCCAACTCTTTTTCCCTTTGAATAGAGTTCTTCCTCAGCCACAATTACCAGATAAAAATAATGGTGATCTAATTAGAGCTCTTCTCTAAAATATTACAAAATAAAGACAATGCAATGGTGATCTCATTAGATCTGTCAAGAAATTGGACAAAACTCAAAATTATCAAGTTTTGAAATATGGATTTATCTTCACTATTATTGATATTGATAAACTTCATCCTAAGTATATTATCTTTCAGATAATTAATTCAATCCTTTTTTTTTTTTTTTTTTTTTTTGAGATGGAGTCTTGGCTCTGTCACCCAGGGCTGGAGTGCAGTGGTGGGATTCTCGGCTCACTGCAACCTCCGCCTCCCAGCTTCAAGCAATTCTCCTGCCTCAGCCTCCTGAATAGCTGGAATTACAGGCACCCGCCACCATGCCCAGCTAAGTTTTGTATTTTTAGTAGACAAGGTTTCACCATGTTGGCCAGTCTGGTCTTGAACTCCTGACCTCGTGATCCACCCACCTTGGCCTCCCAAAGTGCTGGGATTACAGGCGTGAGCTACCGTGCCCAGCCAGCAAATCTTTACAGAGCACTTGTAGGTCAGGCACTGTTGTAGGTGCTTGGGGTACATCAGTGAAACAGAAAGGATTCCTGTTCTAGTGGAGCTCACTTTCTACCAAGATAATAAAAGAGATAACATTTATACTTTATCTTAGAAGGTGGTAAGTGCTAAGAAAAAAAGAAGATAAAAGGGTTAAGAGTACTAGGAATGGGACTGTTGTAATTTTACTTATTTATTATTTATTTATTTATTGAGACAGAGTCTCCTGCTGCCACCCAGGCTGGAATGAATTGCAAACATTATGACTCACTTCAGCCTCAAACTTCTGGGTTCAAGCAATCTTCTATCTCAGCCTCCTGAGTAGCTGGTACTACAGGCGTGTACCACCATGTCCAGCTAAGTTTTGTGTTTTTTTAGAGATGGGGTCTCACTATGTTGCCCAGGTTGGTCTCAAACTCCTGGATTCAAGTGATTTGCCTGCCTTGGCCTTCCAAAGTGCTGGGACTACAGGCCTGAGTTACTGCACCTGGCCACAATTTTAAAATATGGTTGTTAAGGTAGGCCTTAAAGGTGACATTTGAGGAAAGATTTTAAGGGAGGTGTATATTTGGTATACTATCATCCTATGATATCTGTATATCTTTAAATTGGGGTTTATAGTTACTGAAAATAGTATTATGAAAATGCTGGGTCGACAGTATGTACTAGTTTGAATAGCTATATAGAGGAAAGGAAGACTAATATTTATTAAAAAGCCATTATGGGCCAGGTACTCATTAGGGTCTTTATATACATTCTGTTGTATAATTCTGTAAGGTAAGTATCATCAATCCATTTTATAACCAAGGCTTAGGGTTGCACAGTACCTTGTTTAAGGTCACATAGATAAGTAGGTAGTAGAGCCGATGCTGGACATCTAATTCCAAATTCTGGTTTTTGTTTGTTTGTTTGGTTGGTTGGTTTTTTTTTTGAGATGGAGTCTCGCTCTGTGGCCCAGGCTGGAAGGCTGGAGTGCAGTGGCACGATCTCGGCTCACTGCAACCTCCGCCTCCTGCTTTCAAGCGATTCCTGCCTCAGCCTCCTTAGCAGCTGGAACTACAGGCTCACACCACCATGCCTGGCTAATGTTTGTATTTTTAGTAGAGACGGGGTTTCACCACGTTGGCCGTCTCGGTCTCCTGACCTCGGGATCCACCTGCCTCGGCCTCCCAAAGTGCTTGGATTACAGATGTGAGCCACCGCACCCGGCCAAACCCTGTTGTTGTTGTTGTTGTTGTTGTTGTTGTTTTTTTTTTGAGACGGAGTCTCGCTCTGTCGCCCAGGCTGGAGTGCAGTGGCACCGTCTGGGCTCACTGCAAGCTCCGCCTCCTGGGTTCATGCCATTCTCCTGCCTCAGCCTCCCGAGTAGCTGGGACTACAGGTGTCTGCCACCTCGCCCGGCTGGTTTTTTGTATTTTTTAGTAGAGACGGGGTTTCACCGTGTTAGCCAGGATGGTCTCCATCTGCTGACCTCGTGATCCCCCCGTCTTGGCCTCCCAAAGTGCTGGGATTACAGACTTGAGCCACCGCGCCCGGCCCATCCTGTTGTTTTTTACAGTGCCCGGGCCTGCAAAGAAGTTTCTTCAATTGATTATTGCTGCTAGAAGAATAGAAGAATTGTGTTAAGGAAAATTCCTTTTTTTTTTTTTGAGATGGAGTCTCACTCTGTCACCCAGGCTGGAGTGCAGTGATGCAATATTGGCTCACTGCAACCTCTGTTGTGGGTTCAAGTGACTCTCCCACCTCAGCCTCCCAAGTAGCTGGGACTACAGGTGTGCACCACCGTGCTCAGCTAATTTTTGTATTGTTAGTAGAGATGTGGTTTCACCATGTTGGTTAGGTTGTTCTCAAACTCCTGACTTCAAGTGTTCCACCCACCTCAGCCTCCCAAAGTGATAGTATTATAGGCATAAGCCACCGTGGCCAGCCTGTGTTGAGGAAAATTCTGAGGCTAAATCTAGGATTCAACCAAAATAAATACTTTGATCAATGTGATATGTGATATAACAAACTGAGTACTAGCATGCTGGTTCTTGAGATGAACATCTTAAAAACAAATGAAAGACAATTTAGATACAGTGATATAGGTCATGAGCAGTACTTTGAAAGGATCCATATTCCTTATAGCAATTAAATTTTTCTTTCTAAAACATACCTTGGATTGTTACTTCTCCGATAACCTTCAATATTCCACCTCTGTTAAATGAATAAGATGTTACTGATGTGGCCTCAGCCTACCTATCAATAATCCTGCTTTTCTGCCCACCCCCACTTTTTTTAAATCTATGTGGTTTCCTCTCTCTAGATGCTTATATAGTTCATTAAAATTACCTACATTTCAAATTACAGCTTCCTAGAAAAGTATAATGCTCTATTACTAGGAATTTCTACACAGAAAGTTGATGTCAGAGATAATATAGAAGGAATAGCTGTACTATCTTATAAGGCATACAAATTTAACATTTTTAATTAAAATTTTAATAGAGATGGTATGATGTAGTGGTTATTAGACACCTTGGAGTTAACTATGCACTCACTAATTGTGTCTGTTTTTATGCCAGTACTCTGCTCTTTTGATTAGGTCTATAGTATATTTTCAAATCAGATAATATGATGTCTCCCACTTTGTTCTTTTTGCTCAAGATTGTTTTGGCTGTTTGAGGTCTTTCATAGTTTGATATGAATTTTAAGATTATTTTTCTATTTCTGTGAAAAGTGTTGGTATTTTGATAGGGATTGCATTAAATCTATAGATTGCTTTGGGTAGTATGGACATTTTAACAATATAAATTCTTTCAATCCATGAATGTGAGATATCTTTCCATTTATTTGTGTTTTCAATTTCTTTTTCTTTTTTTTTTTTTTTGAGGCAGAGTCTCACTCTGTCGCCAGGGCTGGAGTGCAGTGGCCGGATCTCAGCTCGCTGCAAGCTCCGCCTCCTGGGTTTACGCCATTCTCTTGCCTCAGCCTCCCGAGTAGCTGGGACTACAGGCGCCCGCCACTTTGCCCAGCTAGTATTGTATTTTTAGTAGAGACGGGGTTTCACCGTGTTAGCCAGGATGGTCTCGATCTCATGACCTCGTGATCCGCCCGTCTCGGCCTCCCAAAGTGCTGGGATTACAGGCTTGAGCCACCGCGCCCGGCCCTCAATTTCTTTTGTCAATTTTTTTTTTCATTTTTCAGCATATAGATACTTCACCTCCCTGGTTAAATTAACTCCTAAGTATTTTATTTTTTGTAGCTTTTGTAAATGAAATTATTTTCTCAATTTCTTTTTGGGATAGTTTGTTGTTAGTGTATACAAATGCTACTGATTTTTATATGTTCATGTTGTGTCCTGCAACTTTACTGAATTTGTTTATTAGTTCTAACAGTGTTTTTTGGTGGAGTCTTTAGAGTTTTCTATACATAAGATCATGTTGGCTGGGTGTGGTGGCTCACGCCTGTAATCCCAGCACTTTGGGAGGCTGAAGCAGGTGGATCACTAGATCAGGAGATCCCCATCCTGGCGAACATGGTGAAACCTCGTCTCCACTAAAAATACAAAAAAATTAGCCAGGCATGGTGGTGGGCACATGTAGTCCCAGTTACTTGGGAGGCTGAGGCAGGAGAATAGTATGAACCCGGGGGGGTGGAGCTTGCAGTGAGTGGACATCACGCCACTGCACTCCAGCCTGGGCGTCAAAGTGAGACTCCATCTCAAAAAAACAAACAAACAAACAAAAAAAGATCATGTGATTTGCAAACAGACAATTTAACTCTTCCTTTGCACTGTGGATGGCTTTTGTTTCTTTCTCTTACCTGATTACTCTGGCTAAGACTTCTAGTACTATGTTGAACAGAAGTGGTAAGAATGGGCATCCTTTTTGTACCTGATCTTAGAGGAAATGCTTTCAACTTTTCACTGTTGAGTTTATTGCTAGCTGTGGGTTTGTCATATGTGGCCTTTATTGTGTTGAGGCACATTCCCTCTATACTTAATTTTCTGAGAATATTTATTTATTTATTTTTGAGACAGAGTCTCATTCTGTCACCCAGGCTGGAGTGCAGTGGCATGATTTTGGCTCACTGCAAGCTCCGCCTCCCAGGTTCAAGCAATTCTCCTGCTTCAGCCTCCCGAGTAGTTGGGACTACAGGTGCATGCCACCAAGCCCAGCTAATTTTTTGTATTTTTAGTAGAGACAGAGTTTCACCCTGTTGTCCAGGCTGGTCTTACTAACTCTAGACCTCAAGTGATTCTCCTGCCTTGGTCTCTCAAAGTGCTGGGATTACAGGCGTGAGCCACTGCACTCAGCCTCTTGTTACAGTTTTCTACTTTAAATCTGTGTTTTCTGATGTAATTATAGCTGTACTTGCTCTCTTGGTTTCCATTTGTGTGGAATATCTTTTTCCAACCGTTTACTTTCAGTGTATTTTGTCATTGAAGGTGAATTCAGTCTCTTGTAGGCAGCATATAGTTTGGTATCTTTGTTCGTTTGTTTTGTTTTTAATCCATTCAGCCACTCATGTCTTTTGATTGGGGAATTGTATTAACAGGTAGGAACTTATTGCTGCCATTTTGGTGATTGTTTCCTGGTTGTTCTAGATCCTTTGGTCTTTTCTTACTCTCTTGCTGTCTTCCTTTGTGATTAGATAATTTTCCTTAGTGGTATGCTTTAATTCCTTACTTTTCCTTTTCTGTGTATCTACTATAGATTTTTGCTTTGTAGTTTCTATGCAGTTACTATGAAGCTTACGTAAACTATTTGATAGTTATAACAGCTATCGTAAGCTGAGAACAACTCAACTTCAGCTGCATAAAAGTTTCTGCACATTTGTACCCCACCCCCACATTTTTTGATGCTTTAATTTACATCTTTTTATGTTGGGCATCCCTTAACAAATTATTACAGCTATTATTATTTTTAATAGTTTTCTCTTTTAACCTTCATACTGAAGGTATACATGATTTACACACCACCATTGCAGTATTAAAATTTTATGGATTTGACTATATACTTACTTTTACTAAGGAGTTTTATAATTTTGTATGCTTTCTTGTTACTAATTAGTGTCTTTTTTTTTATTTTTTTAATTTGAAGAGCTATCTTTAGAATTTTTTTTTTCTTTTTTTTTTTTTTGAGATGGAGTCTTGCTCTGTCACCTAGGCTGGAGTATAGTGGCACCATCTTGGCTCACTGCAAGCTCCGCCTCCTGGATTCACACCATTCTCTTGCCTCAGCCTCCTGAGTAGCTGGGACTACAGGTGCCTGCCACCATGCCTGGCTAACTTTTTGTATTTTTAGTAGAGATGGGTTTTCACCATGTTAGCTAGGATGGTCTCGATCTCCTGACCTCCTGATCTGCCTGCCTTGGCCTCCCAAAGTGCTGGAATTACAGACATGAGCCACCACACCCATCCTCTTGAGAATTTTTTGTAAGGCAGGTCTAGTGGTGATGAACTCCTACAACTTGTTTATCTGGGAAAGTCCTTATCTGTCCTTCAGTTCTGAAGGGCAGTCTTGCTGGGCATAGTATTCTTGGTTGACAGTTTTATTCTTTCATTAGTTTGACTATATCATCCCACTGTCTTCTGGCCTGCAAGGTTTCTGCTGAGAAATCTAGAGGTTCCATTGTATATGACGAGTTGCTTTTCTCTTGTTTCTTTCAAAATTCTCTCTTTTACTCTGGAGAGTTTGATGATGATGTGTCTTGCTGACAAATTAAAATCTTTTTATATTTAATCTATTTGGGGTTCTTTGGCCTTTATATTTTTTGTTTTTTTGTGTTTTTTGAGATGAAGTCTCGCTCTGTTGTCCAGGCTGGAGTGCAGTGGCATGATCTCAGTTCACTGCAACCTCTGCCTACTGGGTTCAAGTAATTCTCCTTCCTCAGCCTCAAGAGTAGCTGGGACTACAGGTGTGTGCCACCATGCCCAGCTAATTTTTTCTTTTCTTTTCTTTTCTTTTTTTTTTGAGATGAAGTCTTGCTCTGTCACCCAAGCTGGAGTGCAGCGGTGCAATCTTGGTTCACTGCAACCTCTGCCTCCCGGGTTCAAGCAATTCTCCTGCTTAGCCTCCTGAGTAGCTGGGATTACATGCATGCACCATCATGCCTGGCTAATTTTTGTATTTTTAGTAGAGACAGGGTTTCACCATGTTGACCAGGCTGGTCTTGAACTCCTGACCTCAAGTGTTCCTCCTGCCTTGGCCTCCCAAAGTGCTAAGATTATAAGCATGAGCCACTGCACCCAGCCTCTTTGGGCTTTATGAATTGGATGTTTATTTCTCTTTCCAAATTTGAACAATTTTCTTTTTTTTTTTTTTTTTTTGAGACGGAGTCTCACTCTGTCACCCAGGCTGGAGTGCAGTGGCCGGATCTCAGCTCACTGCAAGCTTCGCCTCCCGGGTTCACGCCATTCTCCTGCCTCAGCCTCCTGAGTAGCTGGGACCACAGGTGCCCGCCACCTCACCCGGCTAGTATTTTGTATTTTTTAGTAGAGACGGGGTTTCATCGGGTTAGCCAGTATGGTCTCAATCTCCTGACCTCGTGATCCGCCCATCTCAGCCTCCCAAAGTGCTGGGATTACAGGCTTGAACCACCGTGCCCGGCCTAAAATTTGAACAATTTTCTATCATTTTTTTTTTAAATAAGCTTTTTTGCCCTGATATAGTTTTGATTTGTGTCTCCACCCAAATCTCATGCTGAATTGTAATCCCCAATGTTGGAGGAGAGGCCTGGTGAGAGGTTATTGGACCATAGGGGTTTACATCCCCCTTGCTGTTCTCTTGATTAGTGAGTGAGATCTCATGAGATCTAGTTGTTTAAAAGGGTGTAGCACCTCCCCATTCTCTCTCTCTTCCTCCTTCTCTGGCCATATAAGACATGTCTGCTTCCCCTTCACCTTCCACTATTATTTTAAGTTTCCTGAGGCCTCTCCAGTCATGCTTCCTGTACAGCCTGTGGAACTGTGAGTCAATTAAACCTCTTTATTACAAATTACCCAATCTCAGGTAGTTCTTTATAGCAATGCAAGAACAGAGTAATACATGCCCCTTTCTCTTTCTCTGCTCCTTTAGGACACCTATAATATGTCAACATTGATTTGCTTGATAGCGTTGTATAATTTCTGTAGGCTTTCTTTATTCTTTTTCTTTGTTTCTTTTGTTCCTCTAACTGCATAATTTCAAATGACTTGTCTTCAAGCTAACTGATTCCTCTTGTTGACTGAGCCTACTGTTGAAGCTCTTTACGGAAACTGTCAGTTCAGAGTTAAGTCATCTTTTTTTTTTTTTTTTTTTTTTTTAAACC
>NW_016806642.1:6149466-6165460 GCF_001698545.2 Rhinopithecus bieti
GTTCTGCGGCTCCTTGTTGAAACTTTTTACGGAAACCTTCATGTCTAAGTTTCATCCAAATTTTTTTTTTTTTTTTTTTTTTTTAAACTCCAGAATTTCTGTTTGGTTCTTTCTTTTTTTCTTTTTCATAATTTCTTTATCTTTGTTGAACTTCTCATTTTGTTCATGTGCTGTTTTTATAATTTCATTTAGTTGTCTATTTGTATTCTCTTGTAGCTCACCAAGCTTTTTAAAGACAATTATTTGAATTATTTTTTAGTCAGTTTACTCCTTTTCTGTTGGATCTGGTTACTGGTGTTTTATTTTGTTTCTTCGGTGGTGTCATGTTTTTCCTGATTGTTTGTGATACTTGTGACCATGTGTTGATGCCTGTGCATTTAAAGAGGTAGGGATTTATTCCAGTTTTTGCAGACTGGCTTTGTCAGGGAAAACTCTTTACCAGAGATTCTGGGCAGGCTAGTTGCTGTTGCTTGTAAGAGGGCTTACTGCTGGAACCCTTGGGTAGTATGGTCTGGTGCCTGGGTCAGCAGGTGGAGGACCTCACATCTGGGTCCACAGAGTTGGGCCTTGTGTCTCAGTCCACTGGGGCAGGCCTAGAGCTTGGGTCTGCTGGGATGATCCTGGATTCTGGGTCTGTGGGGGCTAGTCTGGCACCAGGGTCCGCTGTTGACTGAGTCTGTTGTGACAGGCTTAGATACTATGTCTGTGAGGGCAGATGCAGAGCCTGTGTCCATGGGGGCTGTCCTGAATCCTGAGCCCACTGGGGCCAATCTGCCACTGAGACAGTGAACTTGAGTCTGCAGGGGCTGGCCAGAAACTTGGACAGGCCTGGCATCTGTCCGTAGGCATAGGCCTGGAGCCTGGGTCTACAGGGGTGGGCCTGGATCCTGGGTCTGCAGGAGCTGCCCTGGACTAGCCTGGTCTGCAAGTATAGTCCTGGAGCCTCAATTCACAGGGGCCAGGCTGTTTCTAGTGTCTAATATGCTGGGCCTGGACCCTGAGTCCACTAGAACCTGAGGGCCTGGGGACTGGCCCAAAGCCTGGATTCATGGGGATGGTCCTGATCCCTGGGTTCATGGGGAACAGACTGGAGGCTGGCTGTGTGGGTACTGGCTGGAAGGCTAGGTCCATGATGTCTGGCCTGGAGCCTGGTGCTTTGAGGGATGGCTTAGCTCTAGGTTGGGTTGGAGGCTGGGTCTGTGAGAGTCTACCTGGGGCCACTGGGGCCAGCCTGGAAACTGGGACTCAGAAATGATTCTGGAGGATGGGTCTATAGGAATCTTCCTAGTGCTATTGTCTACTGGGCCTGGGCTCTGGGTCTGCTGAAGTGTGGGCCCACAAGGAATGGCCTGGAGCCTGTGTCCACGGAGGCTAGCCTGGCATTGGGCTGATCTGAAGTCTAGGGTGGGCCCGAAGCCTGAGTCCTTGGGGACTGGCATGGAGCTGGGACCCAGGGGCTGGCATGGTACAGGGTGAATTTTGAGCCTTTATCCTCTGGGCAAGCCTGGAGGTGGAGTCTGAGGGTACTGGCCTGGTTCTTGAGGCCATAGGGGTGGACTTGGATCTACTGGGTCTGCCAATACCAACTGGGTGCTGGGGTGGGCCTGAAGCCTGGGGTTGTGTGGGCTGGCTTAGTGCTGGGCCAGTCTGGAGCCTGGGGAAGGCCTGGAGCCTTAGCTTATGGGGCCTGACCTGGCACTTGGCAGGTCTGGAGCCTGTATCTGCAGGGACTAGCCCTGATCCAGGGTCTGTGGTTGCCAACCTGGTATAGCAGTGGGGCTAGAGGCTGGGTCTGTGGGTACTGGCCTGGAGTCTAGGGCTGTGAGGGCTGACTTGGTGCTGGGATAGGCCTGGAGGCCAGGTCAGCAGGGGTTAGCCTGGCATTGGGATGGGCCTGGAAGCTGGGTCAGAGGCTGGATCTGTAGAGGCAGGCCTGGATTCTGGGGCTACACAGTCAGCCTGATGTTACAATCTGTAGGTACTGTCCTAGAGGATGGGGCTGCAGAGGCTGGCTTAGAGGTTGGGGCCATGGGGGCTAGCCTAGTGCTGGGAGTGGTCTGGAAGCTGGGACCTATGGAGTGAGCCTAGTAGTGGGGCATGCCTACAGTCTCCAACAGGCATCTGAATCTGTGGGATAGGCCTAAGGTCTGGAGTTGGGAGGACTGGCTTGGTGCTAGGGTGGGCCTGGAGTCTTGGGCAGTGGAGGCCTGCCTGGTGCTGGGGTTTACTTGAGTGGGCCTGGTATTGGGATCTGAGGCAATGTCCAGTGCTCATATTCCTTCTCTTAATAGTATCTCTCTCCATGCTGTTCTGCTTGTGGTCGGGGGTGAGGTAACATGGGTAATATGAAACTGTCCTTCCTAGGCTCTCTTCAATGTATCTTAATTCTGTGATATACTCATGTGATGTAATCTCTCACCTGATTTTTTTTTTTTTTTTTTTTTTTGAGACAGAGTCTTGCTCTGTGGCCCAGGCTGGAGTGCAGTGGCCGGATCTCAGCTCACTGCAAGCTCCGCCTCCCAGGTTCACGCTATTCTCCTGCCTCAGCCTCCCGAATAGCTGGGACTACAGTTGCCCGCCACCGCGCCCGGCTAGTTTTTTGTAGTTTTTAGTAGAGACGGGGTTTCACCATGTTAGCCAGGATGGTCTCGATCTCCTGACCTCGTGATCCGCCTGTCTCGGCCTCCCAAAGTGCTGGGATTACAGGCTTGAGCCACCGCGCCCGGCCTCACCTGATTTTCTTAACTCTTATGATGGTACTTTGGTGTACAAATACAAATTAATGTTTCCCCAGGCTTCATGAATGGGATGAGCTCTAGAAAGTTCTATTCTGCCATCTTGCTAATGTCACTCCTCTTTGTTGCTTTAGAAGTTGTACATTTTGTTCTATTATTTTTTATGATTGATCTTGCAGGTTTTATTACTATCACCTTAATTTACAATTTTTTTTTAAGACAGTTTCATTCCTCACTGAGGCTAGAGTACAATGGTGTGATCTCGGCTTACTGCAACCTCCACCTTCCAGGTTCCAGCAATTCTCCTCTCTCAGCCTCCTGAGTAGCTGGGATTACAGGTGTGTGCCACCACGTCACCTGGCTAAGTTTTGTGTTTTTAGTAGAGACGAGGTTTCACCATATTGGCCAGGCTGGTCTTGAACTCCTGGCCTAAGTGACCTGTCTGCCTTGGCCTCCCAAAGTGTTAGGATTACAGGCATGAGCCTTTGCACCCAGTCCCTATTCTATTCTTTTAGTGATTACCTATACCTATATATGTTACTGAAATTTTTACTATATCTCCATTTTCCAGGTTCAAGAGATTCTCCTGCCTCAGCCTCCTGAGTAGCTGATTACAGGTGTGCGTCACCATGCCCAGCTAATTTTTGTATTTTTGGTAGAGACGGGGTTTCACCATATTGGCCAGGCTGGACTGGAACTCCTGATCTCGTGATCTGTCCACCTCAGCCTCCCAAAGTGCTGCAGTTACAGGCGTGAGCCACCGAGCCCAGCAGCAACTTGCTTTTTCCTTCCTCTACATTATACATTATATTTGTGATATTTATTGGGCTTATTTGTATGCTTATAATTCATTTATTGTGTACTCTTAAATTTTCCTGATCAGTCTGGCTAGAGGTTTATCCATTTTACTGGTCTTGAAGAACTATCTTTTGGTTTCATTGATTTTCTCTATTTAATTAATTTCTACTCAAATTTTTATTACTTCTTTTTCACTTATTTTGGATTTAATTTGCTCCTCTTTATCTAACTTCTTGATATAGGAGGCTGAGGTCATTGATTTGAAGTCTTTCTTCTGTTATAGACATTTTAGTTCTATACATTTCTCTCTGAGTGTGGCTTTAGCAGTGTCCTACAAATTTTGATATGTTGTGCTTTTATTTTTATACAGATCAAAATACCTTCTAATTTCTCTTCTAATTTATTCTCTGACCTATGGGTTATTTAAAGCTTAGTTTCTAAATACTTGAGGATTTTCTACATTTTTTTTTTTTTTTTGAGACAGAGTCTTGCTCTGTCTCCCAGGCTGGAGTGCAGTGGCCGGACCTCAGCTCAATGCAAGTTCCGCCTCCCGGGTTCACGCCATTCTCCTGCCTCAGCCTCCCGAGTAGCTGGGACTACAGGCGCCGCCACCTCGCCCGGCTAGTTTTTTGTATTTTAGTAGAGACGGGGTTTCACCGGGTTAGCCAGGATGGTCTCGATCTCCTGACCTCATGATCCGCCCGTCTCGGCCTCCCAAAGTGCTGGGATTACAGGCTTGAGCCACCGCGCCTGGCCTACATGTTCTTTTGTTACTGAGTTCGAATTTACCTCCAGTTTGGTCACTTTGTATAACTTGAAAGATTTTAAATATATTAAGACATTTTATTGCTCAGAATATGGTCTTTTGTAGTAAATACTCTGTGTACACTTGAAAACATTGTGTATTTTGCTGTTGTTGGGTGGAGGGTTCTATAAATGTCAATTAGATCAGATTGGTTGATAAATGTTTTTCAATTCTGTATATTTGCTGGAGTTCTACTTAGTTACTCTATCAGTTTTTGTAGAGGAATATTGAAGTCTCTAACTTTAATTGTAGATTTATCTACTTATAGTTCAATTGGGTTTTCTCTTATCTATTTTAAAACTTAGTTATTATGTTCATAAATATTTAGGATTTTATGTCATCTTGATGAATTGGCACCTTTATGTTTATGAAATGTCTTTCTTTATCCCTGGTAATAGTCTGTCCTATGAAATCTACCGTGATATTAACAGCCCTTCCAGTTCTCTTTTGGTTAGCATTAGCATGGTATAACTCCTTCCATTTTTCTACTTCTAACCTGTTGTGTCTTTGTATTCAAAGTGAGTTTCTTGTAGGCAGCATGCAGTTGGTTCTTGCTTTTTTACCCAATTTGATAATCTCTGATTTTTAATTGGGGGTATTTATATCATTTACATTTAATGGGATTATTGATTATGGTTAGGTTTAAATCTGCCATCTTGCTGTTTGTTCAGTCTTTCTTTTTTTCCTCTTTTCTCCTTTTTCTGCCTTCTTTTGGACTGAGTGTGTTTTATGACTCCATTTTATTTCCTTTGTTGGCTTAATTATAACTTTTTTTATTATTTTAGTGTTTGCTTTAGAATTGATAGTATAGATCTTTATCAGTTTACATACAAATGATATTGTTCTCCTTCACATATAGTATAAACACCTTATAATAGTATATTTCCATTTCTACATTCCATATTTCTAACTAATATTGTTTTCCTTCTGCCTGAAGGACACTATTTAACATTTTCTGTGTTGGAGGTCTGTGGGTGATTCTTTCAGCTTTTGTATGTCTGAAGAAATCTTAATATCTATTTCATTTTCATTTACTTATTGATTTATTTTGAGATAGGGTCTCACTCTGTCTAGAGGCTAGAGTGCATGGTGCAGTCATTACTGCTTACTGCAGCCTCAATCTCCCAGGCTCATGCAATCCTCCCACTTCAGCCTTCCAAGTAGCTGGGATTCCAAGAGTGTGCCCCCACGCTTGGCTAATTTGAATTTTTTTTTTTTTTTAAGAGATGGGGCTCTTACTGTGTTGCCCAGGTTGGTCTGAAACTCCTGGATTCAAGTGGTCCTCACACCTTGGCCTCCCAAAGTACTGAGATTACTGGTGTGAGCCACTGTGCCTGGCTACTTCATTTTAAAAATATAGCTTTATTGAGATATAATACATATACAATACAATTTGCCCATTTAAATTGTATAACTCGTTGGTCTTTAGGCTGGGCTTGGTGGCTCACACCTGTTATCTCAGCACTTTGGGAAGCCAAGGAGGTCAGATCACTTGAGCTGAGGAATTTGAGACCAGCCTGGCCAACATGGTGAAAACCCATCTCTACTGAAAGAATATAAAATTTAGCTGGGCATGGTGGTACATGCCTGTAGTGCCAGATACTCAGGAGGCTAAGGCAAGAGAATATCTTGAACCCAGAAGGTGGAGGTTGCAGTGAGCCAAGATTATGCCACTGCACTCCAGTCTGGGTGACAGAGTGAGATCCTGTCTCTAATAATAATAATAATAATAATAATAAAATAAATTGTATAATTCTTTGTTTTTTAGTATGTTCACAGATACGTGCAACCATTACCATAGTCAATTTGAGAGCACTTTTATTGCTTCAACAAGAAACTGTATTTTTTAGTTATTAGTTCCTTTCCCCACTGTCTTCCTCCAGTCCAACCTGTAAGCAACTACTAAACTACCTTTATTTTATTTTATTTTTTTATTTTTTATTTTTTTTTGAGGCGGAGTCTCTCTCTGTCGCCCAGACTGGAGTGCAGTGGCCAGATCTCAGCTCACTGCAAGCTCCGCCTCCCGAGTTTATGCCATTCTCCTGCCTCAGCCTCCCGAGTAGCTGGGACTACAGGCGCCCGCCACCTCGCCCGGCTAGTTTTGTATTTTAGTAGAGACGGGGTTTCACCGTGTTAGCCAGGATGGTCTCGATCTCCTGACCTCGTGATCCGCCCGTCTCGGCCTCCCAAAGTGCTGGGATTACAGGCTTGAGCCACCGCGCCCGGCCCCTTTTTTTAAAAATTTGTTTTGAGATGGAGTCTTACTCTATCACCAGGCTGGAATGCAGTGGTGCAATCTCGGCTCACTGAAACCTCTGCCTCCCGAGTTCAAGTGATTCTCCTACTTCAGCTTCTCAAGCAGCTGGGACTACAGGCATGCGCCACCACACCCAGCTAATTTTTGTATTTTTAGTAGAGACAAGGTTTTGCCGTGTTGGCCAGGATGATCTCGATCTCTTGACCTCATAATCCTCCTGTCTCAGCTTCCCAAATTGCTGGGATTACAGGCGTGAGCCATTACAGTCAGCCAACTACTTTTTATCCATATAGATTTCCTTATTCTACGCTTTTATATGACTAGAATCATAAAGTACATAGTTTTTTTTTTAATAACTGGTGTCTTTCACTTAGCATAGTATTTTCACGATTTATCCATATTGTCCTATAGGTGTTTCATTCCTTTCTATAGGCAAATAATATTATATTGTATGGATATACCATATTTTGTTTATTCATTTACTGGTGGAAGTTTACATTGTTTCTACCTTTTGGCTATGATGAATATTTACCTTTGTTTTTGAAAGATATTTTCACTGGGTGTAGAATTGTAGTTTGACAGGTTTTTATTATTTTCAGTACTTTGTACACTTTTCGGATTTCTCACTTGTGCTTGTCCTGATGAGAAACCTGCTGTAATTTTTATTTTTGTCCTCTGTAAGTAATGTGTCTTTTTTGCCTGGCTGCCTTTAAGATTTTCTCTTTATCACTGGTTTTGAGCAATTTGATTATAATGTGCCTTGGTATCGTTCGTTTTTTTTTTTTTTTTTTTGAGACAGAGTCTCACTCTGTCACCCAGGTTAGAGTGCAATGGCGTGATCTCGGCTCACTGCAACCTTCACCTGCTGGGTTCGAGTAATTCTCCTGCCTCAGCCTCCTGAGTAACTGGGATTACTGGCGCCCACCACCATGCCTGGCTAATTTTTTTTTTTTTTTTTTTTTTTTTTTTAGTAGAGACGGGGTGTCACCATGTTGTCAGGCTGGTCTCGAACTCCTGACCTCATGATCTGCCTGCCTCGGCCTCCCAAAGTGCTGGGATTATAGGCGTAAGCCACTGCACCCAGCTGGTATCGTTTGCTTTTATGTGCTTAGAGTTTATTGAAATTCTTGGATCTGTGGGTTTATAGTTTTCAACAAGTTTGGAAAACTTTTAGTCATATTTCTTCAAATATTTTTTTCTGTCTCACATGTTGTTTTTGGTAATTCCAGTTATAGGTATACTAGACCACTTGAAGTTGTTTTGCAGGATACTGATATTCCTTCCTTTCCTCCCTCCCTCTATCCCTTGCTTCTCTTTCCTGTCTTTCATTAACTCTTGTTTTATTTATTTTTTATTTTTGCATATTTTTCTCTTTGTGTTTATGTTTGGATAGTTTCTAGTGATATGTTTTCAAGGTCACCATTTTGTTTTTTGTTTTGTTTTTGCAATGTCTAACCTTCCATTAATCTCATCCAGTACATTTTTTATATCAGACATTGATGTTTTTTGTTTGTTTGTTTGTTTGTTTTTTCTGAGACAGAGTCTTGCTCTATCGCCCAGGCTGGAGTGCAGTGGCACCTGTGATCTCAGTTCATTGCAACCTCCACCTCCTGGGTTCAAGCAATTCTCCTGCCTCAGCCTACTGAGTAGCTAGGATTACAGCTGTGTGCCACCACGCCTGGCTAATTTTTGTATTTTTAATAGAGATGGGGTTTCACCATGTTGACCAGGCTGGTCTTGAACTCCTGACCTCGTGATCTGCCCGCCTCAGCCTCCCAATGTGCTGGGATTACAGGTGTGAGCCGCCGTGACCGGCACCCCCCCAAAAAAATCAAATTTTAAAGTGACATGAAAATAATTTGAAACTCATTTTATTAGTACTACAGCTCTTTTAGAATTTGTCTAGCAGGCTTTCTGGTTTTTGATGTTAGTTATTGATGTTAGTTATTGCTCAGGGAGAAAATGTTTTTCCTCTAACCCCAAGTGCTGCAGTTATAGGTAAAGTTTGGGAAGGTGAATTTGTTTTTGGGGAATTCAGGGGATAAGTAATACATTGAAGAGTTCTGGATATAAAAACCACAGGACAGAGGAGTTTAAACTTGAAAAAAAAAATTGAATAAGGAGTCAGAACCTTAAGTTTATCTACTTATCTAATTAACTTTTTTTTTTTTTGAGATGGAGTCTTGCTCTGTCGCCCAGGCTGGAGTGCAGTGGCACAATCTCGGCTCACTGCAAGCTCTGCCTCCCGGGTTCACGCTGTTCTCTGGCCTCAGCCTCCCGAGTAGCTGGGACTATAGGCACCTGCCACCATGCCCGGCTAATTTTTTCTATTTTTAGTAGAGACGGGGGTTTCACTGTGTTAACCAGGATGGTCTCGATCTCCTGACCTCGTGATCCGCCCGCCTCAGCCTCCCAAAGTGCTGGGATTACAGGCGTGAGCCACTGTGTCCGGCTAATTAACGTATTATTTGAGGTGACTTAGTACAGAGTTTAATCTCTCTTCTTGGGAAATCATTTGATCTCTGGCCTTCCACCCCATGAAAGGCCAAAAACATTATTACTTCTCTGCTCCGTTAGTGTGGATATTTATTTTCATTGGTGTGGCAGCCAGTCCTCAAAATGTTCCCCAATGATTCCTTGCCTGCTAGTACTTACGGCTTGTAGAGTCTTTTCCCACATTATAGTGGGGTTTTTCTGTGTGACTAATAGAATATGGCAAAATAGTGGTATGTCACTTCTGAGGCTAGCTCGTGGAATACATTGTGGCTTCAGCCTTGTACTTTCTCAGATCCTTTACTCTGGGGATAGCAGGCTGCCAGGTTATGTGGGTACTGAGACAGCTCTCCACATAGCAAGGAACTGAGGCCTTCTACCAATGGCCAATGAGAATTTGTAGCCTTCTGTCAATAGCCATGTGAGTGAATCATCTTGGAAATAGATCTGCCGACCCTGGTCAAACTTTCAAGTGACTGTAGCACCTGAGATTGCTTGAATGTAACCTCATGCGAGACCCTGAGCCAGAACCATCACCTTAGCCACTCTCAGATGCTTGACCCCAGAAACTGTATAAGATAATAAATGCTTGTTGTTTTAAGCTGTTACATTTTGGGGATAATTTGTTATGCAGCAATAGATAACTAATATAGTTGAGAAGATAAAAGCTAGATATCCTTAATTAATTAATTGATTTTATGAGATGGAGTTTTGCTATGTTGCCCACTCTGGTCTTGAACTCCTGGGCTCAAGCAATCTTCCCACCTCAGCCTCCCGATAGCTGAGATTACAGATGCACACCACTGTGCTTGGCTCTCTAGCTTTTTTTTTTTTTTTTTTTTTGAGATGGAGTCTTGCTCTGTCACCCAGGCTGGAGTGCAATGGTGTGATCTCAGCTCACTGCAGCCTCTTCCTCCTGGGTTCAAGTGATTCTCCTGCCTCAGCCTCCCAAGTAGCTGTGATTACAGGCGCCCACCACCACACCTGGCTAATTTTGGTATTTTTGGTAGAAATGGGATTTCACCATGTTGACCAGGCTGGTCTTGAACTCCTGACCTCATGATCCACCCGCCTCGGCCTCCCAAAGTGCTGGGATTACAGACATGAGCCACTGTGCCCAGCCTCTAGCATTCTTAATTTAAAAGAAATAATAATAAATGGAGATTTTAATTGTGAGATTTGACCCTTATAAGCAATCACACTATATTCATTTGGTCTGTATTCAGTATTTTCATTTGATTAAAAAGAAAACTGAAGAACAGGAAAGTTAAGTGATTTATGTTTTGGAGGAGCTGGTAGTTGCTGAGAATTGAAATATACTTCTATTCTTTTTCCAATTCTCTTTAAAGCATGCCTCTATTCAAACAGATAGAAGTAAAGATGAAATCCAAAATGACACCAGCAAATTTAAAAGAGAGTTATGGTTTGTGCAAACTTTTGTTTAAGGATAAGTTTTCTGAGAGCTACTATTTTAGTATTAAATCATTTCAAGTGGTCTGAGTCATTTTATCTTTACACACAGATCAGTTATGCCACTTTCAGTTAATAAATGTGGAGGGGGTTCAAGGGATCATTTAACATAGGCCTAGATATGAACATTTTGATCTGTTCAATAGACACTTGTAAAGAGCACCACCACTGGCCAGGGGATACAAAAATAAATAAGATAATAACATATGTGCTAAAATGTTTATAGGTTAGTGGTAGGGCCGATAATTTCAGTGATGATACAGGTATTTATAGGGTTCAGGTAGAGTATAGAGGAGGTACATCTAACCCAGAGAGAGAGCTCGGGGAGGACAAATTACTTTCTCAAAGACACACACCTGTGTGTGGCATCTTGAATCTGTCTTGGCTGTTTTCTAGAGACCTGGGAGTGGTAGTAACAGGACTGTATGTTGCCTGCCTATTCCCTTTCACGTATTGGTAAGGTACTGTCTATGTTTCTTTATAGAGACTCCATTCTGTGACCTCACTATTCATTGAGATATTATTCAAACTATTTTTTCTTTTTTATTTATAGAGATGGGGTCTCCTTATGTTGCCCAAGTTGGTCTTGAAGTATTGGGCTCAAGCAGTTCTCCCACCTTGGCCTCCCAAAGTGCTGGGATGAGAAAGGTGTGAGCCACTGTGCCTGGCTCAAACTTTTTTTTTTTTTTTAATGACTTTCTCTGTCAGCCAGGATAAGTAGAATGGGACAGAAAGACTAAGAAACAGAAACATTAAAATACAAAACAAAACCCAGGAAGTATAGAAGCGTTGGAAACAAGTCAAGAGGCTGAAATACATAAGGCCAACTGTAAGAATAAAACATTTGGGGTGTGGAATTCTTAAAAAAATGTATTAAACAATTCTTCTTAACGCTTCATCACTTATTTCTAGCTACTAGTCAATAAGAAATTTGTGGCAATGTGCTGGTTTGGCTTCAAGGAAAGATTATACCCATGGATCAATTTGGCAGAGTCTAGAACTTAATTCTATCAGTTTGAACAAGCAAGTTTCAGACATTATACAGCCAAGGAACTTCCAACAGTCTTCCATGAATGAGGCAATCTGAATGAAGAGGCCTTTTATAACTTCATTTTGAACTCTGCCCACAAATCAAAGGTCAGCGGGCCCTTCAATTCAAAGAGGCTGCAAAATGCCTGGAGGTGCTGCTGTGCCAGTGGTTGCTCCTGTGTGACAGGCAGAGGGAAAAAAGAAACAAGGAAGAGGAGACAAAAGGCAAAAAGAGGGAACTGGAAAAAGAAAAGAGGGAGAGAAGGAAAGGAGAAGAGAAAGGAAGAACTAGTAACTATTGTTCGTTGAGCACCACGCTAAGTACTTTGCAAACTCGATCTCAGTCCTCACCGCAGCCCTATGAGGTAGTGCTGGCAGTACTTTTGTTTCACTGATTAGGATATTGAAGCTAAAAGAAGGTAATTTGTCAAAAGTCATACAGCTAATAAGTAGCAAAACTGGACTTTGAACCCAGGTCTGTCTGCCTTCAAAATCTAACACTCCTCGCTGCAATGCCACAAAGGAAACATGTTCACCTATTAGGGTCTGAGAGATAACTACCACTGACGATGACTTGACTGGGCTCTTCTGTGGCTGGCCCTTGGATTTTTTTTAAGTTTGTAGACAAGTCTTTAACAGGATAAAGATCCCTTAATTGGATTTGCCTGTTATCCAATATTGCACACCACATCACATGCTGTGCTTCAGTTCCCTACATGAATCAGTTAAAACCTTCCCATTTAGTCTAATGAACCCTAATTTCAGACAAAGGTAACTGTCACCTTTTGTTTCATCCTGTGCTTTTATTTTTCAAATACCAGAGCCGACCTCTGAACTCAATCTGCACTTGCCTATTGATGCATAAATATCTATAATATCACAGTAAATTAAATTCTATTTTAAAGGGTTTCTATTTAACAATCTGTCAGAACTTTCACAGCATTTGATTTCTGGTCGCCTCTGTCCAGTGACAGGTTTATCTCAATATGGCTTGATTAATGAAACCTTTTATTTGGTGTAAGCACACCTATTATTACCATAGTCTCTTAATGCTTGCTTAGGCAACATTGAGGCCTGGCAGCAGGGACTCTCAAAACTTCTAGCTTCTTTAGCTCCACCAGAACATCGGGTGCAATTAACAGGCCGGGAGACTGATCCCTGCCTAGTGGGGAGTGTGGTGATGTTAGTGTCAGTTAAATGATACAGCACTCTGTCTCAGAGGCTTGGCCAAACTCTCTTTTAACCTCTAGGGTTTAAAAAATGTTTCCGACTTAGTGCCAACAAATCCGCCTTTCTCTCCATTGCTACCTTGTCCTTGTATGTCAGTCATTGAGGGGCATAGTGGACGTCTCCCTCGGGAGCCTAGAAATTGCAGTGTGCACTGTGTAGCTGAGAAGTGGGATGCAGTCTAAAATAAAATAACATATTGAGAAAAAGGGTCTTAATGAAGCCAAGGGGCCAGGCACTAATAGCTCTTAAGAAATAGAAAGGACTTTATGATTGATATTCCACATGCAACCTTTTCAGAAAAGAAGAGTGCAGTTGAATTATGGTTTGTTCCTGACGAGTATTTACCTCGGAGAGAAGCTGCCGTTACTACTGGACTATCTCCTTCATGTCCCACATGCTTCCAAAATCCCGGGGAAAGAAATACCTTGGTTTGCACATACACTCAAAATGTTGTCACTCTGTTTTACATTGCTATTAAATATTTAATAACATTAAAAGTGAGACATTGCAAATAAAATCTGAAACTTATTTGTGCTGGAGACATTGTCTTCTCTGCAGTTTTCCTGTCTAGTGTTTTCTGTACTGGTAGAACGATTTGCTTCTGCCATATATTACACTGTTTCTTATTTGTACCCCTGTCCCCTGCTGATACTTAAAACAGCTCATACTTTTTTTTAAACGTTCTTTTTTTAGTTTGTGGTCATTATGGCTTTAAGTGTAGTAAATTCCACCTGGAGAATTTAACAGTTTGGCTGTTATTTTTCAATGTTCTGAGGTAGGAAAGAGAATACAGTAATATTAATAGGTATGATTCAAGTTTCTAATAAATAGTAAAAAAATCAGATAAATGAAACAAATGAGTCTGTTATTTAAAAGAACGTTATGATAGTTAACATTCTGTTAAGACTTGAATATTTAAAGGGAAACTAACCCCTAAAACATTAGAAAAAAGTATTTTGTTTAGTTGCTGTCCTAGATTGATTATTAATTTGATTACTTGAGTTTGCAGTTTGGTATTGAATATATATGCTTACATAGACCTTAAAGCACAGTTTTTCTTCTGGATTTTTAGTGGTGAAGAGGAAAATATCACAGGAAGTATTTCTTGTAAAGGGGTGACATCAGATTTTTGTTATCAGTTTAGTGTTAATAGAATTCCTTGTAATCATACCAGAAAAATAAAGTATAGTTTAACTGTACTTTCAAAATTAGATATATGGTTTAAGAATATTCAATAAAGTAAGAAAGTAGAGAAACTAGTTTAATTTAAAATGATGCTGAAAGTTAATCAAATAATTTTCAGTAACATAATTAACTAGTATTTGAATCTTGTGTTCTATTTGAAAATATGTATATATGACATTTTCTTCATTAAAATATTCTTTTGCAAGAAAATACAGAAACCTCTTAATGAGATTCTGAGTGGAGAATTATGATTCTCCAACATGTTTCTCAGGTTTTAGTTTATTTCACATCATGCTTTTTAACCTTCGACAACAAATATTGTTGTACCATGAAGACAGCAAATCTAAACAATTACATATGTAGTCCAAAGGCATACACAAGAAAATCAATATTTGACATCTTTGCAACTCCCTCTTTGCAGTAGCGTTCAATAGCTCTTATTCATTATACACTTATATCTCTTTCAGATTCGCCTTTGTCACTAGAAACCCATTTTTTTTTTTCTCCTTTGACTTCCACATAACTTCTTTGCCCTGTACTTTTACAGATGCCTTCTGGCTATAAATACTAATGAAATCTCTTTGCTTAATTCAATTTTGCTGGTACACTTACAGTTATGACCTAACTTTCCCACGAGAGAGACTGATTGAACATTCCACTACCTTATGGATGGGAGCAAACATTCTTACAGAACTGGACTGACAATTTCCATAATTATAGAATTCACAGCCTAATGACCTTAAAAAACAATAAAAAGATCTCTTGTTAATTCCATCTCTGTTACTGACATTCAAGATATTTCATTTTTCACGGGACAACAAATTTACTTTTTTATTTTCCAAAGAGCAGTCTATCCTTTCCCCCCAGATTAAATTTTCTGAATATTGAAGTATCCCATTGAATATTTAGCATTTCTTTGTCTTTTAAAAGTTAGAATATTTATGATCCTTAGAATGAGTTTGACTGATTTATAGCAATCAATTATAAGAGTACGTTTTCAAATAGCCCTTTTAAAAATGAAGAATAGAATAATTAAAAAGATCACAAGTCCTCCCTTGCATATAATTATTTCATTATTTCATTACAGTGCAGAATTATTTTTGCTGACTGTGAGCAATTTTAATTGAGCAAGATCTGTGTTAATATCCAATAGCAAGCAGTTCTTCCTAAGAAATAAGATCATTAATTGCCTAAATTTTATTCAGTACAGTGAGTCTTATGAGTCACATTGCAATATAAACCTAATCACTAGGTAGAGTGGGTACAATGCCTTTTCTGTAGTGTAGATATCCTAAAAGCATAACCTGCCTGCTAATTTATTCCTTCAACAGGTTTATTGCCTTATTAAGCATTTGTTTTGTAGAATATTCTTAATCTATCTAGATTATCACAGAAAAACTGTTATAATGAAACATTAAAATTCAGACTTGAAATCTACTAAAGCCAGCCTGAATAATCAAAACTAAAACACAGCATCTTTGATTCTTTCTAAATACCAAAATGCTCAGCACCTTGGAGTATATTCTAGAAGCTTTTGGCTTACAAATAAAGACTTTGTGAGGTATGGAAATCTTCAGTATAGCAAGATAGCCTGTTATTAAGTGAAGCTAAATTAAATGTTAATAATAGTCATTTTCTTGGAAAAATCTAACATTCATCATAAACGTTATAGTAATCTTGGCATATCTAAATATTTTATATATATCTAAGATATTTTCTTCCCATAAATATTTTACATGTATTTATTGCTATGGAAAGAATGTATAAATTGTGATAAAATTCATCAGAACTACTATCTTAATGACCTAGACTGTTTTGATAAAATGTGAGTGAACATATTAACAAACTTATTTGTCATTATATATATTTTAGTATTGAATATGACACTGTTGCTGGTCTGACTTAGACCTTAAGTGAAAAGTACAGTATTCTTAGTTTAACTTCTTGTTTGTTTGCTTTTGTGTGTAGTTTTTTTTTTTTTTTTTTTTTTTG
>NW_016806642.1:6167169-6168962 GCF_001698545.2 Rhinopithecus bieti
TTTTTTTTTTTTTTTTTTAATACATTCATCTGGTCATCTTTCTGGGTATGAGGTCCGTAGCTTTTATCAGATTCTCAAATAGGCAAGTGATCCAAAGAAGGTTAAGAAATGCTGAATTAGAGAATCTCTAACATCCTTTCTACTCTTAAATTCAAATTCCATTCTCCATCTCTGAATAATAGATATGAAAGCACTTTGAAAGAGTGCTAAACAAATGCAAAATATCATTCTCCATCTCTCTTTATGGATCTACTCTATGTAAAAGTCATAGCCATACTTGGAATACTGATATTATATTATGTTGAATTGGTTATTGAATAAACATATTGCCTGAGGGAATTCCTCAAATGTAAGGTTCAGTATTAAACCCCTAGGAGAATTAGAGTGTGCCATACAGACTCAGAGAAAATAGAAAAGAAATCTAGGTGAGAGTGCAAAAAATGTGTGTGTGTGTGTGTGTGTGTGTGTGTGTGTTTTCAGATGGTGTCTCGCTCTGTTGCCAGGCTGGAGTGCAGTGGCGTGATCTTGGCTCACTGCAACCTCCGCCTCCTGGGTTCAAGTGATTCTTCTGCCTCAGCCTCCTGAGTAGGTGGGACTACAGGCACATGCCACCACACCCAGCTAATTTTTGTATTTTTAGTAGAGACAGGGTTTCACCATGTTGACCAGGATGATCTCAATCTCGTGACCTCATCATCCGCCCTCCTCGGCCTCCCAAACTGCTGGGATTACAGGCGTGAGCCACTGCGACTGGCCACAAAAATATTTTAATATAAGCACACAGTAGTTTGTTGGGCAACATTAAACTATTAATTTAACATTAACTATTAATCAGTATGGGGCTACCGATCTAGTTCTACTCTGGATTATGACAATGGTAGCTGGGCCTCAATTTCCTCTTCTCTAATTCAAAGCTCAGAGGGGGGTGGGTGAAGATTAGGTTAGTGTAGCTGAAAGTGTTCTTAGTCAACTGTACAGTGTTACACAAGAACAAGGCATTCTCTATTCAAAGGATGAAATCCCGCTATTAAGGATTTCCTTATTGGTCGGGGGCAAGGTTGCTGGGGAGGTTGGGGGAAAGACATTGAGGTAGAGTACTCTTTTTTTTTTTGAAATTTAAAGAAGAAATTTATTGAAGATCTGAAAAACAATTCCTAAAAGATTGACTTTTCCAGAAAACTAGCTACACAATGCATTGCGTCTATCATGTTAAAACGTGCATTAGACACAAATACAAAAACCATGAAACAAGCCACCATTCTTCAACAATTTGAGCAAAGATAAAATGCCTAAGTAACAACATGGATGACTTGCAAAGGATGGGCTCTTTAAGCACCATTAAAAAAAAAAAAAAAAAAAGGAGCACAAATGGATGAGTGTGTTCAGTTCTATACACTGAATTGCAACTTTGGCACTAGGAATCAGAGCATTTTGTCATATAGCATTAACACGTATTATAAAAGTGCGTAGTGTCAAAGGAATAGAACCACCAGCATTCAAAAGCAGCTTTGTCAACTAGGCAATAAAACACTTGACAACCTATCCCTCTGTTGTCCATCATTGAAAACACTGGCAGCAAATTTGAAATAAAAAAAAAAAGAAAAGAAAAGAAAAAAGGAGCTGTTACCCCTTTTATTTTCTCTGTTTAAAAATCAAACAGAAAACAAACATCAATTATTACACACTAACATCTTCAAAGCACATCGTTTGTACAAGAGATAGACTAAGAACAAAAACGTGTTTATGGAGATCGAAACATAAGTGAGTGAGAGTGCCTCTCACACAGCTTTCCG
>NW_016806642.1:6170992-6179025 GCF_001698545.2 Rhinopithecus bieti
GTGGCTCATGCCTGTAATCCCAGCACTTTGGGAGGCCAAGGCGGGTGGATCACCTAAGGTCAGGAGTTCGAGACCAGCTTGGCCAACGTGGCGAAACCCCATCTCTACTAAAAATACAAAAATTAGCCAGGCGTTGTGGCACATGCCTGTAATCCCAGCTACTTGGGAAGCTGAGGCAGGAGAATCACTTGAACCTGGCAGGTGGAGGTTGCAGTGAGCTGAAATCGCACCACTGCACTCCAGCCTGGGTGACAGAGTAGGACTCCATCTCAAAAATAAATAAAATAAAATAAAATAAAATAAAATAAAATAAAATAAAATAAAGGCTAGGATTCTGGTTGGGTGTGGTGGCTCACGCCTGTAATCTCCACAATTTGGGAGGCGAGGTGCATGGATCACTTGAGGCCAGGAGTTCAAGATCACCCTGGCCAACATGGTGAAACCCCAGCTCTACTAAATATACAAAAATTAACTGAGTGTGGTGGCAGGCACCTGTCGTCCCAGCTACTTGGGGGGCTGAGGCGGGAGAATCGCTTGAGGGTGACAGTGAGACTGTCTCAAAAAATAAATAAATAAATAAATAAAAATGAAAGAATAAAGGTTAAGATTCTGAGGTTCACAGAAGATAAGGGACTTACTTAAGGCTATAACCACCTTATAAATTCATTGGAAAGATAAAATTAGTAATGTCCTTGATCCTGCTTTGAAAACCGTTTAGGCTACATAAATGTAATGCTGCTGCTACTCCTCTTTCACTGTGTGTTCCTTTTGTCGGATGATCCAGCTTCAAAGATTTTACTTTATTAACAGCCTTCCCATTGAAAGAAGAAGGTGCTTTGCTAGAAGGTTTACGGTACATTGTGTCCCAAAAGTGCAGATTTGGCGATGACAAGAAATGGTTGTTGCCAGGTCATTTTCGAATCAGCTAGATTTATCTGTTGTGTCATCAAATAGCTCTGCTGTTAGCTGAGAGAAGGAATGAAGAGGAACTATGACTGTTTGATGAATAAGACCCTTTGTAAATATTCTGCTTGGAGCTCCTCCCATTCCCTTACCATTAAAGTAGATTAGTGCCTAGATTAAAATCACAAAAGCCAAGGAATTCAGATCTAAAGTTAAGATTTAAGGTTGGAGTATCAGTGTTAACTTATGAGTGCAAAACCAGGAATCTTGATAGGATCAAGATCATGAGTTTGCTCCGAATCTCTTGGTTTCTGTAGAGCTGAGATTTCTATTCGCTATAATATACAAAGTTGAAATACTTTAAAACTTCATAACATAGCAAAGACAGGATTATAATTATAGAATAGGACCATCTCCCAACTTGTCACTGGAGGAATGGTAAAGTCAAATTAGAGTAGAACTACTGATGACTGTGGGGAATTACCTTTTATTTCTGAAAACTGTATTTCTCTTTGGTTTAAAAAATACCCTTTTATGGGGCAGTTTGATTTTGTGCAATGTTTTATGCTTAAAAAATCTAATAGGAGACCTGATGGAGAGATTTGATCATTTATTACCCATCTACACATTTACTAGTAATGATGAAAGATTTGTTGGTTGTCTAGTTTATCTGAGAGAGAGTGATGAGCCGCACCAGAAGAGAGGGTGGGAAATCTGGGCTCAGTGCCCAGGATTTTTCTTTGCTATTTGGATCACTGTGTTTGCTAGAATATTTAATTAATCCCACTCTTGGAGTAATGCTTATTGCTGATGGCCATTGCTGAGCTGAAATATTAAACCATATGTAATATATCTTCAATAAAATTTAGATTTAAAAGTCCCTAAATGATGTATGTGTTTGACAGTCCTTAATGAAAACTGATTAAAGAAATTTCAGAGAATGGATAGGCTTAATAGTAACAATTCTTTTCATTCACGTGAAAGGGAGTTCGGAATTATAAAATGAAACATAAGGAATTAGCACAATATTTGGGGTAGGGCTGTACCAGTTCTTGAATATATAGGTTTTGGTTTTTAGTTTTGTTAAGTATGTGGCTCTTCTACTGTATCTCTGGTGAGGGTCTTTCCTGAGTTATTTAAGACAGTTCTTTTTGGAATACAGTTTAGCCATAGGTAGACCATCAGGGAACTCTGATAATTCTCTTTTGAGTAATACAATACATGGCATGATTTTCTCTTACTATTGAACCAATGCCTCAGCAAAGGGTTAGAGGATTTCTGCTGTTTGTAGCAAAAATCTTGTGCCAGGAGCATTAACCTTGACGTTCTATACACTTTGCAGGTCAGGCAATTACCACAGTTATCCTAGTTACTTATTTAAGGATGTGGCAAGGAGAGCCTCCAAAAAATGAACTGATAAATGTGAGTGGAGGAAAAAAAATCAATTTCTTTTTTTGAAAGGACAGATCTAGAATTGTAATGATGGAAATAATTCTAAGATTCAGTTCAAATAGCTCTTGAACAAGTCAAAACAGGCAAAGGGTCTGATGTATTGGAGTGTGTCTGGGTAGTCCAGGGATAGAATATTAGAAATGAGACAGTACTTAAGAATTTGGTCAAATGGAATTGTCTTCAAACTTTGTAACTCCTTGAGTTACCTTGTGCAAACAAACTTTTTTTTTTTTTTTTTTTTTTTTTTTTTTTTTTTTTTTTTTGAGACCGAGTTTCACTCTTGTTGCCCAGGCTGGAGTGCAATGGTGCGACCTCGGCTCATCACAACCTCTGCCTCCCGAGTTCAAGTGATTCTCCTGCCTCAGCCTCCTGAGTATCTGGGATTACAGGCATGCTTCACCATTCCCGGCTAATTTTATATTTTTAGTAGAGATGGGGTTTCTCCATGTTGGTCAGGCTGGTCTTGAACTCCCAACCTCAAGTGATCTGCCCGCCTCAGCCTCCCCAAGGGCTGAGATTACAGATGTGAGCCACCATGCCTGGCCTACAAACTCTTATATACTTAATATGTAAAACAGATTTGAGGGGAGCTATTCTCCTTGAAGCCAAAGAGCTTGCACCTGTTCATATGCTTCCCCCTTCTTACTTCATTATTAGCACAGTCTGAAAATCAGTCATCTACTTCAACTCTTTCATTTGACATATATGAGCATTTATTTCCAAGAGGAGTAAACTGATTTGTTCAAGGGTGTATAACTAAACAGTGTCGGGGCTTAGTCTCAGACCTGTGCTCTGCTCTGTTACATACTTTCTACTTCAAACACTCTCTGCTTCTTGCAGGGAATTTTGGTAAGACAGTAACCCTCTCTACTAGAATTCTAGGAAAAAGTAATGTAGTCAGGGGTTGCAAAGACAAGTGGGGTATATGGATCATAAACATTATTCCTTAATACCTTCATAAAATAGGCATTTATTGATCATCTATTATGTGCAAGGCACAGCTTGAGGCTACAGAGAAACTACAGAATTCCTGAATGGAAGAAGTCATGTCTTTACTATTCTTTATCTACTATTCTTTCTCCTTAAAAATATGAACAAAGCAATAATTTAGAGAATATAAAACATACACTCACTATAGTGTTTTTGGGTATAGACTCTGGAGTCAGATTACCTAGTTTTGAAGTCTGGCTCTGAAGTTATCTTGGGCAAATCACTTAACTACTTCTCCCCGTCCCCCTCCCCACTCCCACTCCCACCTCCTCCTTCTTCTTCCCCTTCTCCTTCCCCTTCTTTTTCCTTCTCCTCCTTCCCCTTGTTTCTCCTCCTCCTTTTCCTCCTCCTCCTCCTCCCCCTTCTTTCTCCTTTGCCTTGTCCTCCTCCTCCTCCTCCTTCTTTTGAGACAGGGTCTTGCTTTGTTGCCCACACTGGAGTGCAGTGTACAGTCATGGCTCATTGCAACCTCTGCCTCCCAGGCTCAAGTGATCCTCTCATCTCAGCCTCCCAACTAGCTGGGAATACTGGTGCACCCCACCATGCTCAGCTAATTTTTTTTTTTTTTTAATTTGTAGAGATGAGGTCTTGCTAGAGATGAGATATTGCCCAGGCTGGTCTTGAACTCCTGGGCTCCAGTGATCCTCCTGTCTTGGCCTCCCAAAGTGCTGGGATTACAGGTGTGAGCCACTATGCCCAGTGAAATTGCTTAACCTCTCATGCCTCAGATTTCTCATCTGTAAAGTAAGAATAATCATGTTACTACATCATAGAATATTTGTGAGAATTAAATTAATATATGCATTCATTTATTATATAAATATCCATTTTTGATATATTAGAATAAATCTTAGCTACTATTATTATGTCTTATGTCACTCACCATGACAATTTGAGAGTCTCCTCTAAATCAGTGTTTGGCTTCTTATGTATATTGTTCAACAAATCATATGGAATTGTATTTTGCATACCTAAGTTACTAAAGCTTTGTCAATTCAATTTGGTAATCTTATTTTAGCAAATGGTTTACACCTATACAGTACATATAATATATATAGTATGATATGCCTCACTCACTCATAAATATTTTTTTTTTTTTTGAGATGGAGTCTCGCTCCGTCACCCAGGCTGGAGTGCAGTGGCGTGATCTCTGCTCATTGCAACCTCTGCCTCCTGGGTTCAAGCAATTCTCATGCCTCAGCCTCCCTGGTAGATGGGATCACAGGCGTGCACCACCATGCCCAGCTAGTTTTTTGTGTTTTTAGTAGATATGGGGTTTCCCTATGTTGGCCAGGCTGGTCTTGAACTCCTGGCCTTAAACTCCTGGCCTTAAGTGATCTGTCCACCTCAGCCTCCCAAAGTGCTGAGATTATAGGTGTGAGCCACCTCACCTGGACTTACAAATCTTTTTTTCTGTTGTGTGTTTTTTTTTTTTTTGAGACAGAGTCTTGCTCTATTGCCTGGGCTGGAGTGCAGTGGCCAGATCTCAGCTCACTGCAAGCTCCGCCTCCCGGGTTCATGCCATTCTCCTGCCTCAGCCTCTGGAGTAGCTGGGACTACAGGCGCCCGCCACATTGCCTGGCTAGTTTTTTGTATTTTTAGTAGAGACGGGGTTTCACCAAGTTAGCCAGGATGGTCTCGATCTCCTGACCTCGTGATCCGCCCGTCTCGGCCTCCCAAAGTGCTGGGATTACAGGCTTGAGCCACCGCGCCCGGCCTTCTGTTGTTTTTTTCAAAGACAGAGTCTTGTTCTGCCACCCAGGCTAAAGTGCAGTAGTGCGATCATAGTTCATTGCAGCCTCGAACCCCTGAGCTGAAGTGATCTTCCCACCTCAGTCTCCTCAGTGTCTGGGACTATAGGTGTGTGCCACCATACTTTGCTAATTTTTAAAAATTCTTTGTAGAGTTGGGGTGTTGCTGTGTTTTTCAGCTGGTCTCAAACTCCTGGGCTCAAGTGATCGTCCTGCCTTGGCCTCCCAAAGTGTTGGGATCACAGGTGTGAACCACCATGCCTGGATCACTCATGACTTTTAAGATGCTTTGTATGTCTCAAATGGGAATCTTGATGATCAGAAATACGTGACATTCACCAGTGATATCCTTAGGCCATCTCTTATTCTTTTCAATACATATGGTTTCTCCTCAAACAAAAAGTAAGACTTTGGGCATGGACATCATCATATGTGTCTCTTTATGTTTCTAGAGTTCAGGCCTGTAACTTGAGATGTTTTCTATGTATTTATGTCACAAATTCTATTGTTAGTGGCAACATCTCTTCTCAATTTTAGTTTTTCTTTTCTAATTTTAAACTATCAGCCTAGTTATAATATCTTCTGTACTAATTTTTCTTTGTTCCACTGGATCTAAAGTTAATAAATTTGTTGAACCATGAATGAAAGCAAAAAGCTAGCATAGGTAGGTACAAGCCATATGCATTGCTTTAATGAATAGTCACCGTGACATATGGAGGAGGACTGCCCGATTAATTACTGGGTTTGATGGAGTTGCTGCTCGCCTGCATGAGTTAGTCCAGGGGCCAATTTATAGTGTTAAAATCCTGTGATGGGCTGGTCTGACCGATAAACAAAGTAAATAAATGAACCAAGTTGATTCAGTAGCCCAGATAATTTGCTAGATTAGCATGAAAACATTATATTGCTTTTTATTTTTTTGAGGCAGGGTCTCACTCTATCACCCAGGCTGGAGTGCAGTGTGCAGTCATGGCTCACTGAAGTCTCGACCTCTGGGGCTCAAGCAATCCTCCTGCCTCAGCTTCCTGAGTAGCTGGTACTATAGGCACACACCGCCATACCTGACAATGTTTTTAAATTTTGTTTTGTAGCAACAGGGTCTCACTATGTTGCCCAGGCTTGTCTCAAATTCCTGAGCTCAAGTGATCCTCCTGCCTTGGCCTCCCAAAGTGTTGGAGTTACAGGTATGAGCCACTATATCCAGTCAAGAATTACTAATATTACTTAAAATTTGTAGTATATTGGGGCACTGGAAAATAGGCATATCTCCAATAGGACTCTTCAGGTTGTGAGTAACCAAAAGTCCACCTCAAACCAGATTGAGCAAAAGGTGAAATCTACTAGCTCAAACAACTGAAAACTCAGAGGTAAATTTTTCTGACTTTCATTTACACTTGATCTAGGGGGCAACGTCTGTAAACTTAACTCTCCTCCATACTGGTATGCCACAAGGAGGCAACATGCCATTTAGCAATCCTATGCCTATATCTTCCCAGGATTCAGCCCAGCAAAAAGTAGAGTGATTCTTGGCGACTACCACATGAGCCTTGGGCATTGGAAGAACTTAGGTCATAGGTCAACCCCTGAGTTAACAATGTTAGTAGGAAGATTTGATACCCTGATTGTCCAGGACTAAGGCACATAGTCTCTTCCTGGTGGAGCCCTAGAAACTACATGGGAAGGTGATGATTTTCCAAAGGACATTTGAGTAGCTCCCAGAAATAATAAGGAGCAGACAAATATCTATTAGAAGGGAAAATAAAATTCATTTTAGACAAACTAATATCAAAATGCCAGATAAGAAAACAGACATTCTCATATATTATTTCAAGTGGGCTATTTGGGAATATCTACCAAAAATTCAAGTGCACATTGTCTTACACAATTTCACATCAAGAAATTTATCCTACAGATAAATCATACCCAGTGTACAAAGATGTTATTTAAAGGAAGATCACTGAAGCATTGACTGTAACAGCAAAACACTGTCCATTGACGTGGAAGTTGTTAAATTATGATACACTTATAGAGGAGAATATTCCACAATTATTTTTAATGAGGTAGATCTATATGTTCTAATATGGAAAGAAGTCTATGATAAATTAAGGGGAAAAAAGCAAATTGCAAGAAAATAGGCAAATATGGCCCTGCTTGTATAAATGCATAAAAATATCTGTAAGAATATCCGAAAGTGTCTAACACTGTTTATTGCTGGGGAAGAAATTCTAGGGGGTCAGGAGTGGCAGGAAGAAGACATTTGCTTTTCACTTCATATCCTGTGGGGCTTTAATTTGTTTACCTGAGTATGCATTACTTTCATTACTTTAAAAAGTCAGTCTAGCCGGGCACGATGGCTCATGCCTACAATCTCAGCACTTTGAGAGGCCAAGGCAGGAGGATCACTTGAGCCCAGGAGTTTGAGACCAGTCTGGGCAACATAGAGAGACTCCATCTCTACAAAAAATGGAAAAAAAAAAAAATCAGCCAGTATGGTGGTGTGTGCCTGTGGTCCCAGCTACTCAGGAGGCGGAAGTGGGACGATGACTTGAGCCTGGGAGATTAAGTCTGCAGTGAGCTGTAAGCATGCCACTGCACTCCAGCCTGAGTGACAGAGTAAGACCGTATCTCAAAATAAATAAATAAATAAATAAATAAATAAATAAATAAATAAATTCCCTTTCATTGAGCACTTGTTATGTTAGTTGTTGTATGGCCTTGGTAAACTCAGTTAATTTCCCTGACCCTCAGTTTCTTTATTTTTCAAGTGAGGGTAATCATATTAATAATATTTGCCTTACATTGTAACTGGGAAATTGTAGAAAAAATATGCTAGATGTTTGAGTGTAGTGGACATTTAGTAAATCATTGCTATTATTCATAGTAATTACTTCTTTTTCTCCTTCCTTCCTTCCTTCCTTCCTTCCTTCCTTCCTTCCC
>NW_016806642.1:6182197-6206492 GCF_001698545.2 Rhinopithecus bieti
TCCCTCCCTCTCTCCCTCCCTCCGTCTCTCCCTTCCTTCCTTCCTTCCTTCCTTCCTTCCTTCCTTCCTTCCTTCCTTCCTTCCTTTCTCTCTCTCTCTCTCTCTCTCTCTCTCTCTCTCTCTCTCTCTCTTTTCTTTCTTTCTTTCTTTCTCTCTGTTTTTGTTTGAGACAGTCTCACTCTGTCACCCAGGCTAGAGTCTAGAAAGCAGTGGTGCCATCTTGGCTCCCTGCAACCTCCACCTCCCAGGTTCAAGAGATTCTCGTGCCTCAGCCTCCCAAGTAGCTGTGACTACAGGCATGTACCACAATACTCAGCTAATTTTTGTATTTTTAGTAGAGACAGGGTTTCACCATGTTGGCCAGGCTGGTCTCAAACTCCTGGCCTCAGGTGATCCTCCTGCCTTGGTCTCCCAAACTGCTGGGATTGCAGGCTTGAGTCACTGTGCCCAGCCTATTTTCTTTCCTGTTCTTCCTCTGGAGAAGTAGTCATCAGGCATGACCTCCCATGGGTGCTCACAGGAGATGGTGCCATGCATGTGCAGAACTTCCCAGGCCAAGATCCACCACATTAGACACACTGAGCGAGCCCCTTGTCATTGCATGCGATGGTAATGATCACGTAGTGTAGAGGAGAATATGTGTGACACAGAGCACACATAGGCAGGTTAACATACAATACCCCTGTGAAAGGTTGGTGGTCAGTCCTGGGATCCGTAACCATCAGAAGACATGGCTCCCAGAAGGATCTGGTTAGTAAAGTCATCCAGAAATAAGTGTGGCTCCAGTGGCAGCAGCAAACTTCAGCATAGCCTGCTGGCTGGCATTCCTGAAGGATGTGACACTGACAGTAGCTGAGTTTCCAAATGGCAACAATGGCACAAGCTGCCGGCCAAAGCTTCTTGCAGGTCCTCTTCAGATTTATGATGTAGATGCCATCACTTTTCCTTTTGTAGTGTATCATCTGGAAGTCCAGGTTGGTGCCACCTAAGTGGATTCCTGCTGGAAGGAACGTAAGGGCATTCTCCTCCTTCATCTTCGGGGCAGCAAGGGCTCCAAACATTGTGAAAGTTTCTCTTTAAATTATGACATGCTGTATGGATCTCTGTCTGGGGAGCATGGACAAGTACACCCAAAGTTTGATTGCTAGTATAGCTCATTCTTCTGTGGCTAGAAATCCTGAAGAATAAAATGTTAAGGGAGTTATTATGCTGACTACAACACCCAGGCTTAGGAACTAGTGAGCATAACACCTCAAATTTCTTTCTGGCTCTCATTAAGAAAGTCATGATTGTTTCCCTTGCGTCATCCTCTGCATGTGGCTTTTCATCTTACATTCTGGCTTTGCTCCAGGAGACACACTGCCTTATGCCAGGAACCTGGTGGAAAGGTCACCCCCAGAATGGCCAGGCTGGGAAGAGCTCACTTAACAGTGTAGGTCCTTAACTGCATTTCTTCATGTGCCACCTTAATGGCAAATAAGCAAAAGTGAAAAATTCCACAGGGGCCTAAAATTTAGATTTTGGCCTGATAGTATAACTAGAAGGTTTTTTGCTTTGAATTACCATAACTAGGAGTGAGTGAGTTTCTGTCATTCCCCTACCGAATAAAATATTGAATTTATGATGAATGGTTGTTAAATAGAGTGATCTGGACTTATTCTTTCCAGCCTAGTGAGACCCATCCCAACCTTTTACAGACAGTTTCTTTAAATATAGCATGAGAAACCTCAGTGTCCTCTGGAGGGTTTTGTAAATGGATGCCAGCCCAGTCTTTATTAAACTGGGCTTATATGTCATATAATTGCCTGTCTTGACATACCTCTTCCAGGCTTTGCCGGAAGGGTTTGTTAAGGGTTCTTTTCTGCTGTAAATGATGATCCTTGGTGTTTTTCTTGTTGTTTTTGTTGCTTCAACTTTATCTTTTTCTGTGTTGTTCCCGAATTTTTTGAAGTTTCTATCTTTCTCAGTTTGTTTTTTTTCCTTTTAAATCTACATAGATGATGTCTACTGATTCCCTTCAATCCAATTCAAAGTCCTATAGCAAACATTTACTGACCACTTACTCTATACAAAGCATGCTCGTGCTGTTTTCCAAAGTTTCAAGATAGTTTTAGAGTTGTAACATCCTATATGGTAGCTATTATCTATATGTGTCTATTTAAATGTAAATTAATTAAAATTAAAATTAAAATTTCAGTCACTTTTCTGTACTAGCCATATTTCAAGTGCTCAGTAGCCACATGTGACTAGTGACTACTGTATTAGCCAGTGTGGGTATAGAAAGTTTCCATCACTGTGGAAAGTTCTACTGGACAGTGCTGTTACAGTGCATCAGTTATTTAGAACTACAACTCACTACCTGTCTTTCATTTATAAAATAGTCAAAAACTCTTCTTTTCCAATCAGAACTTTTTTTTTTTCTTTTTTTGTGACAGGGTCTCATTCTGCTGCCCAGGATGGAGTGTAGTGGTGTAATCACAGCTCACTGCAGCCTCAAACTCCCCGGGCTCAGTGATCCTCCCACCTCAGTCTCCTGAGTAGCTAGAACTACAGGTGAGGGCCACCACACCCAGCTAATTTTTGCATTTTTTTTAGAAACAGGATTTTGTCAAACCAGATGTTGCCCAGTCTGGTCTTGAATTCCTGGGCTCAAGCAATCTGCTCAACTCAGCCTCCCAAAGTGCTGGGATTACAGGTGTGAGCCACCACACCAGGCCAAGAACTTAGTTTTTAGCAAGTCAAGTAAGATTCATTGAATTTTACTGTTAGACACTATGGAGAACACAAGGACAGATAAAGTATATTTCTCGTCCTTAAGGAGCTTAAAATATATTGAGGAAAACTGACACATAACATAGCTAACGAGATTAGACGGCAGGATATGCAAAATGATATAATAGAGGCGTAGCTAAGGTGCAATGGACTCATTGAGGAGGGATTTATTTCTATTCTGCATCAGGGCCTTCATGCAGAAGGTGGTGCATCTAGGAAGGAAAGGACATGGGGAAGGCAGAAAGTCATTTTAGGTGCCGAGCAAATAACACGAGTAAAGATGTGGAATACAGGGAAAGTAGTTCTGTGAGGCAGGTAATATAGCATAAACATTCAGAGCACAGAGATTCAGATATAGCTTCTGGAGACAAACTGCCTGGACTGAAAAAACTGGCTTTGCCTCTAGTTAGCAAGTAAATTAATCTTTCTCAGTCTCAGTTTCTTCATCTGTGAAATGGTACTAATGATAGTTGCTACGTAACAAGTATTTGTGAGGATTAAATGAGGTGTGCTGTTGAGAGCTTTAGCACGGTGCCTGTCATAGCAGGCCACTGGGGGAGGATCTGGAGGAAACGGATGTAGTTATACTGAGGCTATTGCTTCAGAGTGGTCTCAATTTGCAAGACTTCCAAATGTAGTGGCTGAAATAAGATAGAAAATAATTTTCCTTCCAGTTCAAAATTTGGGGATAGTCCACCCAGGACTGGTATGGTGGCTGTGTTCCATGAAGTCCCCAGGGACCCAGTTCCTTCTCATTTTCTGCTTTCCCATCCCTAAGGTGTGGCCCTTGTCATTATAGTTCAGGATGGAACTTCAGTCATGACATTCTTGTCCCAATCAACAGGATGAGGTGTGTACCCATGACCTCAAGATTCCCAGAAGCTGCCACCTGACATTTTCACTTGCATCCCATTAGCCTCAGCATGGTCACATGGCCTCACCTAGCTTCAGGGGAACTGGACAGCATAGTTTTTTTTTCTGGGAGGCCATGTTTCCAGCTAAAATATTTATTACTAATAGAAGAAGGGGAAATGGATATAGTCTCTGTAACAAAGAGAGACAAGACTGAAGCCAGATTACAGAGGTCTTTAACACAGCCTAAGAAAGAGTTTGTATTTTATTTCTTGGGCTCTGTGGAGCTATTGATACTCTCAGTGTGGGATTTAATACAATTAGAGTCTGTTCATGGTAATAGATTTGACATAGTTCTTTAAATCATCAATACTCACCCCAGGAATACTCAGAAGCTTTCAAGAACAGTTATTTTCAATGTTTTCAAAAAATTTGTTTTCCCTAATATTCTTACATTCTTCTCAACTCTCTCTCCTCTTTGAGGAAGGGAAAAGATAACCCTTTCTCCTGGCAACTCTCCTTTAGACCACCTCCAGTGTATCAACCACTGTCTAAAATGAGCTGTCCAGGAGTCTGAGGCTGCAGTAAACTATGATTGCGCCACTGCACTCTAGTTGGAAGGCAGAGTGAAACCCTGTCTCTAAAAAAAAAAAAAAATTCTGATAATGGAACTAGTTCTTCATATGCAGGGGAGGGAATTGTGCCAAGTAGAGAGAAGTAGTACTTTTTTTTTTTTTTTTTTGTGAGACAAAGTCTCACTCTGTTGCCCAGGCTGGAGTTCAGTGACTCATCTTAGCTCACAGCAACCTCCGCCTCCAGGGTTCAAGCAATTCTCCTGCCTCAGCCTCCTGAGTAGCTGAGACTACAGGCATGCACCATCACGCCGGGCTAATTTTTGTATTTTTATTTTTTATTTATTTATTTTTTATTTTTTTTTGAGACGGAGTCTCGCTCTTGGGGCCGCCCAGGGCTGGAGCTTGCAGGTGGCGCTATCTCGGCTCACTGGCAAGCTCCGGCCTCCCAGGTTTACGCCGGTTCTCCTTGGGCCTCAGCCCCCGAGTTAGCTGGGACTACGGCGCCCGCCATCTCACCCGCGCTAGGTTTTTTTGCCTATTTTTTTAGTAGAGACGGCGGTTTCACCGCTGTTAGACCAGGGATGCCGTCTCAAATCCCTGACCTTCGTGATCCACCCGTCTTGGCCTCCAAAGGCGCTGGGGATTACAGGCTTGGACGCCACCCCGCCTGGGCCAATTTTTGTATTTTAATAGAGATGGGGGTTCACCATGTTGGCCAGGCTGGTCTAGAACTCCTGACCTCAAGTGATCCACCCGCTTCAGCCTCCCAAAGAGCTGGGATTACAGGTATGAGCCACTGCGCCTGGCCTGGTACCTTTTTTTGATCAAAATACTGTTCTTTCTCTTGGGGCACCTTGTGCTTTCTTTCCTCAGACACTGTGCTTACCGCACAACAGTGCATTATTGACAGTGTGTCACTCTAGATTTTAAGCGGCTTGCGGACACAGTTCAAAACTTGCTAGAGTCTATCTCCTCTATGGTTTACCCAGTGCCCGGTGCCAGGCACACATCAGGTTATCAAATGTCTGGATAAATGCTGAGTGTAGAATGCTGCCCAAATTATGTTGGCTTTAAAGCAGCTGAACTAGCACATAAAACCTTGTACTGTTGACTATTGCTGGGTTTGTGGTGAAAGCACTCCAGGGAAAGGCTAAGAGAAAGAACTGTGTAAAATGTAGTTTAGTCCACCTGGAGTATGGTTCTGCTCAGAGTATACTGGACTGTGAAACTATGAGATCAGGTTGAATGCTTTGTGCTCAATCCCAAAGCCTCTTTTCTTACTTTGTCTACGTTATGCAGGCACTGGTTTACTGAGACAATTCAAAACACACACTCATTTTGTGTGCTTATGAAATATATCCCAAGGTAAGCCCCACCAACAAGATGTTTAAATCAACAAATATTTACTGAGTATGTGTGAGGCATATGGTTGGGGCCATGAGGAATAAAAATAACTGAAAAAAGAACCATTCCTTGCTTTCAAGGAATTTAGTCAACAGACTCTGTGCTGGGTTGCAGGAATCCAAATATGGTTGACAAGGCTCCTACCCACAAGGTGCTTCCCATATGGTATGAAAAATAGACAGATATGCAGATGATTACAGACACTGCGATCCAGCATTTGAAGCTTTCTTGGGACCGAATGTACACATCTTGATTAAAAATGCGAAGAAATTGTACATTTGAGATTTTGTAAAATTTGTACATACATTCTAGTTAGCTGGCATATAAGATATTTTCAGGGAGTTGAATCTATTTTAGGAGTGACAGTGATCTGATATGCAACCAGGAGAGAGAGACTGGGGAGGGAAAAAAAGAGGGTTGATCGTTTTGAAATGACATTAAATTATCTTTTGACACGAGCTGTATCTTTTTTATATCAGAAAATGGAAACAACTCTGTCCTTGACCTTCAAAAAGAAATTGACTTACCTAGCTTAACTATTCAAACAAACAACTGTGTACTCTCTTCAATTCCGATGATTATTTTGATTTACTGTAAATGACTGAATTTAATGAACTAAATTATGCTATTTAAATGCATTTTGTGAATGGTATTGTAGTTTGTTACAAAGCATTATGTCTATGCTAAATTGTGCTGTAAATGATATGGTATGGAACATATGTGCTGTATTCATAATTTAACTGTTGCTATGGAGTGCCTGCTTGGATAGGACACACTGAAAAAAGGAGCCTTTATTTACCTGGTAAAATGAAGGTGATATCTCAGCAAATCACTAGGTCTTACTGACCTTGGCAGAATTACAGTGCTAATATTTTCACATGGATGAACTGTTCTTAAACAATTTCTCTAATGTATATGGCAGAAATAGGCTTTCCATTAAAACTAGGTATATATGGTATATCTTCTCTTTCCATTTTTTTCCCCTTCAACAAACATTTACTGCAGTCATTGCAAGGATAATTCCATCTCCATTAAGGTTCATGTTTTCTCCTGGCCTCTCAAATGGTAGAGATAATAGAATACAGAGGTTTGTCCTATAGTTACACTGGTGGTCTCTAAAGGGATCTGCATTAAATAATTCCCTGCTTTTCTTCTTTCTGAACAATTCAAGAAATATATATTTTTTGAAAAAGTAAATACTGAGGCCAAAATACCACCTTTGCTACAGATACAGGCTGAGTTGGCTTTGTGTGGGAGCCAAATGGGCTTTCTAACAGAATCCTGGCATTAGATACACTAACCTACAAGATCCCAACTTCCATACATGGAAGGCCAGCCCAGCAGGATTTATAACATGGAAAAGGAAAGAATTTGTGCTTTCTGTGGACAAGCCCATCTCAAGAGAAAGAACAGTTGAGCCAAGTGGAGCATACTCAGTTATTCTTTACAAAAGTTACTAGTTAGGTTTGAATGAGTAAAGTGGGTAGAGAGAGACTTATCTCCTCATATGAAGAAAATATTAGACACAAGTTAAAAAATCATTTTCCAATTACAAGTGAAATATTTTAAGAAAGGAATTCATCCAAAAGTTTATCACTACAGAGAAATCCGCCAGATATGTTACACATTTATGTTGATGCTTCCATTTCTCCCCTCGGAAGGGTATCTTTATGATAGCAGTCCTTCTGTTACTTGATGGAAGATGAAAAAACAGCAGCTTTTGGGGCAGCCACAGTTGTAGGTTCAGAAAAAATTGCTTGAAGTTTATGTGATCATTCTCAGTGGTTCAGTGCTGGCCATTGCACTATACTGATGTAAATGAAGACAAAGAGTCAAGAGGCTTGGGTTTTAGAAATTTTATGATCATTAGCTCTGTTTCACTCAACTTAGGCTGCTATAACAAAATACCATAGCCTGGGTAGCTTTAAACAACAGACATTTATTTCCTCAGAGATCTGGAGGCTGGAAGTCCAAGATCAAGGTGTCAGCGTGGTGAGTTTCTTGTGAGACCTCCCTTCCTGCCTTCTAGGTGGCCAGCATCTCACTGTATGCTCACATGACCTCTTCTGCGTGTGTGTGTATGCAGAGAGAGAGAGAGGGCATCTCTTCTTATAAGGACACTAATTGTATGGTATCAGGACCCCCGCTTTATGACCTGATTTAGCCTGAATTACCTCTTTGTAGGTCCTATCTCCAAATACAGTCACATTGGAGGTTAAGGCTTCAAAATATGAATTTGGGTATGGAGTTGGGGAACATAATTCAGTCCATGGTAAGTTCATTGTGTGACAAGGCAAGTGCTTTGTCTCGATTTCCCTTTCTATAAATGGGGGCCCATACTTTATGTCACCTGATAAGGTTACCAGTATATCGAGTGAAATCATGGACATTAACACACTGAAATGTTTAAAGCGTCATACCTATGGCATTATTTTTATTCACTTTTGAATCTACTAGTTACTGAGGGCAGGCTTTTCTTACTATTTAGCCACCCTTAGTTCTTTTTCTCTTACCTGAGCATTTCTCAGTGGCAGATAGAAAGTTGGGTAATGCTTGATTGTGGTCTCACTTTCTCAAGAAAAATCTTCTGGAGGCAGAGGACAGTATGAAGTAGACATTGCACAACAAGGAATGCTGATTTTCCCAAAATGACTTAAAACATTCAGCAACTAGATTTCACAACAAACCGATCCTCTGGTAAGAAATTAGAGTTTAGTTTATTTTGATGATTTCTTTTGGTAGTAGAGTTGTTTGTTTCTGTTTTTTTGAGACAGGGTCTAACTCTGTCACCCAGGCTGGAGTGCAGTGACATGATCTCGGCTCATTGCAGCCTCAACATTGTGGGCTCAGGCAATCCTTCCACCTCAGCCTCCCAAGTAGCTGAGACTACAGGCACACCCCACCACCCCCAGCTAATTTTACAAATTTTAAAAATTTTTTGTAGAGACCGAGGTCTCACTACGTTGCCCAGGCTGGTCTTGAACTCCTGGGCTCAAGGGTTCCTCCTGCCTTGGTCTCCCAAAGTGCTGGGATTACAGGTGTAAGCCACCGCGCCTGGCCAATTTTTTTTTTTTTTTTAATCAAATGCATGAAAGTTTAAGAGAAGAAATCTGCAATAGTCCATCTCCGATTGTTCTGCAAAGGAATATCATAATGTGAACGTTGGACAGAGAAAATTAAGCCAGTGGGAGTGTTTTCTCATTTTAGTGAGATTGCTTCTGAACTTAGCAACTTAGTGTTAGGTATATGCAAATGACTAGACAGTCAATTTTGATGAGTTGCTGCAAGAAAAGAATCAGTTTTAGTGATTTTTCTGTGCCATATTTGGCATTTTCTTCAGAGTGATTCAGTTAACATGTCTTTTGGTAATATTCTCTCTATATTTATTTTGGAAGCAGCAGTAAATGATACAACTACTATTTTAGAATATTATAATAGCAAGTAAGTTCTAAAAACTTGAAGAACTTGGAGCTTATCTATTTGCTTGCTCTTTTTAAATGATTAAAGCATGAAGCTTTGCTTCAGAAGCAGGGGCAATATGATTCTTATCAGGAATGTGAAACTGTTTGGTAACACAATCTGAAAATGGAATGTTTGAGCTGGTCTGTGAAGGTCATTGATAACCGGAGTAGTGTCCAGGACCTTTCTTTGTGATTGGCCACCATGAATGATTATGGGTGGAGCTAACAGATACAAGTCAGTTATGACCATAAGATTTCCCACATCAGCAACATGGAATTATAATGCCAGAGATTTTGCATTTTTTTTGAATGCCACAAACAGAATCTTGGTTGATTGTTCTAGGAAGGTGTTGGGTGGACATACAGCTAAGAGTGGCAGACTTGAAGAAGCAAAGTCTATAAAGTAGCATAACTCTTGTGACATGTCTTTAGAGTCCCCAGGCCACACTTGCAGGTAACAAAACCAAGAAATATTAAGTGATTTGTTCAAAGTCACCTAACAAATTAGTGATGGAGCCAGAACTACCCTAGGTTTCCTCCTTCCAGTCCAATATTTTCTATATGCAAGAAAGGTAAATTATTTTACCTTTGCAGGAAAAGTAAAATTTTCCTATGGAAGAAGTTGAGGCAAAGGAAGCCCCTTGTCTGACCACCAGAGCATTTAGGATCATGGAGTTGGATTATCTGAATGTTTAGAAAGACTTAAAGATTAAAGTTTTTGTTTTTTTTTTTCAGAGATGAGGTCTCATTATGTTGCCTAGGCTGGAGTGTGGTGACTATTCACAGGTTCGATTATACTGTACTGCAGCCTCAAACTTCTTGCTCAAGCAATCTTTCTTCCTCAACCTCCAGAGCAACTGGGACTATAGGAATGCCCCACTGTGCCTGCTTTAAGATTATGTTTTTGTTTTTGTTTTGTAAGATGGAGTCTTGCCCTGTCTCGCAGACTGGAGTGCAGTGGTGCATCTCGGATCACTGCAACTTCCACCTCCTGGGTTTAAGCAATTCTCCTGCCTCAGCCTCCCGAGTAGCTTAGACTACAGGCACACACCACCATGCCCACCAATAATTTTTGTATTTTTAGTAGAGATGGGTTTCACCATGTTGGTCAGGCTGGTCTTGAACTCCTGACCTCAAGTGATCTGCCTGCCTCAGCCTCCCAAAGTGCTGGGATTACAGGCATGAGCCACCACGCCCCGCCAAGATTAGGTTTTTAAATGTTTTCTAATCCAATCACCAATACAACACTTGAATCTAATCTGCAAAATCCCTGCCAAATGGTCAGTCTATGTTTACACACTTAGAGTGATGAGAAACTTGGCCTTTGATTTTTGTTTAGCTAGACTGTTAGAAAGTTTAGTCTTGGCCGTGTGTGGTGGCTCATGCCTGTAATTCCAGCACTTTGGGAGGCAGAGGCGGGCGGATCACGAGGACAGGAGATGGAGACCATCCTGGCCAACATGGGGAAACCCCGTCTCTACTAAAAATACAAACAGTTAGCCAGGTATGGTGGTGGAAGCCTGTAGTCCCAGCTACTCGGGAGGCTGAGGCAGGAGAATGGTGTGAATCCCGGAGGCGGAGCTTGCAGTGAACTGAGATCGCGCCACTGCACTCCAGCCTGGGTGACAGAGCAAGACTCCATCTCAAACAACAACAACAACAACAAAAACAACAATAACAACAAAAAACAAAGTTTAGTCTTATATTGGGCCTGACTTTGTCCTCCTGTGGCTACAACTCCTAGGTTTTAATTCTACTTTCTGGTAATTCAAAAATCACACAATTAGCCATGGGAGTGTATTATCCTTTACCCTCTTTCATGTATATTACCCTTGTCTTTCCTTTCTTTCAATGCTTTATGTTTTAGTAGGACATGCTCAAATGCCTACTGGACCAATCAAATCTGTAAATACGCCTATTACCAATGTCTTTCAAGTTCATTGTGTAAAACAGGCCTGAAAACTCTCAAAGAGGGATAATGAAAGGGTAATTAGAGTCTAATTCAGGCCAGTTGTTTGACATCCTTGAGGTCCTTTGCAAATGCTGATTTCATGTGGGTCTCAGTATGATTAATATAATCTACTGGGCCAGGTTATCTCAACCCATTTTCTAAAACTTACTGTTTGCTTTGTTATCTCTGTGTACTTTGTGATACTACAATTTCCATTGTCCATGGATAGTACTTAGCAAATTATATAAAGGTACCATCTTTCATCCAGGTCTGCAAATATACTTTATTAACAATTTAGTTTTGTGTACCTTGTTTTGTTTGTTTGTTTTTTTGAGATGGAGTTTCACTTGGTTGCCCAGGCTGGAGTGTAGTGGCACGATCTCAGCTCACTGCAACTTCTACCTCCTGGGGTTCAAGTGATCCTCCCACCTCAGCCTCCCAGGTAGCTGGGATTACAAGGGTGCACCACAATGCCTGGCTAATTTTTGTATTTTTAGTAGAAATGGGGTTTCACCATGTTGGCCAGGCTGGTCTCAAACTGCTGACCTCAAGTGATTTGCCTGTGTTGGCCTCTTAAAGTGCTGGGATTACAGGCGTGAGCCACTGTGCCTGGCCGTGTACCTTGTATTAAGCAAATTTGATATCTAAAAGTCCGATTTAGACCAAAAAATTCAGAAAATAGACCAGGCAGGGTGGCTCACGCCTGTCATTTCAGCACTTTGGTAGGCCAAAGTGCGTGGATTGACTGAGCCCAGGAGTTCGAGACCAGCCTGGGCAACACATCTCTACAAAGAAATACAAAAAATTAGCCAGGCTTGGTGGCATATGCCTGTAGTCACAGCTATTCAGGAGGCTGAGGTGGGAGAATCATCTGAGCCCCGAAAGTTATGGCCACAGTGAACTGTGGCATGCAGACCCACCCCACTACACGCCGGCCTGGGTGACAGAAGTAAAACTCGGTTAAAAAAAAAAAATCAGAAAATGATTTCTTTTAAATAACAAGTTCCCTAAATGCCCCTAAAGTATAATTAGATAGAAAAAGTTCTGTTCCAACCTAAGATGTCTGGAATACTTCAATTACATAAAGCAAGATACAGACATTTGAAATCTCCATAGGGAAAAATAGAATTACAGAAATAAACTTGTAGATGAACAAATAGAAGTGAGGAGATGAAATTCAACACAGAAAGGTGATCTGAATATTCTCACATTTTTTAGGGCTACAGATATGTTCCAAGCTTTACTATTTGAAAGCTAATGGAACTTGTTGTGGCTTAACCTAAGACGTTTAGGTATCATTTTAACCAATCAAATGTTCACAGACTTGTAGAAAAGACAGGTTGAGTGTACATCAGATTTTACTAGGATTATATCCAAACCATCTAGTCAAAACAGAAACTGGGCTGGGCGTGGTGACTCACACCTGTGAACCCAGCACTTTGGGAGGCCGAGGTCAGAGAACTACATGAGTCCAGGATCTTGAGACCCGCCTAGGCAACATATAAAAGGTCTCTTTTATAGAGAGAACCTATCTCTATACAAAATTAACAAAAAAAATTAACCAGCCATAGTGGCAGGTGCCTGTAGTCACGGCAACGCAGGAGACTAAGGCGGGAGGATCACTTGAGCCCAGGAGGTCGAGGCTGCATGAGCCCTGTATTGTGCCACTGAATTTCAGTCTGGGTGACAGAGTGAGACCTTGGCTCACAAACCAACCAACCAGGAACAGAATTTGAAATTTTCAGAAAATTCTACTATTTTGTTTTAATCCATTCCAATGTCAAGAAGCTTTTTCTTATGATCGAATCTAAGCCTCTAGTTTGAGTCGCATGAAAGAAAAGTTGCAGCTGGTCACCACCTCTTTGTAAGACCCTATATGCACAGATTCCATTTCTCTCTGGATCGTGAATACCTGAACTAGTTATAATGATTTTATGAGGGCCTAAAAAGTGGAAAGATTCCCTTACTCATCTTATTCCCTATGTCCACGTGAATAAGAGCCAATTAAGGCATGGAGGTTATGCTCACAGTACTTATTTGTCTGGTTCAGGCTTCTGCCTCTGCACTGACAAGGGCCTAATTTGGTATTTTATAGTAATGTTTTGACGTCTGAGGCTAAGTACTACTATTATAAGAATAGGTAACGTCATTTTATAAGATCTGTAAATAAAGGGTATAATTCATTAAAAATTTCTGAAATCTCTTACACTCAGTGGCAAAGTTAAGTATATTAGGTTGAAAATTCTTTCCAGAAAATATTATGCGCCGGCCAGGCGCGGTGGCTCATGCCTTTGGGAGGCCGAGGCAGGCGGATCACCTGAGTTTGGGAGGTCGAGACCAGCCTGACCAACATGGAGAAGCCCCGTCTCTACTAAAAGTACAAAAAATTAGCCGGGCATGGTGGTGCATGCCTGTAATCCCAGCTACTCGGGAGGCTGAGGCAGGAGAATCGCTTGAACCGGGGAGGCAGAGGTTGCGGTGAGCCAAGTTGGTGCCATTGCACTTCAGCTTTGGCAACAAGAGCAAAACTGTCTCAAAACAAACAAACAAACAAACAAAAAAAAAAAAAAAGAAAAAAGAAAAAAACGTCATAGGAACAAAGCACAAAACTGACTTTGGATCAGGTCTAGGCCATTTAGTCATTCCTCAGTATCTGTGGGGAATTGGTTCCAGGACCACTTGTGGATACCAAAATCTGCTCATATTCCAGTTCTGCCATCGGTCCTGCAGAACTCGTGGATATGCAAAGTTGGCCCTCTTTACACGTGGAGTTTGCATCCCTCCAATACTGTATTTTCAGTCTGTGTTTGGTTGTGGATTTGGAACCGGCTGGTATGGAGGGCTAACTGTATTTATTGCAAAAAATTCTTGTGTTCAAACTCACATTGTTTGAGGACCAACTGTATTTTGTTTTTTGCTGGAGACATTGAAAATATTTTCAAAATTCACTTAAAATTCAGTGTATTTTAGGCTATTTAATTACTGATATGCCTTTGTATAGGTTTTTTCATGTTTCATGGTTGTGTTGTTTTAATCTAAATTTAAAAATTTGGGGTCATTGTTTCTTCAAACTGCTTTTCTCTTCCCTTCCACTCTCTCTTCTCCTTTTGGGACTTCAATTACTCATATATTAGGCTGCTTAAAATTGTCACACAGCTCAATGGTGTTCTGTACATTCTTTTTTTTTTTTTTTTTTGTCTGCAGTGTTAAACTATTTTAATTCTCCATGTTTTTTTGTTTTTTTTTTTTCTGTACCTAACACAGTGTATTTTCATCTCAGAAGTTTGACTCAGGTTATTTTATATCTACCATGTCTCTTTTTACCATGCTTATGCTTTCCTGTCTTTTTTATAATATGAAATATATTTATAATCATTGTTTTAATGTTCCTTTTTCCTAATTTCTAATCTTGGTAATTTCTTGGTTTGCTTCCATTGATTGATTTTCTTTCTTATGATTTTAAGTCATATATTCTGGCTACTTTCATGATTTTGTGAATTTGGGGCTAGACATTGTGAAATTTACATTGTTTGATGGTAGATTCTTTTGTATTCCTAAATACTTTTGAGCTTTGTTTTAGAGTATTCAAATAATTTAAAAATAGATTCATCCTTTTGATGTTTGTCTTAGGTTTTTTTAGGTAGGACCAGAGCAACTTTTGGTTTAGGGCTAATTTGTCCCAACTACTGAGACAATATCTGCCTGTTGCCTTATATATTATGAGGTGTTTAGTTTTAACTCTGGCTGTTGAGAATGTAAAGTATTGCCATGCATCTGTAAGCTCTGAAAATTATTTGACCTGCTCCTGGAAAAGTCGTTCTTTTTCCAACTTTGAGTGGTTGCTTCACATGCATGTGCTGATTGACACTAAGCTTAAGACTTGAGGAGGACCCTCCACAGATCTTTGGGTTCTTTTCCTTTGGTGCTTTGATACTGTCTCCTGTTTGGTGAATTCCAGCCACCTTGGCTTGCCTAAATTCTCCACTTTGTCTCTTCACTCAGGAAAACCACCTCATTTTTTTCCCTTTCCTCTCAGAGATCATTGTCCTGTATTGCCTGTTATCTAATCTCTGAAAAATATTATTTCATATATTTATCTGATTTTTTTAGTTACTCCATCTTAGCCAGAAATGGCATCCTGAAGGTTAGTATATTTTAGGGCCCCTAAGTAAGAGGAATGGTTTCCAACTTTCTATTAGTATATCCTAAAAATGTTTAATACACAATATTTAAAGGTATTTATGTAAACAATTGAAATCTTTCTTTGGGGAAATTAAAACAACAAAACTTGATTGCATATTGTGATTTCATATTTTGCAAATGTTAATATTTAATCATATGCAGAGCCATTTAGCTTAAGTGCATTAATGTAACTCATTTAAAAGAGGCCAGTAATTGTCCTATTAACTCCCAGTCTGGATGTTATCTGCTCTGCCCTGCTGGTAAGGCCAGAGGGGGGCTCTTCTATTGGCACCCACAGAGATTGCTCTGATCTGTTGAAAATCCTGTTAAAATCTAATTACTTAGGAGAATCAGCCAGGGAATATCTAATGAGCTCCAGGAAACCCACTAGAAGAAATTCTGTGTTACTAACGAATGAAATGTCTTCTGTCTTTCAATTATACTGATACCACGTGAACATAATTGCTGCCTTATAAAATGTGACTCTTGTTTGTTGTTTTTTAATTGTGTGTCATGAATTTTTTTCAGTTATGTGAAAATAACTTAATTTCCCATGGAGGAGGAATGATGGTGCAAAGCTTAAATAAGTATAGTTCATTTCCTCACAAATATTTGATTCTTGTTATCAAATGCTTATTAAAAAGTATTTACATTATTTAGTGAAACCACTACACAGGTGTAAGTAAACAAGATGATTAAAAAACCTTGAATTTTAATCTAGAATGAAAATGTGTTAATCAAGAAACTGAAAAGAATCATTCTCTGCAATCATCTTCAAATATTGCCAAAAGAAAATGATTTATTAAAAATGAAAATTCATTTATCTTATTTTGTAAATATACCTTTGGGAATCTTACCATAGTTTATATTTCCATCTCTCTTTAACAACATCTTTTTCTTTTTTTTCCATATCTTACCTAATTTTATATTTCTACTTTGTTGACTTTCCATTTCCCTATATTTAGGACTTTGTTTTCTTTTTCCTATCTTTTTTCTTTTTGAGACAGAGTCTTACACTGTCGCCCAGGCTGGCATGTAGTGGCATGATCTCGGCTCACTGCAACCTCTGCCTCCCGGGTCCGAGTGATCCTCTTGCCTTAGCCTCCCTACTAGCTGGGACTACAGGTGTGCACCACCATGCCTGGCTAATTGTTTTGTGTTTTTAGTAGAGACGGGGCTTCCGCATGTTGTCCAGGTTGGTTTCGAACTCCTGACCTCAAGTAATTCTCCCACCTAGGCCTTCCAAAGTGCTGGGATTACAGGCATAAGCCACTGCACCGGACCGGGACTTTGTTTTCTTAAAATTGAACGGGTAATACGTCATATTGGTTAAGAGCACAGGTTTTGGAATCAGATAGACCTTATGTATTCAAATTACAGCTCTTCTATTATTTATCTAATATTTACAACAAATTTCTTAACCTTCTAAATCTCAATTTCCATTTCTGTACAATGGGGACACTATTATGTATAGCATTGCATAACGTTGTTTGGAAGACTCTGTGAAGTATGTAAAGTTCTTAGCACAGTATCTTGCATGTTGTAAGACTTCAAGAAATGGTAGTTATTATTTTTGAAGACTAATTAAATTTTGGAATATGAAAGAATTGTGATATCTGAGATTCATTAGAAACTAATGTAGGGTGAATTTCTATTATCCTAATGTACTTCTATCACCATGTTCCTATTAAATTTGTTGAAAAAATTAAAATGGGTCTATTTTTAGTAGCATGTCAGTGAACTTCATTCCAAAGTTTATCAAGTTTTTAGCCAATGTGTCATTTTATAACATGGATTGATTTCAGCAGATGACACTAGAAACAAAATGTGGTTTGGTGATACATTACTTAGAAAAATACCTGTCTTAGTGACAAATTATTATTAGAATATTATATAAGATTTTAATGATTGAGGAGAAAAAAGACTATTACATATTATTTCAACAATTAACAATGTAACTATTATTTAAAATTATTATCTGGCCTATAGAACTCTGGCAGTTGAAATACTTGTATTGACAGTGCTTTTATTTTCAATCATTTAATAACACTAAAATTAGATTTTCTCTTTTGCCTAATATATAGTCTAAAACATTTTCTTAATCAGACTATTTTGAAGCTTACAAGTTGCCTTGTAAAATGGTTCTTTGCATTATAATTAGATAAGGAGGTAGGATTGTTATAATAATGTTTTCACTTAGAATAGGCTCTTTTATACTTAAAATTTCTTTCTTACATAATTCATTAATTCTTATAGCAGCTTTATGAACTAGCCATATAGTACTATATTATAGGCAAAAAAGAAAACAGAGTTTTTGTATACATGCAGTTCTGATTAAATTTCTAGTATAAACGATGTACATATAAATTACATAAGAAGTAGAATGTTTCAACAAAATATTTAAATGCTTGAATATTTTGTTAGTTAACACTTTATATAGATTTTGTTTGGCTCGTGGTAGTACTTTGGGAGGCCAAGGTGGAGGCCAGGAGTTTCTTGACTAGCCTGGGCAACATGGTGAAACCCCATCTTTAAAAAAAGAAAAAAAGACTGGGCATGGTGGCTTATGCCTGTAATCCCAGCACTTTGGGTGACTGAGGCAGGTAGATCACTTGAGGTTAGGAGTTCGAGACCAGTGTGGACAACATGGTGAGACCCCATCTCTACTAAAAGTACAAAAATTAACCAGATGTGGTGGTGCATGCCTGTAATCCCAGCTACTTGGGAGGCTGAGGCAGGAGAATCACCTGAAGCTGGGAGGCAGAGGTTGCAGTGAGCCGAGATCGTGCTACTGACTCCAGCCTGGGTAATACAGCGAGACTCTGTCTCAAAATAAATAAATAAATAAATAAAATAACAAAAGAAAAAAACAAAATTAATTTAAGACTCCAATTGAGAGATAATGGTACTATTTGGAAGGGGAAGATGTCAGAATTGATGAATTTATGGTGATTTTTACTGTTTGTTGAAAAGTTTATAAGTAGTAACAAACATCATGAACTTATTTTTTTGGCAGAAATTGTTATACTGTACTTGAGGACCGAGCACCAGCTAATTTGTCCATACAACAAATATTTATTGAGGGCTTATTATTTGCCAGAATGGCAATGGCTAAGGTTTGAATATATGTGTCCCTCCAAAATTCATATGTTGGAACTTAAACTCCAAGGTGATGGTATTAAGAGGTGAGTCTTTTGGGAAGTGATTAAGTTACGAAGGCTCCTCCCTCGTGATTGGGATTCATGCCCTTATGAAAAAGGCATCAGGCTGCTAGGCACTTCCATCTCATCAGCCATGTGACGACACAGTGTTCATTTCTTGTGCCCTCTGCTTTCTGCTCTGCGAGGACACAGCGACAAGGCTCTGTTATGAAGCAGAGAACAAGCCTTCACCAGACATCATATCTGCCAGGGCCTTGATCTTGGATTTTGATTTCCCAGCCTCCAGAACTGTAAGGAATAAATTTCTGTTGTTTATTAATTACCCAATCTAAGATATTTTGTTATAGCAGCATGAATGGACTAAGACTGGATTGTAGTGTTGAACAAGACAGGCAAGGAAGAAGAATTATCAGACTTGTTATTAAAGTGAATACTTTGCTACAATGTCAATTCATTAAACTTCACTCAGTCTAAGTCCCTGACAGAAAGTGCTTAGGTTGTTGATATTAGCATATGAAACTACTGCCTAAGCCTGGCTTTGCTGGGTAATTCATATATCACTTATTAAGTCAACACATCTTTATTAAACCAGTTTCTGTTTAATAGAAAACAAATACTTCACTTTGACAATAGAAGTGAAAGCAAAAAAAAAAAAAAAAAAAAAAAAGGGAACCTTTTTTCTTTTCTTGTGCTTTTCCAATGTTAAACTCTGCTTGGCAAACTTTAAATGTCCAGCTCTCTGTAAAGTATGTGACACTGCTCCCTCACTCCAATTTTGCCTGGCCCATGGTAGGCACTTGATGAATTAATGTAACTAATAATCCTGTTATTCTAATGGTCCATACTTCTAGTTCTATTGTTGATTCTCCCATGATAATCTGGCATAAAGCAGTCACAGGATCTACCCATTTTCCTGTATAAAAATGAATACAATGTTTTCATTTACCCAGTTAAAATGTATTGAGGATTATATGATATTCGTTTAAACTATTTGTTCCTTAACAATTTATTTTCATTTTTTATTTTTTGATTTTTCGATTCTTCAACTAAGACAGCAGAAGAGGTGATTTACTGTATGCTTGTTACACTTGGCCATAAGTGAACACAGAAATGAGCCCAGAATGTTACAGGTCCAGGGTAAATGACCAACAGGGACTGTTTTGGTATGAGCAAGGTGGGTCTCTCAAAGGTGGTCTTGGTGATCAGATGGTGATGGAACTTCTAGGTCCTTTGAGAGACAAGTTCTAGAAAGTAGCATGCAGTCCAACAACTTATACCGGCATCCCCAGCCTCTGGCACTCCATGTGTCTGCTCCTGGGGCCTCCATGGGTGCACAAGCTAGCGGTTTACTTGGACACCTGTGCCTCATCTTCTTTTGAGCTTCAGCCTGCACATTTACTTCTTCCTCCACTTGGCTCTCATGGAGTGGAGGTTTCCAAGAGGATGGTGCTAAGGCCGAAAGAAAACTTATTTTTTCTTTATTATTATTATTATTTACAGACAGGGTCTTGCTCTGTCACCCAGGCTGGAGTGGCCCCTTCATAGCTTACTGCAGCTTCAAATGCCTGTGATCAAGTGATCCTCCCACTTCAGCTTCCTGAGTAGCTAGGATTAAAGATGTGAGCCACTGTGGCCAGCAGTTTGAACTATTTGAAATAGCTGGCATTTGATCATTTTTTTGATCTACAGAAAAATAAAAATTTTAGACAATTCAACCTATTAATTTTTGCTAAGGTGTTTTAACTTGACCAAAAATGTAATAAAGTTACCAAAATAATCACAACTGCAAATATGTTAATTACATTACTGTTTATAGTTTTCTTTCTACCTTTCTATTTCACCTTGATTGCTGATATTCGCCTTGCTTTCTTCACTGAATGGTATTTCATTACCAAAACATTAATTGAGTGATATACCTGTCACTCTAAATACTAAATTATGTATTTTTCAATGTTAATGAGCCTAGAGTCCAATAGGCTAGGTCTAGCAAGCAGTATTATTTGACTTCTTTAAGGACTTTTAAGCATCAGGGTATAGTGGGTAGTATTTAATTTCCAAATTTGGTTACCATTTAAAAAAATCAATTTATTTCACTATTAGAAAGTATACCTAAAACTAATTTTCATTGTTTCTGACAATTTGGAAGACTTCATTAGTTCATAATTTGGAAATTATTACTGTGTTTACCCTGAAAACTAGAATTTCAAGCCCCGTTACACTTATTTCTGATTTATTCTGATAATACTGTGGAATAATCTTATAATCTTTGCAAAATACAGTTACGACAAAATGATGTTCTCTACAGAAATTTATTGTTCTATCTCTGAAGAAATGTAACATCCCCAAAGTTTTTTTTTTTTTTCCCCAGAAAGGCCAAAGATTATAATTCTTTTATTTTCTAAATATAAAGCAACCCCACTGAATGAGCTAAAGCTCCCCTAAGGTAGAGCTCGAGCTGTTCTCTAGTTCACATCTTTTAAGGCAAGGCAACCTAATTTAATTTGCCTAGCACTTGTCAAGAAATATGGCTGAAAAAGAGAGATGTAACCTGGTTCTTTATGCAAGTATCAGGAAACCCTGATAGCTAGCTACTTATCAGTCAGTCAATCTAGGAGCCCTCAACAAGTAACTCAAATTAGTGGTCCCCAAGTTTAAGACCTGTGGCTAGGCTTTCTTTTTTTTTTTTTTGAAATGGAGCTTCGCTCTGTTGCCCAGGCTGGAGGGCAGTGGTGCGATCTCGGCTCACTGCAAGCTCCGCCTCCTGTGTTCACACCATTCTACTGCCTCAGCCTCCTGAGTAGTTGGGACTACAGGCGCCTGCCATCATGCCTGGTTAATTTTTGTACTTTTAGTAGAGACGGGGTTTCACCTTGTTAGCCAGGATGGTCTTGATCTCCTGACCCTGTGATCTGCCCACCTTGGCCTCCCAAAGTGCTGGGATTACAGGTGTGAGCCACCGCACCCAGCCTGTGGCTAGGCTTTCACAGGTTGACAGCAGAATGAAAAAACTAAGGATGATATATATTTTCCATGAACCAACATTTATTAAATGAATGTTTGTATTTTTTCTCCTTTTTACTTTTTGTTTTTAATACAGCCTATCTTTTATGAAATTATACTAATTTTTTTTACTGTTTCTCTTTGCTAAGATCAACAGCAATCCCATGTCACGTCCCCAAATCTCTTTTGAAATATCCTTGAAATCCTAAACTCTTGGAAGCACCTTTTACTTTTATATATCTGTTTTCTCACCTGTTAAATGGAGGGTGTTGATTCTGATTTCACTGGATCAGTGTGAAGGGTATATGAGATCTGTAGGTGGAAGTGGCTGGGACAGTACCTGGCACTTTATACATACTCCCAACATTAGCTCAATCTGAAACCCTGGTGTAGGCCTCAAGATTTCATCCAGTTTTCTTTTGTGGAGAATGAAGATCATAAGTTCAGATTGGGACACTACGTGGCACATAGTAGATATCAAATAAATATTTTTCGTCTATGGAATACGAAAGTAGAAGAGTCTTATAGGCAGATTGATAGGAGGGTTAGGAGTACTAGAATGAGTTCGGGACAGGAAATCAGCAGTGCTTAGATGGTAACTAAGTCAGAAAAATATGAAGACAAGAGGCCCTGGGGCAGACAGTAAAGATTTTAAAACCCACAAAGCTGCACTGCCTCCTCAACAAACATGAAAAGGAAGAACAAACATTCATGACATCCTACAACATCCTCATAGCAGTGGTTTGGACCATGTTCCTCTTAATTTTTTGGACTTTTTAATCTTCAAAAAATGTCTGAAAGTCTTTGGACTCCCCTTGTTGACTCCTTAATTCCAGAGATAGAACATCTTTTCTTGTGAGGCTTCAGCCACTCTGGGTGCCGTTGACATTAGAGATAATTCTTTAGGGTGAACAAATATGTCAGAACTAAGAGATTGTTTAGGGGGTTCTTGAGTCAAGTGGGGTTATTCCCTGCTAAGAACTATATTCTTCTTGACAGCATGCAGCTGAAGAAAAGATGTACATGGGAAGGTAAGGAGGAAGGAGACCCCAGCCTAACCAGCCAGAACTAATGAAGCCAGCCTGGCAATCAATGGGGTGACAGATGTTGCAGCCAGATCACTCTCACACCCAGAAGAGATGTGTGATTTTCCTACTTCTGTATAAAACGGCAGCCAGAAAGACCTTTTTACAGCCCAGCCTTTGTTACCAGCTGTCTGGCTGTTGGTAGGACTTGTCTTTGTTTATGGCACCCTCCCCATTGCATCCCAAGGGTCCATTTACTTGACAAACTTCATTCTCATGTGCTGGGTCAGTCTGTCAGTTTGAATAGTTTTAAAGTTTTCTTGCCCTGGCCTTCCTTCCTAGATTTCTTCTCATTGAGAGTGGGCCTCAGCTAAACTGGGAAGTCGACCAAGTTCATTGTCCACAACTCTGGGATTCTTTCTGCAACCCTCACTCCCTGGGCCCCTGATACCTTCTCCCTTTTGACCACACACCATATTTATAAAGTCCTTGCCTTTGTGGAGATCAGAAAGACCGTCTGATAAATCAATACACTACAATATTTATGGCAAATGCACATGCAACTTTCTCAGACCCCTAACAAGCTAATCTGTGTTCACATCCACCCTTTACTTCTAGTTTCAATGTGTATTAGTCAGGGTTCTCTAGAGGGTTAGAACTAATAGGATATATGCATATATGAAAGATAGTTTATTTTTTCTTTTTATTTATTTATTTATTTTTTGAGACAGAGTTTCGCTCTTGTCGCCCAGGCTGGAGTGCAATGGCACGATCTCGGCTCACTGCAACCTCCGCCTCCCGGGTTCAAGCAATTTTCCTGCATCAGCCTCCCGAGTAGCTGGGATTACAGGCTTGTGCCACCATGCCTGACTAATTTTTGTATTTTTAGTAGAGACAGGGTTTCACTATGTTAGCCAGGCTAGTCTCGAACTCCTGACCTCAGGTGATCCACTCGCCTTGGCCTCCCAAAGTGCTGAAATTACAGGTGTGAGCCACCGCACCCGGCCAAAAGAGAGTTTATTAAGGAGAACTGACTCACACGATTACACAGTAAAGCCCCACAGTAGCCCGTTTGCAAGCTGAGGAGCAAGGAAGCCAGTAATGGATCAGTCTGAGTCCCAAAACCTCAAAAGTAGGGAAGCTCGGTGCAGCTTTCAATCTGTGGCCAAAGGCTCAAAGGCCTCTGGCAAACCACTGGTGTAAGTCCAAGGGTCCAAAAGCTGAAGAACTTGGAGTCTGATGTTTGAGGGCAGGAAGCCTGCAGCACGGGAGAAAGATAAAGGCCTGAAGACTCAGCAAGTCTGCTCCTCCATTTTATCCTGCCTGCTTTATTCTAGCCGCACTGGCAGCTTATTAGATGGTGCCCACCCAGATTGAGGGTGGGTCTGCCTCTTCTGTTCCACTGACTCAATTTATTTATTTATTTATTTTTGAGACAGAATCTTGCTCTGTGCCCAGGCTGGAGTGCAGTGGCACGATCTAGGCTCACTGCAACCTCTGCCTCCCAGGTTAAAGCGATTCTCCTGCCTTAGCCTCCCGAGTAGCTGGGCCTACAGGCATGCGCCACCATGCCCGACTAAATTTTGTATTTTTAGTAGAGATGGGGTTTTGCCATGTTTTCCAGGCTGGTCTGGACAACAAAACTTTAAAAAAGTATAACTGATAAATGAATTCAGCAAAGTTGCAGGATACAAAATCAACACATAAAAATCAGTCGCATTTCTATACACTAACCTGACCTCATGTGATCCCCCACCTCAGCCTCCCTAAGTGCTAGGATTATAGACTTGAGTCACTGCACTCGGCCAGACAATGCTTATTTTAATTAAAAAATGTTTTCAAGGCCGGGCGCGGTGGCTCAAGCCTGTAATCCCAGCACTTTGGGAGGCCGAGACGGGCGGATCACGAGGTC
>NW_016806642.1:6206910-6258515 GCF_001698545.2 Rhinopithecus bieti
AAAAGAAAAAATGTTTTTCAGTGATCATGTCTTGATAATTTATAAAACCTCAATTTCATTCTTCTTCCTGCTGACTTCCCCCACCTTGTCATTTATACTGATATGTGAATTTATTGATCTCTCCAAACAAATAAGTCCAGATGGGGACAATATATTTGAGTAGATGTATGCCAACATCATTCTGAAAAATGTTCCCAGAGGTACTGTCACCAAGACAAGTCTGTTTAGAATTTTGTCTATGTAAAGAGAAGAAAGCGATGATTATCCCATAGAAATTAATCTTTTGTGATAGGATTTAAGACCCCTGATTGGGGAAGATGCTTTGGGGTGAGTTGCTGCTCTGAAGCTTTCAAATAAAATCATATAGGTGATTGTGTAGATGAAAAGGCAGTGAATGAAGTTTCAGTAACTGCACCAGCTGCACTGCTAGACCCCTTGCCTGTATGGAGGAAAGCTGACTTGGGGAGAATTATAGGACCTAGGAGAAGGATGTTGGTTTCTTCCTTTCTTTCTTTTTTTTTTCTTTTTTCTTTTTTTGTTTGAGACAGAGTCTTGCTCTGTCGCCCAGGCTGGAGTGCAGTGGCACAATCTCAGCTCACTGCAGCCTTTGCCCCCCGGGTTCCAGCAATTCTTCTGCCTCAGCCTCCTCGTTAGCTGAGATTACAGGTGCATGCCAGCATACCCAGCTAATTTTTGTATTTTTAGTAGACATGGGGTTTCGCCATGTTGGCCAGGCTAGTCTTGAACTCCTGACTTCAGGGGATCCACCTGCGGTGGCCTCCCAAAGTGCTGGTATTACAGGTATGAGCCACCACGTCCTGCTGGATGTTGGTTTCTTAATGCCCACACAGAGAAAAGACATTTGGCTAATAAGCCTATGCAAGGTACAGAACCTGGAATTGTTGCCCCTGTATACAGCCTAGAAGTTAGAGGTTCTTACACTCACAGTTTAGAAAAACTCTTCCTCTTCTTCTGTCCCAGATATGTGGTAAAGAAGTTTGCCATCTGTCTGGGGGCATTGCCATCTGTCCAGGAAATTGAAATCTCAGGCTTATGCTATATGTATGTGTGGGGCTTAAATTTATTCTACCTCCGTGATGTAGGATTCATAATTCAAGAAATAATCCAGGACTGTTGATACCATTGGAAGAAACATGTCTGCAGAAACAACTGAAAATATTGTGTCATTGACCATACCTTTACAAGCCAGAGGCACCTATCTCTGCCATAGAGTATATAAACTCCTCTAAAAATGAAATAGAAAAAAATTACAAACCTTATAAAGAAAAAAACCCTCCATGAGGAATAGTTAGCAGTTGTAACTAATAGTATTTGCACCCTAAGAACCAGAAATAATAGAATAATTTGAAAGAGCTTGTACAATAAATGTTTATAATGATATACATATTAAAGGAAGACTAGAAGCCATACTGAAGTAAGTGCAATTGTATAAAAAATGAGCAAGTAACAAACTATGGTACAAATCTATATGAGGAAAATCACGAAACTTTAAAAAAGCATAACTGATACATGAATTCAGCGAAGTTGCAGGATACAAAATCAACACACAAAAATCAGTTGCATTTCTATACACTAACATGAACAATTCAAAAAGGAAATTCAGTAAACAATTCTATTTATAATAGCACTGAAAAAAATAAAACACTCTAAGAATAACCTAACCCAAGAGATTAAAGACATGTACACTGAAAACTACAAAACATTGCTGAAAGAAGTTTAAAAAGACAAACAAATGGAAAGACATCCCGTATTCATGGCTCGGAAGTCTTAATATTGTTAAGATGTTCATACTACCCAAATCAATCTACAATTCACCGTAATCCTTTCAAAATCCTGATGACATTTATTGCAGAAATAGAAAAATTTATCCTAAAATTTATATGGAATCTCACTGGACCCCAAAAGCTAAACATTTTTTTAAAAGAACAAAGTTGGAAGACTCACACTTCCTGATTTCAAAGTATATTGCAAAGCCATGGTAATCAAAACAATGTGTATTGACATGAAGACAGACAAATAGAACAATAGAATAGGATAAACAGCCTAGAAATAAACCCTCCACATAAGGTCAAATGATCTTTGACGAGAATGTTAAGACCACTCAATGGGGGAAAGGACAGTGTCTTCAACAAATGGTGTTGGTAAAAGGAGATATCCAAATGCTAAAGAGTGAAATAAGACCCTTATCTTACACCATATTCAAAAATTAACTCAAAATAGATTAAAGACCTAAACATGAGACTCAGTACTATAAAATCCCTTGAAGAAGGCCGGACGTGGTGGCTCATGCCTGTAATCCCAGCACTTTGGGAGGCTGAGGTGGACAGGTCACCTGAGGTTGGGAGTTTGAGACCAACCAGACCAACATGGAGAAACCTTGTCTCTACTAAAAATACAAAATCAGCCAGGCATGGTGGCACATGTCTGTAATCACAGCTACTCGGGAAGCTGAGGCAGAAGAATCATTTGAACCTAGGAGGCAGAGGTTGTGGTGAGCCTAGATCGTGCCATCGCACTCCAGCCTGGGCAACAAGAGTGAAACTCTGTCTTAAAAAAAAAAAAAAAATCCTTTGAAGAAAACAGGGGAAAAGTTTTATGACATTGCACTTTGCAATGATCTCTTGGCTATGACAGTGAATGCACAAGTAACAAAAGCAAAAATAGGCAAACGAGACTACATCAAACTTAAATACTTTTGTGCATCAAAGGACGCAATCAACAGAGGCAAAGACACCCTACAGAATAGGAAGAAAATATTTGCAAATCATAAATCTAATAAGGTTTAAATTCACAATATTTAAAGAATTCCTATGACTCAGCAACAAAAAAGCAAATACTCTGTTTAAAAAATGGAGAAAGACTTAAATAGATGTTTCTCCAAAGAAGATGTACAAATTGCTAGCAAGTATATGAAAAGATGCTCAGCATTACCAATCATTAGGAAAGAGCAAATCAAAACAACAATAAGATATACTTGATACCCATTAGAATGGCTACTTTAGGCCGGGCGCGGTAGCTCACGCCTGTAATCCCTGCACTTTGGGAGGCCAAGGCGGGCGGATCACGAGGTCAGGAGATCGAGACCATCCTGGCTAACACAGTGAAATCCCATCTCTACTAAAATACAAAAAATTAGCCGGGCGTGGTGGCGGGCGCCTGTAGTCCCAGCTACTAGGGAGGCTGAGGCAGGAGAGTGGCGTGAACCCAGGAGGCAGAGCTTGCAGTGAGCTGAGATCACGCCACTGCACTCCAGCCTGGGTGACAGAGTGAGACTCCGCCTCAAAAAAAAAAAAAAAAAAAAGAAAAGAATGGCCACTTTAAAAAACAATAACAAGTGTTGGTGAGAATGTAGAGAAACTGGAACCCTTATAGGATTGTAAAATGGTGCAACTGCTATGGAAAACAGTATGGAGTTTCATTTAAAAATTAAAAATAGAACTACCATTTAATCTAGCACCCTCACTTCTGGGTATGTATCTGATATAGTTTGGCTTTGTGTCCCCATCCAAATCTCATCTTGAATTGTTATTCCCATAATCCCCCTGTGTTGAGCGGGAGATCTGGTGGGAGGTGATTGGATCATGGGGTGGTGTACCCCATGCTGTTCTTGGGATAGTGAGCGAGTTCTCATATGAGAGCTGATGGTTTTATAAGCCTCTGATAGCTCCTCCTTCGCACACTCACTGTCTCTCACCTGCCACCATGTAAGATGTGCCTCTTCTCCTTCCTCCATGACTATAAGTTTCCTGAGGCCTCCCCAGCCATGTGGGACTGTGAATCAATTAAACTTCTTCTTTTTCTTTTTTTCTTTTGAGACAGACTCTGTCACCCCAGCTGGAGTGCAATGGTGCGGTCTTGGCTCATTGCAACCTCTGCCTCCTGGGTTCAAGTGATTCTCCTGCCTCAGCCTCCTGAGTAGTTGGGATTACAGGCACGCGCCACCACACCCAGCTAATTTATGTATTCTTGTAGAGACAGGGTTTCACCATGTTGGCCAGGCTGGTCACAAGCTCCTGACCTGCCTGCCTCAGCCTCCCAAAGTGCTGGGATTACAGGCATGAGCCACCATACCTGACCTAAACTTCTTTTCTTTGTAAATTACCCAGTCTCAGATATATCTTTATTGGAGGGTAAAAATGGACTATTGCAATATCCAGAAGAACAGAAAGTAGAGTTTCAGACAGACATTTGTATACTCATGTTCATAGCAGCATCCATTTATGCCTAGTGTTCCATTAGTGGAACACTAAGCATGTGGGAGTTATTTATACCCTACTGCTCAAGGTCATTGCCAAGGTCTGATTTTTCACACATGTCATAAAATTCAAAAATTGCAACCTCAGGCATAAATGGGTTAAGCAGCATTAGTCACAATAGTTAACAGTAGAAAACAACCCAAATGTCCATCAATGGCCAAATGAATAAACAAAATGTAGTCTAGACATGCAATGGAATATTATTTGACCTTAAAAAGGAAGGGAACTCACCACATGCTAACATGAATAAACCTAGAGGAAATTATGTTAAATGAAACGAATTGTCCACAAAAAGACAAATACTGCATGATTCTACTTATATGAGGTATATAACATTATTAAATTAATAGAAACAGTGACTGTAAAAGTAAAATGATGATTACAAACCTGCACATCTTGTAAATGTACCCCTGAACTTAAAATAAAAAATTAAAATAAAAGAATGGTGATTACAAGTGACAAGTGGGAGAGAGGAAAGGGCATTTGTTTAATGTGTATAGTTTCAGACATGCAGGATAAAAAAGTTCTGGAGAACTGTTTCACAACAATATGAATGTATTTAACACTACTGAACTGTAAAATTAAAAATGGTTAAAATGGTAAAAAAAAGAAAATCAATTAAAAATTATATAAACATGCCTCAATGACAATATTAAGTGTACATGAATGTTTGTTACTTTATTCTGTGTACTTTTACATACATTAGAAATATTTTAAAATAAAAGTGTAATTTAATGCTCTTAAAAATTCTGATGAAAGAAATAAAAGTACAACTAAATACTGGAAGAGGTACTCCATGTTCATAGACAGGAGTCTCAATATTGTCAAAATGTCAGTTCCTCTCACCTTGATTTATAGATTCAATGCAATCTAAAATGCCTGCAAGTTATTTTGTAGATATTGACCAACTGATTTTAAAGTTAATATATAGAGGCAAAAGACCCAGAATATATAACACAATAATGAATTAGAAGAACAAAGTCAGAGGACTGACACTTCCTGCCTTAAGACTTATTATAAAGCTACAGTAACCAGGACAGTGTGGTATTGGTGAAAGAACAGACAAATAGATCAATGACATGGAGTAGAGGGCCTAGAAATAGATCCACATAACTACAGTCAACTGATCTTTGACAAAGGGGAACAGGTACTACAATGGAGAAAAGACCAGCTTTTCAACAAATGGTATTGGAACAACAGGACATCCACACGCAAAAAAATGAATCTAGACACAGATTTTACCCCGTCACAAAAATTAACTCAAAGTGGATTATAGATCAAAATGTAGAACACAAAACTATAAAACTCCTAGAAAATAACATAGCAGAAAACCTAGATTACTTTGGGCATGGCGATGATTTTTTAAATGAAACACAAAAGACATAGTCCATGAAAGAATTAATTGATCAGCTAGAGTTATTAAAATCAAAATTTCTGCTCTGCGCAAAAGACACTGTCAAGAGAATGAGAAGAGAGGCCACAGACAGGAGGAAAATATTTGCAAAAGGCATATCTGATACAGGACTGTTATCCAAAAGATAACTCTTACAAATCAACAATAAGAAAACAAACAACCCAATTAAAAAATAGGCCAAAGATCTGAACAGATACCTCACCAAAGAATGTATACAGATGGCGAAAAGCATACAAAATGCTTAATGTCATATGTCATTAGGTAATTGCAAATTGAAACAATGAGATACCAATACACACCAATTACAATGGCCAAAATCCAAAGCAGTGATGAGACTAGATGCTGGCAAGGATTTGGAGCAACAGGAACTCTATTTCATTGTTGGTGAGAACACAAAATTGTATAGCCACTTTGGAAGACAGTCTGGAAACTGCTTATAAAGCTAAACATACTTTTATCATATGATCCAAAATTGCAGTCCTTGGTATTTACCCAAATGAACTGAAAGCTATATCCTCACAAAAACCTGAACACAGATGTTTATAGCAGACTTATTTAATTGCCAAGACTTGGAAGCAACCAAACTGTCTTTCAGTAGATGAATGGATAAATAAACTGTAGTACACCCAGACAATGGATATTCAGTGTTGAAAAGGAATGAGTTATCATGCCATAGAAAGACATGGAAGAACCCAAAATGCATATTACTAAATGAAAGAAACCAATCTGAAAAGGTCACATAGTGTATGATTCCAACTACATGACGTTCTGGAAAAGGCAAAATAATGGAGACAGTAAAAAGATCAGTGGTTGCCAGAAATTAGGAAGTTGGGAGGGATGAATAGGCAAATCACAGGAGATTTTTAAGGCAGTGAAACTTGTATATGATACTGTAATGGTGGATATATGTCATTACACGTTTGTCAAAACCCATAGAATGTAGAACAAGATTGAACCCTAATGTGAACTATAGACTTAGAGTGACAATGATGTGTCCAATGTAGGTTCATCAGTTGTAACAAATGTACCACCCTGGTGCAGGACGCCCAGACTGAGGAGGCTATATTAATGCGACACAGGAGATATACGAGAATTCTTTATTCTTTCTGTTGTGAACCTAAAACTGATCTTAAAATCAAGTCTATTACGAAAAAGAGCAGGGGTAGGGCACAATGGCTCACACTTGTAATCCCAATAATTTGGGAGGCCGAGGTGGGAGAATCGCTTGTGCCCAGGACTTTGAGCTTGTGGTGAGCTACGACCATGCCACTACACTCCAACTTGGGGAACAGAATGAGACCCTGTCTCAAAAAGAAGAAAAGAAAAGAAAGAGAAAAAGAGCAGGTATTCTGAAACAAACAAAACAACACACACACACACACACACACACACACACACACACACACACACAGCAAAACCCAAATCTCATAGAACTAATAGAAATGAAAATCTCAGTGGATGGTGTGGTAGCTATTTCTATTATTCACCAACATTGTTTTCTGGGCACATGGAAAACTATACTTCTTAGCTCCCTTGAAGTTGGCCATTTCTGCTCTGCACAAAAGACACTGTCAAGAGAATGTGAAGAGAGGTCACAGACAGGAGGAAAATATTTGCAAAAGGAATATCTGATACAGGACCGTTATCCAAAATATACAGATAACTCTTATAAATCAACAATAAGAAAACAACCCAATTTAAAAATAGGCCAAAGATGTGAACAAATACCTCACCAAAGAAGGTCTACAAATGTCAAAAAGCATGCAAAATGCTTTCGGATTTTGGATCGTATGATAGAAGTATGTTTAGCTTTATAAGCAACTTCCAGACTGTCTTCCAAAGTGGCTATACCATTTTGTGTTCTCACCAACAATGAAATAGAGTTCCTGTTGCTCCATATCCTTGCCAGCATCTAATGTCATCATTGCTTGGGATTTTGGTAGAATTAGCTAGTTCTGGCCAATCAGCTCTAAGAAGAGGTCATTTTGGGGTCAAAGTATTTAATTGCAGATATGAGGAAGGTCAGTGCTTATTTCCTATTTTGTTGACACAGGAAGCCACTCATTTAAAATAGTGGAGTTTCCTCCACCAGAGGGGATGCATCATGGCTATCTTCTTCCGCCTTTCCATGTAATACTTGCTCTCTAGATGCCTTGCAGCTTGAGATGGCCATGGGTCTCATTTTGACCAATGAGATGTAAGGGAATGCCTGATACAGGGATTTTGGGAATGTTTTTCTTCTCAGATAAAATAGAAGAGCTTCCTGAGTAGAAAGATTTTTATGCCCTTCTTCTCTGCTTGGTACAGTGGTGTAAAGACATTATGTTGGGAACTTTGGCATCTCCATTTATTCATGAGACAACAAGCATAGGGCCAAGGAGAGTGAGGAGCAGAAGAACAGAAAGAACCTGAGTCCTCGATGACATAATTGAGCTACTGCTCTAAGCTTTCAACTCTGGAGCACCCAACCTCCAGACTTCCAGTTATGCAAGATGAAGGTCATTATTGCTTAAGTCACTATTAATAGAGTATTCTGATACATTTCACATTGTTTCCAGTCATCCATGTAATATTTTTAAAAATTGACTCATACTGAGCCAGAAGGAAGTTTAACATATTCTTAAGAACCAAACCTAGACAGAGCACGCATTCCAGTTATAAGATAATAAAAAGTGAATATCAAAAGAGAGTTTAAAAGCCCTTACATTTTAGAATCTAAAAAACATACTTGTACTTTCAAATTCATAGATCTAAGAAGAAAGTGCAATGGGAACTATGGAATATTTAGAACTGAATACCAGTGAAAACACTACATATCAAAACACAGAGCAGCAGAAGCATACTTACAGGAAAATGCAATGTAGCTTAAATTCATGTATTAGTAAATAAGAAATATTAAAAATTAATGAACTAGAGACAGAAAGTAGAATGGTGGTTGCTAGGGGCTGGAGGTAGGGGGGAATGAAGAGTTATTGTTTAGCGGGTACAGAGTTTCAGTTTAGGAAGCTGCAAAAATTCTGGAGATGGATGGTGGTGATGGTTATACAATGTAAATGTACTTAATGCCACTGAACTGTATCCTTAAAATAGTTAAAATGGGAAATTTTACCACAAGAGAAAAATTTTTGTAAAAAATTTAAAATGAAATAAAGATTAGCTCAAGAAAGTAGAATCAAAATAAACCCCAAAAGGAAAAGGAAGAAATGATAAAGATAATTTAATTAAATAGAAAAGAAAAATAGAGACAAATCCCAGAAACTAAAAGATGGCTGGGAAAACTTCTCTATAGATTTATTCAGAGAAAAAAAGAATAGAAATGACAAAGAAGGGAGTGGCTTATTGAGTTCATTGCCTCAGTGACGTCTAGTAAGATAAGGACCAGGACATGTCCATTTGAATCGGCAACAAGTATGGAGTGGCAAGGGCAGTCTCAGCAAAATGCTAAGGTCAGACGCTTCAGTTGCTGTTTTTGTTTAATGAATAGGTCAGGAAGAATTGAAAACATTGAGCATAGCTAATTTTTATTTATTTATTTCGTCATTTTGAGACAGAGTCTCGGTATGTCGCCCAGGCTGGAATATAGTGGCATGATTTTGGCTCACTGCAACTTCCGCCTCCTGGGTTTAAGCAATTCTCCTGCCTCAGCCTCCCGAGTAGCTGGGATTACAGGTCCATGCCACCACACCCAGCTAATTTTTGTATTTTTAGTAGAGACGGGGTTTCACCATGTTGGTCAGGCTGGTCTTGAACTCCTGACCTCAAGTGATTCACCTGCCTCGAACTCCCAAAGTGCTCAGGTACAGGCATGAACCACCATGCCCGGCCAAGTGTAGATAATTTTTTAATGAAACTATTGTGAAGTAAAGGAGAGAGTGTGAGAGAGTAAGAGAACAAAGGAAAAAGCACACTAACCAGAGGGGGAAATCATAGTGCTCCAACTCACGGTTGAGGGATTTTCCAATTGTTTCCAGCAACCTATGTAAAAGAAGGAAAGAAATTGGTGTAGCATAATGGTTGGGGGGACCTGCCCTTAGTGGCCATATTTTCATCACATCCTACTTTTCCTGGCCACAGTTGATTAGTGGGGATGAGGTGACCACTCAGATTCTGTCTCAAGAATTTGTCCTAGGAGACAGAGATCATAGTCCATCGGTGTGCTGGACTTTTGTGATAAAGACCTGGGGCTGGTAGTCATGCAGGATTCGTGCACCCAGAAGAAGCTTGTTGAGAGAAAATTAGTAAGAACAGTGGATGGGGGAGGGAGGGAAAGAAAAGAGGGGGAAAAAGGAGGGTAGGGAAGGACAAGAGAGGGGTAGAGGGGAGCCAAGAGGACAAACAGAGACAGGAAAATAGAAAGAAGCAGCAGAGGTGAGAAAAACCATGGGGGCTCTAAGAGAGAGAAAAAAGTTTCGATTATTTTTAAAGCTTCATTTGTAAATCTTGTTTCCATGAATGCTGGCTCTATCAATATGTAGATCAGGAAAATTGCCCTTTTCAAATCTTATAATAAATATCTATTATTTGCAACAAAACAGCTTGACAATTATGATTGTAATATCTTAGGCATTGAGAATGACGTGAATGAGGCCATAGGCATGGGAATTTAAATCCAATTGAACCATGGAGAAATCATGATGAGAGCGGTACCTAACATCAATGGAAGTTAAAATTGCAGGAATAGGCCACCTCAAGCTAATGGTAGAAGGAAAGTGAAATATGAATTAACCAACCAACCAACTAATTAATTCACCTATCAATCTCAGTGGTAAGTTTAGCCAAGATGGATCTAACTAAATCTTGCCATGTCACCTCTCTTCTTACCAAATCAGTCTTTGCCTTTTACTTAAAAATAGTTACATAAAATTCTTTTAAAAAGTGCTTTACACAAGACTGCAAGTAAATGTCAGCCCCAATTACCAACAAGTTTAGAAGAGGGGGATACAGTAAATTAAAGCTTTTAGCAGCAGGAAACACTCAGTATCTTTCTCCTTGCTGTGGCATATTATAGTTTCCAAAGGTGGTGGCAGCAACACATGCCCTATCCCACATGTTCTTCATCTATATTCCCCTTACTTGAACCTGTGCAGATTTTTTGTTTTTAGACGGAGTCTCACTCTATTGCCAGGCTGGAGTGCAGTGGCACGATCTCGGCTCACTGCAACCTCCACCTCGCGGATTCAAGCAATTCTCCTGCCTCAGCCTCCCAAGTAGCTGGGACTACAGGTGTGCACCACCATGCCCGGCTAATTTTTGTATTTTTAATAGAGACGGGGTTTCACCATGTTGGTCAGGATGGTCTTGATTTCTTGACCTCGTGATCCACCCCCCTCGGCCTCCCAAAGTGCTGGGATTACAGGCGTGAGCCACCACGCCCAGCCAAACCTGTGCAGAATTTTTTAACTGCCTTGATCAATAAAAGCTGCATTTAAGATATGTTGTATTACTTTAGAGGACGGTCATAAAAGACAGCTTTTATAAGGCTCTCTCTTGGGATACTTGCAGTTGGAGCCCAACTACCATGTAATGAGGAAGCCCAGACCACAAAGAAATGGCAAGTATGGGTGCTTTGACTGAGCCTCAGCTGGACCCCCAGCCAACAGCTAGCACCAAATGAGAGTAAGTGAACTTTCAGACAATTCCAAATTTCAAGTCTTCTAGCTAAGGCTGCAGGAATCACACAGCACATGCTGTCTCCACTGTGCCCTGTCTATATTTCTGACCTGTAGAAACTATGAGAGATGGCTGGGCACGGTGGCTCAAACCTGTAATCCCAACACTTTGGGAGGTCGAGGTGGGTGGATAACCTGAGGTCAGGAATTCGAGACGAGACCGACCAACATGGAGAAACCCTATCTCTACTAAAAATACAAAATTAACCGGGTGTGGTGGTGCATGCCTGTAATCCCAGCTACTTGGGCCTGTAATCTCAGCTACTCGGGAGTCTGAGGCAGGAGAATTGCTTGAACCCGGGAGGCAGAGGTTTCGGTGAGCCGAGATCATGCCATTCCACTCCAGCCTGGGCAACAAGAGTGAAACTCTGTCTCAAAAAAAAAAAAAAAAAAAAAAAAAAAAAAAAAGAAAAAGAAAAGAAAAGAAACTATGAGAGATAAGAGATAATACATGATTATTATTGTTTTAACTCACCAAGTTTTGGGATAATTTGTTATGCAGCAATAGATAATGAATACATTACTCACAAATAAACCCAAATCACAAAGCTGGCGCTGAACAAGACAATGCCAGGCTTTCTTGAAAAAACATTTTTATATTATTATGGAACAAATACTTAAGTTTTAGTGACATTTCTGTCTAACTTTGCCTTTGGGGAGTGAAAAGATTGTTTGTTATTTTGACCTAGAAAATTAGTTTCTATTACAGCCTTTCATGACACAATCCAGAATCTAGGTAACAGTCACTAATGCCAAATTGACATCTTCATGAATTACTGGACTTTTAGATTTCTCTATTCCCCAAATCTCACCTTGTACTTTGTACATAGTAGGTACATAATAAATTCTGAATGGAAATGTGTTTTCCATATAAAGTGTATTATTTTATAGGGCACTGGCAGTGAAAATGCCAGGATTTCTGTGAGAATGGTAACAGTTTTAAAATAAGCCATTTGACAATAACATCTTGAGCAATTTCAGTGGCAATATCGAAAGAGTTGCCTGTAGTGACATTAAAGCCCTTCCTTTATAACTTCTACTAGACAACCCCTGGCCCCCACCCCCAAAAAACGCATTCTAATTAAAAACATTGTGCTTGCTCTGGAAATGCAACTTCAAGACTAGGAGTCTGCGAATGAGTACCAGCATAGTCAAATTCTGGTGAGAGCCCTCTTCCAGGTCGCAGACCATCAGCTTCTTGTGATATCACATGGCAGAAGGGGTGAGGGAGCTCTCTGAGGTTTCTTTTAAAAGGCGCTAATCCTATTCACCAGGGCTCTGCCCTCATGATCTAATCACCTACCAAAGGCCCCCACTTCCTAATACTATCACACTGGGGGTTAGGATTTCAACATATACATTTTGGGGGTACACAAACATTCAGTTTGTGAACAAGGTTAATTTCTCTTCCACTGTTGCCTATACCCCTTTCAAATTCTACCTTAGCCTGTATGAGCTCAGATTAATGTTAAAGAGAAAGCACATAACGCTATGACAGCCTGTATTGTAGATGGCCCAGCTTTTTTTTGGCTATGGTAGGACATGGAGGATATGAGAAGATAATAAAAATAATTAAAATTTGGCTGGGCATAGTGGCTCACGCCTGTAATTCCATCACTTTGGGAGGCTGAGGCAGGTGGATGATGAGGTTAGGAAATCGAGACCATCCTGGGTACCACGGTGAAACCCCATCTCTACTAAAAATACAAAAAATTAGCTGGGCGTGATGGCATGCACCTGTAGTCCCAGCTACTCGGGAGGCTAAGGCAGGAGAATGGCTTGAACCTGGGAGGCGGAGCTTGTGGTGAGCGGAGGTTGCGCCACTGCACTCCAGCCTAGGCAACAGAGCAAGACTGTGTCTTGAAAAAAATAAAATACATTTTGTTATTACAGAAAAATATATGTAGCATAAAATTTGCAATTTTGCCCTTTTTTTTTTCTTTTCTAGTCTAATTGCTCTGGCTAGAACTTCCAGTTCAGTGTTGAATAGCTGTGAAATCTGGCATTCTTGTCTTGTTCCTAATATTGGGGAAAAAGTTTCAGTGTTTTGGCATTGAGTTTGTTAGCTGTTGGGTTTTTTTATAAATCACTATCCTGTTGAAGAAGTTCTCTTTCATTCCTGGTTTTCTTAGTGTCTTTATCAGGAAGGAGTGTCGAATTTTGTCAAATGCCTTTTCTGCATCAATCAATATGATCTTTGTGTTTTCTCCCCTTCATTCTATAGATGTGATATATTACATCATTTGATTTTTCCAGTATTTTGCTGAGGATTTTGGGATCTATATGCATAAGTGATATTCGTTTAAGATTTTCTTTTCTTGTGATGTCTATTTATTTATTTATTTATTTATTTTTATTTTTTTGAGACAGAGTCTTGCTCTGTCACCCAGGCTGGAGTGCAATGGCGCAATCTTGGCTCACTGTAACCTCTGCCTCCTGAGTTCAAGCGATTCTCCTGCCTCAGCCTCTCGAATAGATGGGATTACAGGTGTGTGCCACCACATCTGGCTAATTTTTGTATTTTTAGTAGAGATGGGGTTTCGCCCTGTTGGCTAGGCTGGTCTCGAACTCCTGACCTCAGGTCATCCATCCACCTTGGCCTCCCGAATTGCTGGGATTACAGGCGTGAGCCACTGCTCCTGGCCTCTTGTGATGTCTTTATCTGGCTTTGATATCAGGGTAATTCTGTTTTCATAGAATGATCTGGGAAATGCTCCTTCCTCTTCTATTTATTGGAGGAGCTTGAGAATGATTGATTGGTGTTAATTCTTTAAATGTTTGGAAGAATTCACCAGTGAAGCCATCTGGTCCTGGAGTGTATTTTTGTTGGGAGTTTTTTTGTTTTTGTTTTTTTCTTTAATTATTCTTTATTTTATTTTATTTTATTGAGACCAAGTCTCACTCTGTCACCCAGGCAGGAGTGCCGTGGTGCAATCTCAGCTCACCGTAACCTCTGCCTCCTGGGTTCAAGTGATTCTCCTGGCTCAGCCTCCCGAGTAGCTGGGATTACAGGCGCGCCCACCACCACGCCTGGCTAGTTTTTGTGTTTTTAGTAGAGAAAAGGTTTCACCATATTGGCCAGGCTGGTCTCAAACTCCTGACCTCAGTTGATTCACTCGCCTCAGCCTTCCAAAGTGCTCGGATTACAGGTGTGAGCCACCGCACCCAGCCCTCCTTAATTATTCTTTCTTTCTCTTTTCTTTCATTTCTTTTTTTCCTTTCTTTCTCTTTTCTTTTCTTTCTTTCTTTTTTTGTAGTGACAGGGTCTCACTATGTTGCCCAGGCTGGTCTCAAATCCTGAGCTCAAGTGATCCTCCCACCTTGGCCTCCCAAAGTGCTGGGATTACAGGCATGAGCTATGGCATCCAGCCAAGGTTTTTTGATTACTGATTCAATCTCTTTATTTGTTATAAGTGTGTTGGGATTTTCTATTTCTTTTTAAGTCAGTTTAGGTCATTTGTGTGTTTCTAGGAATTTGCCCATTTCATCTTGGTTATCTAATTTGATGGTGTATAGTTACTTGTTCATAGTATTCTTTTATAATTCTTTTTATTTCTGTAAGGTCAATAGTGGCTCCACTTTAACTTCCGATTTTAGTTTTTTATTTGTGTTTTCTCTCTTTTTTAGTTTGGATGACCTAGCTTTTAATTTATGAAATCACTTGTCTAATAGCTACTATTCGTTGAGCTCATAGTATTTGTTTTTAGAGGTTTAATGGCATATTAATTAATTCTCACAACTACCCTAAGGGAGTATCACTATCTTCATAGAATAGATGAGGAAACCAAGACTCAGGGAGATTCAGTGTATTTCTCATGGTCATATAGCCAGTAAATGATTGATAGAACCAGATTTCTAATGACTGCTACACCTATTCCTTATATTTAAGGTTTCTTGAAGGGCAAAGATAAATTATAGTTTTGGTGTGATGGAGTTTCCCAGTTGAATTCTGTATAGAGACAAGCAGGTGTAATGAATAGACAATTCTCTTACAGTGAGAATTTTCTCAATATAAATAGGATATATGGAGATAGAGTAATTAGAGAACATGATTTGTATTACATGCAGCTGTTGGTTATACATCCGTTACAGGAGAAAGGTTATTATTCATGCAGCATTGGGAACACATGCATGTTTGTTTTGAGTGGCTGGCTGTTCATCTGGCAATGTATTCTTCTGATTCTTCCTTGCAAATGTGAACTGTGCTACTGTTTATTTGGATTCTGTGCTTTTTAAAATACCAAGTTATTAACTTTTTTTGTTTTGTTTCTCATTTGATAACAATGAATCTAAAGTCTCATTGATTTTGATGTAATCTTATATGCTGTTTAGAATCTGCTTAAAGAAGATTTGACTAATATATTTTTGACTTTCAAGACTGAAATATATTTATGCATTATAACTCTCCTTATTCTTCCTTGTTGCCAGAAACCTGAAACTCTGTAGCTGATGAAACCCTCTTTTATTTCTCATTTACACCATTGTTTTTACATTGTTTTCATACTACTGTTTTACGTTGGTTTTATAGGAATGCAAGAAATTACATTATATAGAAAGCAAGCTGTACTTCAGAAAAACACACATCAATAGAGGAAATAGAGGAAAAGAAAGGCCCCATTTCTTGTGAAAATCATGGAAGGTTCTTTTCAGAAATCTTTATAAAAAATCCATATATTCAGAGATCTGATAGAGACTATTTTAGTTCTAGTTTTTTTGGGGAAAAGTCTGCCATGGTTTTGGAGGCTCCTTAAAGTATTAAATCTTGAGCTCTTCTTATCAAAGTCAAGGGAACCTACTGAGTAAAACTATTTTTAAAAGGGAGAAATTTTTATGCTTTCCTTTTAAGAGGTTAATCAATAAGTCTAAATAAATAAGAACCTCTCAAGAGGAACNGGAAGGTTCTTTTCAGAAATCTTTATAAAAAATCCATATATTCAGAGATCTGATAGAGACTATTTTAGTTCTAGTTTTTTTGGGGAAAAGTCTGCCATGGTTTTGGAGGCTCCTTAAAGTATTAAATCTTGAGCTCTTCTTATCAAAGTCAAGGGAACCTACTGAGTAAAACTATTTTAAAAGGGAGAAATTTTATGCTTTCCTTTTAAGAGGTTAATCAATAAGTCTAAATAAATAAGAACCTCTCAAGAGGAACAAATAATTAAATGTGTGTGAATAACACATACTCTCTTCGACAGTGAATAACATTATGAAATCCAGAATTATGAAAATGAGAGCATACCTGGTCCCCTAGGCCTGTCTTATGTCATCATATAAGGGCATCCCAGCAAACAGACTACCTCTACGTGGAAAACATTGAATACATAGTTCCTTGTATCAACAGGCTATCTGGAGGACTTTGCTTTGGACCCCAAAGAGGAGTGTAATTATGAATAGAGAGGGAAAAGGGATGATGGATACTTGCATGTGGATTGTGATGGAGAGGGTAAGAACAGGACTTCTATATTTCTAGCCAAACACGAAATATTATGATTGCTTTCAGCATGCTGGACATACCCCTATTATGATCCCAAAATGTTTTGTAGCTGTAGTACTACCATCCACTATCTTCCCCATGTTCTTTTCTGCCAACCAATTCATATCTCCTAGGTAATTTTATTCAGGAAAGAATACTGTTTATCAAACTTACAATACTTATTTTTGACCCCAGACATCCAGTGGCACCCCTCCTCAACCATTTTTGCCCTCAGTCATTCAGCCTGGGAATAGTCTTAGATACCCCATCGCACACCTTTCCTCTATGTTTAGACTTTTGCCAAATCTCTTGTTCAGAGTCTAAGTTCTCCTTTGTCCTGCTGTGGCCACTTCTTTATGTGCTGTGTAGTTCCCAGTATTTCTGTATTTCAAAGTACAAGAGAGCATACGAATAATCATAATTAATGATCATAAATAGAGAAGTGGGAAAAGGATGAAGAGGAAAAAGCATAAACTTCTAGGGATTTCTGTGGCGACTGTTACAGAGGGACTCACTAGCCTATCTCTTTTTAAGCACAATATTTAGCCTAGTACCCAGCATACAGTAGGTGTTCAAAAATACCAGCTTGAGTCTTGAGTCTACTCAACTATAGGGTCCTTTATAGCTTACATGATCTCTTTTGATTTTTTTTAACTGACACATGATGATTGTACATATTTATGGGGCATATAGTGATGTTTTGATGCATAAAATGTAGAGTGATCAGATAAGAGTAATTAGCATATCCATATTCTCAAATGTTTATCATTTATTTGTGTTGGGAACATTCAATATCCTCTCTTTTAGCTATTTGAAAATACATATTATTGTCAGCCATAGTCATCCTACAGTGGTACAGAACCCTATAACTTTTTCCTCCCATCTAGGTATAATTTTGTATCTTTTAACAAGTCTCTCCCAATCATCTCCTTTGCCCTACCCTTCTTAGCCTCTTGTAACGTCTATGGGACATTTTACTTGTATGAAATCAACTTTCTTCAGCTTCTTCATGTGAGAGAGAACATGAAGTGTTTAAACCTGTTCCTGGTGTATTTCACTTAACATAATGTCCTCTACTTCCATCCATATTGCTGAGAATGGTAAGCTTTCATTCTTACTTATTTATTTAGAGACAGAATCTCTCTGTCTCCCAGGCTGGAGTGCAGTGGTGCAATCTTGGCTCACGCAACCTCTGCCTCTCAGATCAAGCGATTCTCATGCCTCAGCCTCCTGAGTAGCTGGGATTACAGGCATGCACCCCCATGCCTGGCTATTTTTAGTAGAGATAGGGTTTTGCTATGTTGGCCAGGCTGGTCTTGAACTTTTGGCCTCAAGTGATCTGCCCGCCTCAGCCTCCTAAGTACTGGGATTACAGGTGTGAGCCACAATGCCCGGCCTCATTCTTTTTTATAGCTGAATAATGTCCCATTGTGTATGTATACTATATTTTCTTTATTCATCTGTTGTTGGACACCTAGGTTGATTCCACATCTTGGCTATTGTGAATACTGCTGCAATAAACATGGGAGTACAGGTATCTCTTCAATATACTGATTTTTTTTTTTTAAGAGATCTCCATACTGGCTATACTAATTTACATTCCCACCAACAGTGTATAAGAGTTTCCTTTTCTCTACATTCTTGCCAGCACTTGTTTTGTTGTTGTTGTTTATTTATTTATTTATTTTTGTTCTTTTGATAGTAGCTATCTAACTGGGTGAGATGATATCTCATCGTGGTTGAAATTGGAACGAGGCTCTAAATATCTCATTGTGGTTTTGATTTACATTTCCCTGATGATTAGTGATATTGACTATTTTTTCATATATTTGTTGGACATTTGTACATCTTCTTTTGATAAATGTCCATCAGATCGTTTGCCCATTTTGTGATTGGATTGTTTGTTTTTTCTTGCTGTTGAGATGTTTGGTTGTCATACTAATCCAATGAGGAAACAAAGACAGATGTTATTATCTTCACTTTTTGGATGAGGAAACAGAATACCAGAATCTCAGGATTTTCAGATTTATGGAATCTCAGAGATTAGGTAACTTCCCAATACCACCCAGCAAGGAAGTGGTTGTGTTTAGGACTTTAGAGGACTCTCCTAATCAAGGTGATTGAGAGGGCTGGGCTCCGTGCTTCACACCTGTAATCCCAACACTTTGGGAGGCCAAGATGGGTGGATCACTTGAGCCCAGGAGTTTGAGACCAGCCTGGGGAACATGGCAAAACCATGTCTCTACCAAAAATACACAAATTAGCTGGGTGTGGTGGCACATGCCTGTAGTCCCAGCTACTAGAGAGGCTGAGGTAGGAGGAGTGCTTGAGCCCAGAAGGTTGAGGCTGCTGTGAGTTGTGAGTATGCCACTGCACTCTAGCCTGGGTGACAGACTCTGTCTCCAAAAAAAAGGGTGAGGGGAGTCGAGGGAGGGAAGGATAGAGAAGACAGGATTATGAAAAAGACTTGGGGATTCAGTTGTTTTTCAATAAAAGAGCCCATTTTCAAAGATTTTTTTGGGGGAAGGGATAACTATGTATATATCTATATAGAGAGTTATATACTATATATATTACATATAGTGTATATATACTATATATATTACATACTGTAATCATATATGCATTTAGCATATATATACATCTAAAAAAAATTACTGAGCACAGAAGCTGATGTCGGTATTTTCAAATGCTTTCATGTAAATTTCTTTTTTGAGACCGAGTCCTGCCCTGTTGCCCAGGCTGGAGTGCAGTCCGCGATCTCGGCTCACTGCAAGCTCCACCTCCCGGGTTCAAGCCATTTTCCTGCCTCAGCCTCCCGAGTAGCTGGGACTACAGGCGCCCGTCACCACGCCCGGCTAATTTTCTGTATTTTTTTTAGTAGAGACGGGGTTTCACTGTGTTACCCAGGATGGTCTCAATCTCCTGACCTCGTGATTCACCCGACTCGGCCTCCCAAAGTGCTGAGATTACAGGCGTGAGCCACCGCGCCCGGCCCATGCATATTTCTAATAACCCTAGGAGATAAGTAGGGCAAGGATTATCACCTCTGATTTTCCAGTAGAGAAAATTGTGGCTCAGAGAGATTTTGTGTCCAGTGAAACTTGAATCTTTACCTTTGAATTTCAAATTCAATATGATTTTCACTAGGCTACATTCAATATAGTATCTTTCTGCTTTTGGTGGGATTAAACTTGGAAGTAAATTTATGACAAGAATAACTTGTTGAAATTGGAATGAGTCTGTAAAGACCTAGTGATTATGATCGTATATTATGCCAAGTCATGTATTCATATTCCCTTTAGAGGAGATTCAGATTTTCAGAAATACTAGTTGACTTTCTCAAGCATAACATTTCTATGGAATGTTGTGGGTAATAAATCAGCTTTCCAAACAGCCTCTTACGGAGCAGATTATGTGGCTTTCATTCAAAGTTTTTAGATTCATGAACCCTCTTCTAAGTAGATGTAACTGTCAAGTAAAAGGACCAAGGTGGTAGAGCAGGAGACAAAAGGATCTTTGGCAAGTTTTCTACTTCCCCAGACAGTTTTCTCCTTTCTACCCTACTGCCTTTTTCTTCTCCCAACAGGGTTCCATAGCTGACCTTTCTCCCGGACAAGCCAGTCTGCAGTTCACTGGCATCTGTTGCCTTCCAGGACTGTTAGAGGCTGGAAGGCTATAGACATATTGTGATGAATTGGGCCTGTAAGTGTGTTAGCAACTCAATCTGCTGCCACTGAGAGATCCACACGTTTTAATTATGGGCTTAGTTTATTAGGCTTTGGAACTATAGCATCTGCATGTATCCCTGGCTTGCACGCTTAGGGATGTGTTCTCATCTCAGTTTGTGAAAATTTATGTGCACAATTCCCATTAGCATTAATGGGAGTTGAATATATAAATCGTTGAACGTCAAAATGAGAATATACCCTTTAGTCTCAAGGATGAATGAGCCACATCTCTCTTTCTACCTCTTCTTACTAGGTGATCTTCAGAATTTCTTTGGCAAATTTTTAACCATCTGATAGTTAGATTGTGGGGAAGCCCTAAACATAGCACAAAATCATTTTATTTTACCAGTTTTATAAACATGGTTTTTGGTATATGCAAAGACTATGTGCTTATTTTAAGAGATTCTCCAAATACCCTATTAAAACTGATTGCTGTATTATTAAAAATATTTTTAAAACATCATAAAATATATTAAAACTATTAATAACCATCACTGAATGTGCTTTCATTTATTCATATAGCATTACGGAATTGCTGCTCTGTGGCAGGTACTGTACTAAGCTCCGGGGCTACTAAGAGACACAATTTTTTTTGATGAGGACAGATATAAAAACAAACTTTACACTGCAAAGTGGTAAAAAAGAAAGTGCAAGAGTCATGAGAACAATGAGGAGAGAAAGAATGGCTGGAAGAAATTAAAAAGGCTTCACATAGAATGTACTATTTGAACAGAATCTTGAAAGTTAAGTAATAATTCTCTAGGCTGAGAAGTTGGGGCAGGTCATGGAAGGATAAGGGCATTCTAAGCAGAAGAAACCGAATGTCTAAAGACTAAGTGAGAAATGTATGGTAGCAGGAGTACGAAAGAACCTGAAGCGGACCAGAAACAGATGAGCTTAGAAGGTAGGATGAGACTATATTAAGAAAAGTGTCCTTTAGAACTATATTCAGTGGGGAACAATGGAAGTTTTTAAGAGGAGGAGTTATGGGAATGCCAAATGTTTTAAAAAGTTAACCATAGGGACAGAGTGAAGACTGAATTGGCATGGGAAGAGGTGATTTAGCTGAAGTAATTGGGAGGCCATTAACTCAATATCAGAATTATTTGTTCTTTGGAATAGATAGAAGTATTTACAGTTTTCAGAATGATTTGTTCTTTGGAATAGATAGGAGTATTTACAGTCTTCTTTAGGTAAAATTGATATAAAATAAGTAGCATATATTTAAGGTGTACAATTTGGGTCTGTTTGTTTGCTTGAGACAGTCTCACTCTGTCGCCCAGGTTGGAGTGCAGTGGTGCAATCTCAGCTCACTGCAATCTCTGCCTCCTGGGTTCAGGCAATTCTTTTGCCTCAGCCTCCCGAGTAGCTAGGATTACAGGTGTGCAACACCATGCCTGGCCAATTTTTGTATTTTTAGTAGAGATGGGGTTTCGCCATTTTGGCCAGGCTGGTCTTGAACTCCTGACCTCAAGTGATCTGCCAACCTCAGCCTCTTAAAATGTTAGGATTACAGGTGTGAGCCACCGTACTCAGCCTATTTAAGGTGTATTAATACAATCTGATAAATTTTGACATACATATATACTTGTGAAACCATCACTACCATCACTACCAATATTATGAATATTTTCATCATCCCCAAAAATTTCCTTGTGTCCCTTTGTAAATACATAAACCAATAACATATTCCTTTATTATTGTTACCCAGTAGTAGGTACTGTACTTAATTTTGTGTGCTATACTTTTATACAACTGGGAGAGCAGATTCGTTTACACAAGCATGGCCACAGATACATGAGTAATGTGATGCACTATGATGTTATACTGACTATGACATCAACAGGAATTTCTCAGCTCCATTATAATTTCATGGGACCAATGTCGTATGTGGTCAGTCATTGACTGAAATGTCATAATGTGGCACATGACTTTAACATACTATAAAATACATCCTTTTAAAGTGTACAAGTCGGTAATTTTTAAAATCAGTGTATTTTATAGTATGTTTTATAGTGATTTTAAAAATTACCAGAGTGGCTGGGCACAGTGGCTCAACCCTGTAATCCTAGCACTTTGGGAGGCTGAGGTGGGCGGATCACGAAGTCAAGAGATCGAGACCATCCTGGCCAACTTGATGAAACACTGTCTCTACTAAAAATACAAAAATTAGCTGGGCGTGGTGGTGCGCACCTGTAGTCCCAGCTGCTGGGGAGGCTGAGCCAGGAGAAATGCTTGAACCCGGGTGGTGGAGGTTGCAGTGAGCCAAGATACTGCCACTACACTCCAGTCTAGTGACATAGCAAGACTCGGTCTCAAAAAAAAAAAAAAAAAAAAAAAAAAAAAATTACCAGAGTTGTGCAACCTTCACCACTGTCTAATTCCAGAACATTTTAATACTTATATATATATATTTTTTAGAGATGGGGGTCTCACTATGTTACCCAGGCTGGTCTCAAACTCCTGGGCTCAAGCAATTCTCCTGTCTCAGCCTCCCAATGTGCTGGGATTACAGGTGTGAACCACTGCACCCGGCCCAAATTCCAGAACATTTTAACACCTCATAATGAAACCCCATACCTATTAACAGTCATTCCCCATTAACTCCTCCCTTCAGCCTCTGGCAACCACTCATCTACTTTCTGTCTCTAAGGATTTGCCTGTTCTATACATTTCATATAAATGGAATAATACATTGTTTTTTGTGTCTGCCTTCTTTCACTTAGCAATAATGTTTTTGAGGTTCATCCATGTTGCAGCATGTATCAGAATTTCATTCCTTTATCTCCAAATACAGTTGCATTATATGTATATATACCACATTTGTATATATCTTCATTGGTTGATGAACATTTAAGTTGTTTCTATTTTTTGGCTATTATGAACAATGTTGCTATAAACATTTTTGTTCAAATTTTTGTGTGTAACGTATGTTTGTGTTTCTCTTGAATATATACTTTGTGGTAGAATTAATGGTTTATATAATAACTCTGTTTAATCTTCTGAGGAACTCCCAGGCTATTTTCTTTCTTTTTTTTTTAAATTATAATTTAAGTTCTGGGTTACATGTGCAGAACATGCAGTTTTGTTACATAGGTATGCCCTGGTGCTTTGCTGCACCCATCAACCTGTCACCTACATTAGGTATTTCTCCTAATGTTATCTCTCCCCTACCCCCCGCCCAACCCACTGACAGGCCCCAGTATGTGATGTTCCCCTCCTTGTGTCCATGTGTTCTCATTGTTCAACCCCCACTTATGAGTGAGAACATTCAGTGTTCTGATAGTTTGCTGAGAATGATGGTTTCCAGCTTCATCTGTGTCCCTGTGCAAAGGACCATGAAAACTCATCGCTTTTATATGGTCGTTGCACTAGTATTCCATGGTAACTGTGCCACATTTTCTTTAGCCTCTATTTCTTGATGGACATTTTGTGTTAGTTCCAATGTCTTTGTACTGATGAATAGTGCCACAGTAAAACTACTAGAAATGATTTGATTGTATGCATGTTGTTTGTATAGCTTTTATACTTAGGGCAAGTGTATCACTGGTAATTACAACTGAAAATGGGCCAATGTATGATTTATAATCCTTTGAGTATATGCCCAGTAATGGGATTGTTGGGTCAAATAGTATTTCCAGTTCTAGATCCTTGAGGAATCACCACACTGTCTTCCACAATCATTGAATGAATTTACACTCCCACCAATAGTGTAAAAGTGTTCCTATTTCTCCACATCCTCTCCAGCATCTGTTTTTTCCTTACTTTTTAATGATCATCATTCTAACTAGCATGAGATAGTATCTCATTGTGGTTTTGATTTGCATTTCTCTAATGACCAGTGATGATGAACATTTTTTTTCATGTCTGTTGGCTGCATAAATGTCTTCTTTTGAGAAGTGTCTGTTCATATCCTTTGCCCATTTTTTGATGAGTTTTTTTTTTGTGTGTAAATTTTTTTTTTGTAGATTCTGGATGTTAGCCCTTTGTCAGATGTATATATTGCAAAAATTGTCTCCCATTTCGTAGACCCCAGCCTATTTTCTAAAGTGGCTGCACCATTTTACATTTCCACCAACAATATATGAGTGTTCCAATTTCTCCATATCCTCACCAATAATTGTTATTATCTGTCTTTTTAATTATAGCCATCCTAGTGGTAGTGAAGTGGTGTTTCATTGTGATTTTGATTTACATTTCCCTAATAACTAAGAATATTGAGCATCTTTTTATGTGCTCATTGGCCATTTCTTTGTTTTCTTTTTTTAAAAAAATCTATTCAAATTATTTGTTCATTTTAAAATTGGGTTATTGAAGTTTTATGGTTGAATCACGCAAATCCCTTATATATATTGGTTACAAATCTTTTATCATGTGTAATTTATAAATATTTTTTCCCATTCTGTGGGTTGTCTTTTCTTTATTTTATTTTATGTTACCCAGGATAATCTCTGTAGGTTGTCTTTTCTTAATGGCATCCACTAAAGAACAAAAGTTTTTCATTTTGAAAATGTCCAAAATTATCTATTTTTTCTTTTGTCACTAGTGTTTTTGGCATTATAGCTAGGAACCTGCTGCCTAAACTGAGGTCATAAAATTCATGCTTATGTTTTGTCTAAGAGTTTTATATTACTTGTTTTATAATTATTTCTATAATCCATTTTGAGTTAATTTTTGTATATGGTGTGAGGTAAGAGTCCAGCTTCATTCTTTTGCATGCAAATAACCTGTTGAAAAGAATTTAATGGGAAAGATAATTCAACAGGAAAGAATATGTTTTCCAAGCATTGATGTTTTCCAATCATCGTTTACTGAATAAGTAAATACTATTGAATAAGCATTTGGTATATGAATGTAGGAATTCAGGATAGAAGTCCAAGTAGTGTATATAGATGGTATTTAAAGTCCAGAGACTGTATGCAATTATCTATGAAAGAAGTCTAGATAGAGATGAGGTCTCAGGTCTGAACTTTGAGAGACCTCACTGTTAGAGCTTAGGTATATGAGATAGTCCAGCAAAAGAGAATAGAATGAGCTGTCATTGTAGTAGGAGGAAAATCAAGAGAACATGCTGTCTTAGAGTCAAGTAAAGCAAGTGTTTCAAGAGGCAGGACCAATCAAGTGTGTCAAACACTGATGATAGGTTGAGTAAGATAAGGTCTGATAATTGATCATTGGATTTGACTGTATGAAGGTCATCAGTGACCTTGCCAACATCTGTTTTTGTGAAGAGGTGAGGAATTAGGCTATTTCAAGTAGATTTAAAAGAGAATGGGAAGAAAGGAAGTAAAAGAGCATAGACAAGTCTTTCAAAAAAAATTTCCAAAGGAAGCAGAGAAATGGAGCATTAATTGCCTTGACAGGGATACGCTGTCAACGGGAGCATTAGAAAAAATCTTTTTACTTTGGAAAATTTCAAACCTACAGAAAATTGGAAAGAAAAATGTAACGTACACCCATATATCCTTCACCTGGATTTAACAATTTTTAATGTTTTGCCATATTTGCTTGCTCTCTTTCTCTTCAAGTTGTTTGTTGAGTTTTAAAAGTAAGTTACAGATATTGTGACACTTTACCTATAAATACTTCAATCTGCATATCACAAGAATAAAGACATTCTTCTATATATCCACAATACCACTATCACATCTGAGAAAATTAATGATAATTCCATATCACCTAATATCCAGTCATATTCACATTCTCCCAATTAGCTAAAAAAAATTTTTTTTTGAGACCAGGTCTCACTCTATCAGCCAGGCTGGAGTGTAGTGGCATGATCATGGCTCACTGCAGCCTCAACCTCCTGGGCTCAAGTGATCCTTCCATCTCAGTCTCCTGAATAGCTGGAACCACAGTTGTGCACCATCATGCCCAGATAATTTTTACAATTTTTTGTAGAGATGGGGTCTTCCTATGTTGCCCAGACTGGTCTTGAACTGCTGGGCCCAAGCGATTCTCATGCCTTGTTCTCCCAAAGTGCTGGGATTACAGGTGTGAGCCACCACACCTGGCCCAAAAATCTTTTATATATTTTAAAACCCAGAAACCAAAGTTTACACATTGTATATTACCATGTCTCATTAATATTTATTAATATAAAAAAGTCCTCTTGATTTTTTTTCTTAGTGACTTTTTTCTTAATTATGTTTATTTTGTAAAGCATTTACGCTAGTTTCCTATGGACAACTGTTTCTAATTATTTGTTTCTAATTATTTGTCCTTTTTCTAATGATTTGCTCATTGTATTAACTTTTTTCATCTAAACAGCCTATAAGCTGGAAATTAACTCTAGGCGGTTTTGTTTTTTTTTTTTTTTTTTTTTTTTGAGGACGGAGTCGTCGCTCCTGTCGGCAGACTGGAGTTTGCAGTGGGCCACCGATCTCCAAGTTCACCCTGCCAAGGCTCCCGCCTCCCGGGTTTACGGATTCTCCTGCCTCAGCTCCCGAGTAGCCTGGGGGCCACCTACAGCGCGCCCAGCCACCTCGCCGGCTAGTTCTTTGTCATTTTTAGTGAGACCGGGTTTCACCTGTCGTCTCGCCCGGTCGGTCTCGATCTCCGACCCTCCGTGGATCCGCCCGTCTCCGGCCTCCCAAAGCCCTGCCTGCGCATCTGGTAGCAGGCCTTCGAGCCACCGCACCCGGCTTTTGTATTTCTTTTAGTAGAGACGGGGATCTTCACCATGTTAGCCAGGATGGTCCTCGATTCTCCTGACTCAGTCGATCCCGCCCCCGCCTCGGCCTCCAACCCAGCCCTGGATTACAGCGCTTGCACCGCGCGGTGCCCGGCCCCTCTCGCGGTTGTAACCTAAATTCACGGTCTAACAATCTTTTCTGGCCACAGAATACTTCCTTTCAACGCTAATGTTGTGTACCTCTTCATCATTCTACATCTCCCATCCAGGAGCACAGATACCATTCGGTTGTCCACTATTATTTGATAGAACTCAAATACTTGATCGTTTAGTTAAAATAGTGACTCGCAGATTTCTCCCGTTCACTAAGACTTGTCCAATTTTGTATTAAGTTACAAAAAAGAAATTTATGGCAATCATTCTAGCTGCTGTGTAAACTATCTCTCATTCATCAAGGAAGGGCTTTTTTTTCTTTCTTTCTTCTTTCTTCTTTTTATAAAGAAGTAAGTATAGCATGTTTATTTGCTGATGGGAACAATCTAGAAAAGAAGGAAAAACTGATGGTATAGGAGAGAGAAGAGACAATTGCTAAAGCATACCTCTTGAGTAGATGAGAGAGGATAGGATCCAGTGTGCAACTGGAGAACTAGAATTTAGATATAATCATAGACATTCTCCATAGTAATTGGATGGAAGTAGATTATATGGATATGAATGCAGGTAGGGTGGTGTATATAGTGGGGAGAGCTTTTGAAATTCTTTTCTAGTTCTTTCTATTTGCCAATATAATTACTGATTATTTGAAGTAAACTCAGACCAATTTAGGATTCCAGTCTTCCCTGTCTTTCTCCCTACAGTGGCATTTAAGTTCCTTGGGATTTAATTTGCCATGGCCTCAGGAGAAGGAAAAATCTGGTCTATAATCTCCGCTAATCATTAGTCACTCTCATATCTGCTTCAGTGTCTGTTTTCCTACAGTGACTTCCAGTTCATATAGTCCATGCCTTAGGCCAAGGTGTCTCCTTGTCTTTCAGGATACTTCTGGTACAGGGGTTTTCTTTATGAATCTTGCTGTATTTCTGGGCTTTAGCCAGGAAGCAAAGCACAAATGTCTTCTTGGAATCTCCCAAACCTATCTGAGATTTCTTTTTTTCTGTTTTTGAGACAGCCTTGCTCTGTTGCCCAGGCTGGAGTGCAGCGGTGCGATCTCGGCTCACTGCAACCTTTGCCTCCTGAGTTCCAGCGATTCTGGTGCTTCAGCCTCCCCAGTAGCTGGGACGACAGGCGCCTGCTACCACACCCAGCTAATTTTTGTGTTTGTAGTAGAGATGGCATTTCACCATGTTGGCCAGGCTGGTCTTGAACTCATGGCCACAAGCGATCCAGTGGCCTTGGCCTCCCAAAGTGCTGGGATTACAGGCATGAGCCACCGTGCCTGGCTGCCCCTTTCTGAGGTTTCTATTGTGATTCCACCCAGGCTTGGGCCTGGAGAAACCAGAGCACAGGCTCCCTTCTTTGAGACTCACATCAGTAGCAAATTTTATTCCTCTCCTTTCCATTCTCACATCTTTCTTCAGCCTAACTTTCAAATACGGATTTTCTATCTTCGTGCCTTATTTCCAATTTTGTTTTTTAGCTACAGACTTTATGTTCTGAGAAGTTTACCCTCCTCTCTTTTAAAAGAAAACCTTTTCTCTCTCTCAAAAAACAAGCAACCAGCCATACCAACAAAACAAAGCAGAGCACTTGTAGGTTTTAAGATGACTTTTGTCAGGAATTTAAGAACTTTGTTTTGTTTTCAAACAAAGAGAAAATCTCTTCTTTGGATTTTACCTTCCCTTGAGTACATAAGCTTTAGCACCAAGCTTTCATTTTAATGGTAGAAGAATAAAGGACTTCTTGAGAACAAAAATTATTGAGTAATATTTAAAATGTTCTCCTGCAGATGTATTTTTAAAATATGTATTTCCCTATGATTATTCTCTGTCATTGGTGTATTCATCACAATATTGAGTATTTATTTTTAAAAGACCAAAAGAAGCATTTCAGAGTGTTCCAGGGAATGAATGAGAATGGAAAAGAAAGATTCCAAAAGAATGCAGACTGAAATTTAAGGTGGAAAGGAATGTGCTCCGTCTTTGTGCACATTACTGATATTCAATCACTATTGGTCCATGGAGTGGAAAATATGAAAGGAATGACTTGAAATGGCATGAACTCATCAAGCAATGTACTGGGTTCCTTTGAAACCACATCTTATTTTTGTTCTCCTAAAGCAGACAGAGAAAGCAGTGTCATCACCTTTCTGATATTTCAAAGGAAGCTTGGTAATTGCCACTTGGTTCTGCTGGTTCTTTTAATAGGTACCCAAGTGGCACAACTCAACATCACATTAATTTAAAAAATATGTGCCATTCTATTTATACATTTTTTTGTAGGCAAGAAGAAATAACTTCTGGGCTTAAATTCAATTTAGTGACATTCCGTTAAAAAAGAAATAATGTCAGAGATTTGGAAGCTTGTTTTAGAGAATGTACTGAAAAGTGACAATTCACTTTTAAATTTAGGGTAAAATTTCTGTATCATTTCTCTTTATACATAAATATTAGCTTTATCAACATATTTATAAATGCATATGATGTTACTGGTTATATTATACTTGTACAGTAGTATGTATTTGTCATAAGACATATTTATGTAGATACCCTAAAGTTATGGAATCTTGAAGGACACTGCAAGTGTAAATCAATTCAGTGCTTCAAGATATGTTGCTGAATAGTGGAGAAGGTAGTCTCTCCTAGAGAGTTCACTCAAATATTCTGTCCTAGAGGCAGCTTTTGTTTCTTAGGTAACTGATTGATTTTAAGGCTGATTCTTTCACTGCAAAATCGCTTGGAATACTACCTGCTTGAAAATGGACAAAGCAACTTTCCCAAGGTTTATAAAACTGCTTATGCGAGGATCCTTTATAATGTATGTAAACTGAAAGACACATTTGAGAGTGCCTACTATTTGTCCTATATGCATTCTTTTAAAATGAATGTCTCCCAAATCATGTGCATATGCTGACTGTAAATACAACCTTTTACTAGGTGATACACAGTTGTGGGTCACAGCCTGTCCCTGAAATGCCACCCCCCTTTTCTATATCCATATCAATCCTTCCCATTCATTAAGGCCCAGCTGCTTCTTCTCCATGAAACCTTGCTTGATTCCATTAGCCCATAGTGATTTCTCTCTCTCTCATCCCTGGGAACAGTTACTGTCTGCCTCATCCATTTGGTTTTTCTCACTTTGGCTTGGAACCAGTAGTTTGCAAGGTTATTTAAGTTTTTCTGTTTTCCTGTCACATCTCTTCACCTGGATTGCAGACTCTTGGAGATCATGGACCAGGTGCAGCAAGTCTTCACATCGCCTTACTTTGCTCAGCATAGGGTGAATGCTTAGTACCTTATTTGTTAAGTGAATGAATGAAACAAGTGTCAGTTTCATGAACCACCGCAAAAGACCATTTGCAAATGTGGTCTGTGAACTAGAATTAGCATAAGATATATGTCTTCAAAGGATAATAGAGTCTCAGGAGGAGAAGACACTTTATGGGCTACCTAGTTTATCCAGCACCCTGATGTGTACATTTCCTCTGCAGGGCAGAGTTGACCCCCTCAGACTGAATATCTCCCATGATTCAGAATGAACACCTAAGTAACATGGAATTTTCAGGTACTATAGTAAAATGGATAAGCATGATAAATTTTCAACCAGATTATCTGGGTTTAAATCTACTCTTCCCTAATATCTCTCTAGTCTTGGACAAGCTCTTAGGTTTCTTCACTGTTAAACTGAAATGATCAAACAAACTCGCAGTTTATTGTTTGCAATTCTAAAATCCAAAATCTCTGAAAAACAAAAGTTTTGTAACTTATTTGTCAGGAAAAATCTGCCCTGGACTGAACTTCTAAATCTAACTTAAATAGATAGGAGGTTATTTATAGTCTTTATGTTCCCACTAGTGGGTACTTCTCTGTAAAAATATTAATGTATTTGACTATGGGGCATTGCCCCAGATCCTGCTAGAGGTGTTACGTACAGTATATGTGCTCTATTAATTTTCTGAAGAGTTTGAATACCAAAACATATCTGGCTTCCGAGTGGTTCAGATAAGAGATCATGGACTTCTATTACCTATTCATAGCATTGTTATGAAGATTGAATGAGATAATAGATGGGAACCATTTAGCACAGGGCCTGGAATATAATAAGTCCTTAATAACTACAATCAGATATCATCTCACCGCAGTTAAAATGGTTTATATCCAAAAGACAGGCAATAACAAATGCTGACGATAAAGTGGAGAAAAGGAAACCCTCTGTTGGTGGGAATGTAAATTACTACAAGCGCTATGAAGAACAGTTTGGAGGTACCTCAAGAAACTGAAAATAGGGCTACCATATAATCCAGCAATCCCATTGTTGTGTATATATCCCTGTCTCCCAAAAAGGAAATCAGTGTATCAAAGAGATATCTGCAATCCCACATTTGTTGCAGCACGTCCACAATAGCCAAACTTTGGAACAACCTAAGTGTCCATCGACAGATGAATGGATAAAGAAAATGTGGTATTTATACACAATGGAGTACTATTTGGCCATGAAAAAGAAGATCTTGTCATTTGCAACAACATGGATGGAACTGGAAGTCATTATGCTAAGTGAAATAAGCCAAGCACAGAAAGACAGACATCGCACGTTTTTACTTATTTGTGGGATCTAAAAATCAAAACAGTCGAGCTCTTGGAGATATAGAGCAGAAGGAGGATTACTAGAGGATGGGAAGGGTAGTGGGGGGTGGGAGGGAGGTGGGGATGGTAAATGGGTACAAAAAAATAGTTGGAAAGAATGAATAAGACCTAATATGTGATAGTACAACAGGGGGACCATAGTCAACAATAATTTAATTGTACATTTCAAAATAACTAAAAGAGTATAATTGGATTGTTTGTAACACAAAGGATTAATGCTTGAGGAGACGGATACCTATTTTACATGGTGTGATTATTATGTATTGCATGCCTATATCAAAATGTCTTACGTACCCTGTAAATACATATGCCTACTATGTAGCCACAAAATTAAAATAAAACTAAAAAAAAAAACTTAATAAATATCAGCTAATGTTATTGGTACCTATATTTTAAATTAATCACATTAGGCTTTTTGTGAACATAAAGTTTCTTTCTTGGAACACTTTATGTTTAGTATGTATAGGAGTACTGCTATTTTTCTTATTCCCTAACGAACAAATGACTATCCCAGGAAGCTAAAGTGTCCTTAAAAATAAAATTATACTTATGATTGAACTTTTATTATTGACTTTTATTTTAGAAGAGCCTGCTGAAATGTACTCATTCTTATTCATTTGTTTATCACTTCATTCATTTTACAAAGGTGTATTGGGCAATTTGCTAGTTTCTGTTGGCCTAACAATAAATAAACAGACATTGTCCCTACCTTCCTACAGCTTATAGTCTAGTGGACACAAATATTTTTTTCCTGTTGATTCATTCTTTCATTTATTCAACAAACAATTATTGAGTACTTATTATATACTAGACACTATTCTAGTATATAATGGCAATAGGGATACAGCAGTTATTGAGGCAGACAAGGGTTCTCTATAAAATTCATTTTTTAGTGACAAGAGATAGATAGTAAACAAAGAAGCAAACAAATAAACACAATATTTTCAAGTGAGAATAAATTCAATGGAGGACATAAAATAGTCTTATGTGCTAGAGCAGTGATCCCCAACCTTTTTTGGCGCCAGAGACCAGTTTTGTGGAAGACAGTATTTCCACAGACTGGAGTTGGAGAGATGGTTTTGGGATGATTCAAGTGCATTACATTTGTTGTGCACTTTATTTCTATTAGTATGTTGTAATATGTAATGAACTTGCCATAATATAGAATCAGTGGGAGCCCTGAGCTTGTTTTTCCACAACTAGATGGTCCCATCTGGGGGTGACAGGAGACAGTGACAGATCGTCAGGCATTAGATTCTCATAAGGAGCATGCAACCTAGATCCCTCGCAGGTGCAGTTCACAATAGAGTTCGCACTCTTATGAGAATCTAATGCTGCCACTGATCTGATGGGAGGCAGGGCTCAGGTGATAATGCCAGCAATGTGGAGCGGCTATAAATATGGATGAAGCTTTGCTCACTCTCCCACTGCTCACCTTCACCTCCTGCTGTGCAGACTGGTTCTTTTTGTTGTTGTTGCTTGTTTTTGGTTTTTTTGTTTGTTTGTTTGTTTGTTTTTTGAGGCGGAGTCTCGCTCTGTCGCCCAGGCTGGAGTGCAGTGGCGGGATCTCGGGTCACTGCAAGCTCCACCTCCTGGGTTCACGCCATTCTCCTGCCTCAGCCTCCTGAGTAGCTGGGACTACAGGCATCCGCCACCACGCCTGGCTAATTCTTTTTGTATTTTAGTAGAGACGGGGTTTCACCGTGTTAGCCAGGATGGTCTCAATCTCCTGACCTCATGATCCGCCCGTCTCGGCCTCCCAAAGTTCTGGGATTACAGGCGTGAGCCACCACACCCAGCCGCAGACTGGTTCTTAACAGGCCACAGACTGGTACTGGTTTGTGGCCCATGGGTTGGGGACCCCTGCGCTAGAGAGTGACATAGTACATGTGAGGATGGAGCTACTTTAGATAGGGTAATCAGGGAAGGCTTGGTTAAGAAATGATACTTGAACTGAGGCCATGGATTGGATACAGATTGACTGAATGTGACAGACTTAAAAATAATAGAGGCGACCAGGCGCGGTGGCTCACGCCTGTAATCCCAGCACTTTGGAAGGCCGAGGCTGGCGGATCACAAGGTCAGGAGATCCAGGGTGAAACCCCGTCTCTACTAAAAAAAATACAAAAAATTAACCAGGCACGGTGGCGGGCGCCTGTAGTCCCGGCTACTCGGGAGGCTGAGGCAGGAGAATGGCGTGAACCCGGGAGGCGGAGCTTACAGTGAGCCGAGATTGCGCCACTGCACTCCAGCCTGGGCGACAGAGTGAGACTCCGCCTCAAAAAAAAAAAAATTAATAATAATAATAATAATAATAGAGGCTTAAAACCAGATAGACATTAATTTTTTTTCTCAAAAAGTTTTTCACCAAGTTCTGCTTCACCAAGTTATCTGGGGCCTAGAGTCCTTCCATCTGTTGCTCTATCGTTCTTTGAGTGTCACACACATGGTTCAATACGGTTAACCACCAGGGTTACACTCCAGCCAATGGGAAATCCAAAGGGGGAGAAAGAAAGTATCCCTTTATAAAAATGTACTCCCTTTCAGGGAATAACCCTCAAACTAGACACATTTCTTCCCATCCCATTGGCCAGGACGTAATAATAGGGCTATATCTAGTTGCCTGCTAGGAAATGTAATTTTTACTTGAGTAATCATGTACTCAGCTAAATATTCTATTAGTATGGCAGAAGGGGTGAATAGATATTGGAGGACTATAAGTCTCTGCTAAGACCTGAATAATGATATGGAGCCAGGGGAAGAACAACTTGGGCAATAGCATTCCAAGCAGAAAGAATAGAATTTCAATGACCCTGAGCAGAGGTGGGTTTTCCATGAAGATAAATGGAGCTTAAGCATCAGGGCATCTCGCTTGCATTGGCACCGTCCAACACCCCACGCTTAATTTTATATAATTGTACCTAAACTGAATAAGCTTCAAATCCTACAAAACCTTTATCAGACCCTGGCTCTGAGGAAGGAACGTGGTAGGCGTGAAAGGAGATCACTATGTATGGAGCAGAATGAGCAAAAGAGAGAGCAGAACTAAGTGAAATTGGGCAGGTAAGTAGGGAATGGCTCATAGAGAATGTTATATGAAAAGTTAGATTTTGTTTTAATGTAATAGGAAACCTCTGGAGAACTTTAAGAAGAAAAAAATGAAATTTGATTTATATTTACTCTGAAGGAGACATACAAGAAAATGTTCACTGGGAAATTTAAAGCAACCCACCATACATAAACAGGATGGATTAATAAATTGGTAAGTTGTGGTATATTCATAAGGGGCATATTTTGAAGTAGTGAAATGAATAAATTAGTTTTACATATATCAATATAGCTAAATCTCAAAAATATAATGTTGATCAAAAGGAGAAAATTTTGACACTAACGTACAGTATAATTTAATTTATGCGTGATTTTATTTATATAAAGTTTAAAGTCATTCAAATCAATATCTTAAGGGTACATACTGTAGAAAAGACGGTGAGTTGCCTACCAAATATCTAGTCTCTTATTCCATAATGGCAGAAATTTACTTTTATTGTGGTAGGGATATGTCCAAGTGGAAAACTATTTTTCAGCTTCTCTTGCAGATATAGGTTATGTCATGGTTCTGAAAAAAGAATGTAAGCAGAGGTTAGGAGGCTGGGCGTGGTGGCTCATGCCTGTAATCTCAGCACTTTAGAAGGCTCAGGCAGGCAGATCACTTGAGCCTAGGAGTTTGAGACCAGCTTGGGCACCATGGGGAAACCCCACCCCCATAAAAAATACAAAAATTAGCCAGCCATGGTGGTGTGTGCCTGTAGTCCCAGCTACTCGGGAGGCTGGGAGGGAGTGAAGTGGGAGGATCACTTGAGCTGGGGAGATAGAGGTCACAGTGAACTGAGATTGCACCACGGCAAAAAAATTATGTAAAAACGTTAAACTCCCATTTCTTTATAAACCCCTATTGTTTGGGTTTTCTGTTACATGCAGATTAACTCAATCCCAAATGATATTCAGATTAACTCAATCCCAAATGATATTCATGAATTTTTATTAAAAGTAAAATCCCATCTATAGAAATAAAAATTACTAAATTAACTAAATTTAGGACAATTATTATTTCTAAAGTGAGAATAATGTGAATGGAACTGGGAATGATACATAGATCCTTCAGTTATATTTTATGTCTTAAAGAAAAAGACCTGAAGCAAATATGATAATATTTTTTAAAGTTAGGTGATGGACCCATGGGTATTCACACTTTTTTTTTTATATGTGTGAATTATTTCATTTTTAAAAAGATCTGACAGCTGTGTGGAGAAAGAGTGGAGATACAGAAGTCGGAGGCTCTTGTAGCGATGCAGGTGAGAGACGATGGGTTGCATTAGAGTAGGAAAGAATGTATTTGTAATAGAGTTGGGAGTAGAGCCTACAGGATTTCATAATAAATTGTATGGAGTTGTGAGAGGAGGAGGAAAATCAAGCATGACTCTTGCTTTTTTGGTATGAGCAACTGGGTAGATGGTGGTACCACTGAGACGTGGATGACTGAGGAAGGAGCAAGCTTAGGCAGGGTGGCAATCAAGAGTTTGATTTTGGACAGTTGAGGTCAACATGTCTAAGTGGAAATGTCAAGCAGGCAACTTGATGTAGGAGATTGTGAAGCTAGGACTTGTTTAAGGACTTCCAGAATATGCAATCAGATTGGTTTTTCCTCTGTGTATCCCTATGGAGTCTTGTTTATTATCTTCCCTTTGACCTTCTTTGATAGGGATTTGGAACTTGGAAAAAGGAAAGTGACAGAGTTGGGATAATTCTCTGTGAAACCTCCCATACTTGTCTTCAAGTGGCTCTTTGGAAGTAAGCACAAGATAATAGTGCCGGGTTTAATAATCAGTGATTATTAATATGAATTTCATGCATTTTTGGTCATTTAGTCAGGGATTTGGGCTTTTAATCTTGGAAGTGTCCAGGAAAGGGTATCAGCTTAATATCAATTCCGTTGTGCCTAATGTTGGCCTTAGCTAGTATCCTTCCTAAATCCAAGGGAGCACAGTCTAGTATTTAATAAATACTGTGGTAAAAGTTGTGAATAATTATTTACATATGTTAAAGTAAAAAATTCACTAAATTAATCCCAAATATGTTAGGAGAGCTTTTTTTTTCAACACATAAAAACAAACGCAACCATTAATAGAAAGTCTGGTATATACCATACACTTTACATACATTAATATTCATCCTTGCAAACCTTTTATGAGGTAGATACTTTTATTATTCTGTATTACTTAACCTTTTGGAAACTCACTTTTTGTTTCAAAACAAGAATTATAGTATATATGTGAAAGATTTTTGCTATAAGTAAACTTTGATTAAACTGATACCTGTGGAATCTTTTAATGCCATAAGTAGAAGTCAACAAAGAAATGAATATTTTCTGAGAAAAGTGATAGATGTGAAAAACTTCAGGCTTGAGTGAAGGGCTCTAATTCTTATCGATAAAGAGCACTTTTATTGAAATATAGACATATACAGTGGCACATTCTTAAATAAATGGCTTTAATGTTTAAAAATCCAGTGTAGGGAAACCAAACTGTGATTAAAATTTAAAAGGTTTGATAAATAGCTTTTAAATTAATTGTGTGTGTGCGTGCGTGTGTGTGTGTGTGTGTGTGTGTGTTATTTCTGGGTAGAAGTTTTCTGGCTTGCTGTAGAATCTTTTGTCCAAATAGTCACTGATTTTCATGGTCTTTTGAATATTTTCCAATTTCAGATTATTTCAGGTTTTAGCTATGGAAAAGCAAATTACACAGAAATGTCCACATAAAAGACTGCAGCTAAATGTAAAAATTTAAGAGCTTAGGATCAAAAATAATAAGATCCGTGCTATGAAATTAGAAGAGACTAATCAAAGTAAAAGTAGCTGTGACTAAGGACTATGAAAATATAAAGGGATTAACATATGTGATAATAGGCTAATTAAACCTTAGCTTTTCACTGTGATGATTTTATAGCATATTCTTGTTGTTGCCAGTTTGGAAGCTGCCAGCAAATATTTTCTTAATTGCAAAAGGAGGCAATATGTGGTCCACCATCTCATTCATAACATTTAACGCAGACACTATTAGAACACTGTATGGAGGCTGAAAAGGACCATGTTATTTGGAGAGCCTGGGGGACGATAGAGAAGGGGAAAGAGGATGTGTTTTAAAACAAAAACCGACACAAATCCTCAGAAGAAATATTTAACTAGAATTTGTACAGAAAAAGTCTACTTGTCTTGATAGACTAGCCTGCCCCTGTAATAAAACCTCCCAAAGTCAACAGTTCATAAAGTCTTTTGTTCTAGTAAAAGGGTCTTTAATTTTTAACACAAACTCATACTTTGGTATGCATGGGCTTAAGTAAAATTAGAAGACATGTATATAATAGGATTTAATGGATTATCATCTGCATTTTCCAAAGATGTCAGCTTCTCTCAGCTCTGATGGAGTAGCACTTAATGTAAATTTAATTTGAAGTGATGTATGGAAGGCTTGAGGTGGTACTCCGTGATTCCCTAACTGCCTGGAGAGCCTCTGTGGGTAGCATCTGGATTTGGCGGCTCCACATGCCCGGCAGCATCTACTAACTAGGATTAATGAGGTAGCCTGTTCACCAGTGATCCAAAGGAGGTATGCTACATTTACTCCCAACAATATGAATAGGAGGGCTAGTTTCCTTTGGGGGCACACTGTATGATGAAACTTAATGATGGACTTGATATTAGGTATAATAAATATACTGTATTGGAAGCACTTTTGCTTCGTCAAATTTAAATATTATTTAATCATAAAATTGTGTTTGGTGGCTAGGGCTGAAATGAAGATTTTCATGTGTGTGTGAGTGTAAGTATATGTGTGTTGACACTTTTACAGCTAATACAGGTTTTTTTAATGAGACTAAAATAGTAAATCTTCCCTTCATTACATTAAAACTTCAGGATTTTCAAAAATAAAACTTATTTTTAGAAGTTATTGAACATTTTAAACAGTTTCGTGTGTATATATGTGTGTGAGAGAGATTGTGGATGTTGTGTGTGTATTAAGTATGAGTAAATCAGAGACTGCTGAGTTAGGCAAAACTTCTTAATTCATTCTCAACTCATTTAGGCATCAAAATTTTATTTTGTCTTTGTGTCTAACTGAGCATTGAATAAAATCGCAGCTAATTTCAAATTCCCTTTGTCATCATGGTTTTCAGCCAAAAGTCTATAATAAATGGTCAGAAGATGAGCTGAGACTGAATGAATAGTGAGTGGTATTCATCAGCCAAACATAGAGTCCAGATCCAATTATATGTATTCATTAAGTGATAATGATATCATGGTCTTTAACTAGGAAGAAAAGAGTGTAATTGAATAATAACAGTTGTACAATCCCAACGGAACACACTTTCCATCCCAGCCCAGCGACCCTCGGGGATGATGCAGGATTGATGGAATTCTATTACTCTTTGATAGATTTATTATGAAAGGCTGAGTGGACTTGCAGCACCACTTTGTCACTCACACTAATCAGTATCGTAAGGGCCCCGAGCGGGCAGGCTTTTGTATCCCTTTGACAAAGACAAGGTTAGGGGAGGATGACAGACACCCAGACCTTTACAAACCCATACTGCAAGATAAAATGGGCCAGCTGAGCTCTGAGCTGGGACAGAATTTTAATTTGTTTATCAATGGCTCTCACATGTGCAAGACCATAAGGATATTTGTCAGAGGAGTAACACTGAGGCTAAACTCTTTTGTTTGGCAAGTGGAGCTTGGAAAAATATGTATTGAACTGTAAAAAAACAGGCTAAATGGGGGGAAAAAGGTAAACGTCTTAAGAGAAGGGAAACAACTCACATTACTATACATGTGATCTGAGCCTAACAGTTTATTGTGATTTTGACTTTTAAAAAATGCCTTTAGTTATTGCTTTTTAAAAAAGGTGTTTTAGGAGCAACAGAACAGGAATGGGATTTTTTTTTTTTTTTTTCATTTCAAATTCTCTGATTTCTAAAGGAAATCTAAAACTATGAAGGGATCGGTGGGGTCATTTGTTAATGGGAAGATGGGTGTTAATTTGTTGCTTTTGTTGTCTGTTACAACCTTGTGTAACTTAGCAGAGAAAACAGCGGAATTTGCCAAACATGCTTTTATATGTAAAAGTACTTTTGTAACTGCCAGTAGGGCTCTATCAGTAACAGCTTTTCACATTTAAATGCAGCTTGCTCTCCTGTGTCTGCAGTCAGAGCCCACTGGATTTAGGAAACTAGATAATTTGTTGTGCTACCGATCAGAGCAGGAACTGAGAAGGCAAGACTGGCAGGGCTGCTTAGCACAGTGGCTGCCAGGGTTTATTTTTTGGTTATTGTTGTTGAATGATCCTTATTTGTAATCTCTTTTTCTGCTTGAGATCCCCTTTTATTTTTCAGAATTGTGGCTTGCATTGTACGAGGAGCCTGTGAATTCAGAGGCAAGGCCGCTGAGGACCGAATGTTCCTGTCCATAAAAACAGAAGTCTGGCCTGGGCTCCTCTCTTGGGTGAATTTGCGATGCCAGATCCTCTCTATCAGTTTGGTTTTGTTTCTTGTATCTCTGGGAAGGCAGGCAGACAGCACGGTCACCTGTGAATGCAGCCACAATTGGCTTAGCTGCCTCTCTGATAAATGTGCCCCCAGTAAGCTACAAAGGGATTACCAGCATTCTCAGCAGCTAAAGGTGATTTTCAAGAACAGGAAGGATTGCTTCAAACTGTTCTCCTAGGGTTTCATTTTAATATTTTGCGTGACAGAGCACGGAGCCGATGGATATGAACACATTTAACTCCAATGACCAATGTAGTGCAGTCTCTGAAAACATAGAGCCTGATTCTGTGTCTTCTTTTGGATTCCATTTTCTCCATGTTGGACATTCTCCAAAAGGTTAGCCAGGAAAAGTCTCTGGATGCCAGACACCAGGCAGGCCAGGCAGGCCAGCAGACTACTGGTGTTCATTCATTCCTCCTAGAGATGCGCACAAAGTAAAGGTTAATTCAGACCACTTGGCAAGTGCTTGCTTGTCCACTGAAGTTTACAAACCAATTCATGCAGGTTGACTGCAAAACTGTAGGTACCTTATTTGGTCGTTCACAATGTAATCCATCCAAACAAAATCAGACCTTGATTGAAGAATAACTATGGTTTATAGGAAATTACACTGAAGACAACAGAGGGTTGGAATTTAAATTATTAACATACTTTTAGGGCATTGTCTAATACACATCATGAAGACATATAATTTTTTTTTAATTGCGAGGAACTAGAAATCTCAGGTACTAGAAGGTACTGTGAAACCTATCTTCAGTAGCTTCTTTTAAATTCATTTTTGGCTCTTCCTGTGTTAACATGTAAGCTGATCTAAAGTATGATCTTAGATGGTCTCATCTGAGAGAGATGTTATAGAAAGGAGGTGGTATTTATAATAATAATAGCTACTGTTTATTGATTGCTCTGTGCCAAGTACTTTCTTTACTAGCATTATCTTATTTAATCCTCATAAAACCTGTGAGGCAGTCACTATTATTAGTCACATTTTATAGGTAAGGGAAATGAAATTTAGAGAAATGATATAACTTGGTCAAAGTCACATAGTGAGTAAAGGGCAGAATTAATATTTGGACTCTGATCAGCTTCCAAAGCCTTTTGTGCTTACGGGGTTAAGTAGAAACTTACCCCAGGCACAACACTGCCTCCTCAAATTATCTAGCTCTGTTCTGTCAAGTGTAGGGTAGGTATATAAAATCTTCTGTAAAAAGTCACTCAACTGCTCTGAGCTCAGTTTCCTCATCTTTAAAACAGAGATAATAATATCTCCTAGATAGGTTTATATGTGAAACTTTTATAAAAATAAAACCCTGTATACAACCAGTTATTATTATCATGTTGAAAAAAGATGGCTTCAATTGAAGCAAATAACAACACAGTTGCCAAATAAATCTTTTAAAAACATCATTTGCTTAGTGACTTGATCCTTCTTAACACTCTATGGTGGCTGTCTGTTGTCTATTAGGACAGGTCCAGATGCCTACGCCTGGAAAGAAGCCTGGCCCACGTTCTGTCCATTTACCCTGTGGCCTCATAGAGACAGAACGTTTGCAGAGCCTGCTCTGTGCTTTTATTGTTCCCTTTTATGGTTGGCTGAATAATGGCCTTCTAAAGATGTCTACATCTTAATCCCCAGAGCCTAGGGATCCTGTGAATGCATTACCTAACAGGAAAAGGAACGTTGAGGATGGGGTTAAGGATCCTGAGATGGTAAGATTGTCCTAGGTTGTCTGAGTGGGCCCAATAGTAACAGTAACAACAAGGGTCCTTTGAAGAGGGAGGCTGGAGAATCAGAGGCAGTCGTAGGAGATGAGACTATGGAAGCAAGGAGTTGGAGTGATGGGAGGAAGGGGTCACGAGTCTAGGGATGCAAGTGGCCTCAGAAGCTGAAAGAGGCGAGGAAACAGATTGTCCACTGAAGCCTGGAGAATGAACACAGCCCTGCTGATACTTTGATTTTAGACTTCTAACCTCCAGAACTATCAGAGAATAAATGTATGTTGTTTTAAACCACTCATTTGGTGGTAGTTCATTACAGAAGCAGTGGGAAACAAATGCATTTTTCATGGCATGATTGTTCCTGTTGCTGTTCTTGTGCTCAGGCTGTTTCCATCCCCTGAAATATTTTCCTTTCCCTTCCACTTTTCTAATCCTACTTTCATGCTCAAGTCTCACCTAAAACCTACAGCAGATAAATTATTTACCATAGAACCAACAGACCACTTGACCATACCCTAACATGTGTTGCTCATTTATTCATTGATTTCTCAAATATTTGTTGATTACCTACCAGGTTCTTGGGACATAGCGTTCAAGAAGCCTATGGTCTAAGAAAGGAGGCAACAGGGAATTATTAATACAGTTGTGAGAGAGGAGAATGTGGAAAGCTATGTGGAGAGAAACCTGACCCATCTGGGGTGGGCAGGGAAGGCTTCATGAAGGAGATGGTGCTTGGTAGCAGTTTTGAAGCTTCAGATCTCAAATTGTTTCATGTTTCCAAAGCAATTGGAGAAGAGTAGTACAGTGGTTAAGAATATGGCTCGAGAATGAGCACATTTGAATTCAGATCCAAGCTTTGCCACTCCTTGATCTGTTTCTCCATCTGTAAAATAAGGATGACGGTAATATTAGTATCTAACTCATGAATTACAATCTGCTTATAGGAATGCCATTTACATAGTAAACATTAAGTACTTGTTTATTATTTCAATTTCTCAAGGGCAGCTACTGTTGTATTAGTCTCATTTTGCATGCTAGATAAATAAACTAGCTCTTTGAGAGTCTATCTACAGATATGTATGCTTTTTTTTTTTTTTTTTTTTTTTTTGAGATGGAGCCTCGCTCTGTTGCCCAGGCTGGAGTGAAGTGGTGTGATCTTGGCTCACTGCAACCTCTGCCTCCTGGGTTCAAGCGATTCTCCTGTCTCAGCCTCCCGAGTAGCTGGAAGTACAGGTGTACACCAGCACGCCCGGCTAATTTTTTTTTTTTTTTTTTTTTTTTTTTTTTTTTGTATTTTTAGTAGAGATGGGGTTTCACCATATTAGTCAGGCTGGTCTCAGTCTCCTGACCTCAGGTGATCCACCGGCCTCGGCCTGCCAAGGTGCTGGGATTATGGGCTTTTGTATTTTCTGCAGGTTAGCGTATTAGTATAATGCTCAGCACATAGCTGGTGCTTTATGAATGCTCACTGACTTAGCGTGGAGCACCAGAAAGTCCTATCTACAGTTTCACATTTGGAAAATGGTAATGCTTATTTTCTTGCTCTCTTCACTCAACCACCTTCTAGGTATTTGGGTTAGGGCAGTCTTTATTATAACAACAGAGCTTATGCTTAGGGTATTTCACAGAGGCACAGATGGGTTTACCATGAAGCCAAAGGCAGATTTACTGTGAATCTTATAAAATGTAAATCTTTCATGGGCCCCTTCCAAGTCCCTGTACCTAATTTTGTGTTTGTAGTGTTGTATTCTTTTCTCTCAAAGAGAGCTCCTAGAATTATATAAGCTTCATGTCCCACAAGACCTGGATATCCTTCCACATATTGGCTAAGGATGTGAGCTTTGTAGACAGGCTACCTGGGTACAAAGCCAGTTCTACTACTTATTAGCTGTGTGATCTTCTCTGTGCCTTAGTTTTCTTACCTGGAAAATGGGGTTGACAATAATGCTACCTTCTTCATAGGGTTGTTGAGAAGATCAAACACACTAATCTTAGTAAGTATCCTGCAAGTGATAGCAGTTATTATTAATTATGGAGAACCTTAGAAAGTGTCCAAGGCTTTTCAGTTAAGAGAAGCAGTTATGAGAGAAGGCCAGAGTAGAAGCTTCATGACAGCAGGAATCATTTTGTCTTCTTCACTTCTATCCCCAAACCTTAAAAAGATGGATGCTTTTAACCACTATGACAGAGTGCTGCACTTATTACATATTATTTTATGGTCTTATAAAATAAGACCTTTTTTTACTCCAACTGGATTTTGATAGTAGCAGCTCACTCTTTTTTTTTTTTTTATGATGAAGTCTTGCCCTGTCCCCAGGCTGGAGTGCAATGGCGTGATCTCGGCTCACTGCAACCTTTGCCTCCCAGGTTCAAGTGATTCCCCTGCCTCAGCCTCCAGAGTAGCGGGGACCACAGGTGCACACCACCACGCCCAGCTAATTTTTTGTATTCTAGTAGAGACAGGGTTTCACCATGTTGGCCAGGGTGGTCTTGATCTCCTGACCTCGTGATCTCCCCGCCTCGGCCTCCCAAAGTACTGGGATTACAGGCATGAGCCACCACTCCTGGCCAGCAGATTACTTTTATATAATTCTAAATAGGATTATTATCAGGATTATTCTATACAAGATTATTATTTTATATAATTCTACATAAGATTATTCATTCTTTCAGTAAATATTTCTGGCACATGGTAGGTACTCAGTAAGATAGCTTTTAATTAAATCTTGACTAACCTGTCCAAATGCAAAAAAATTGAGCCCTAGTCTTTCCTAACTTTTAATTTCTTGGTAAAATCTACATAGGATAAGTCTAAGGTAAATTTTGGCATGGTGAGAAATACATTAACCACACAAGTAGACAAATCAGCACATCGAAGGCAGAGAGATACTATCGTTGTCCTCATCTTTATAGTTATTGACCATCTACTTTGCATAGCACTTGCTATCTATGGTACAATGCCGTGGGCTCAAAGCAGGGAAGACACAGGATACATGGTAGTATGGTAGAAAGACATTGATTTAGGTATCAGAGAACCTTGGCTCTGCTCTAGCTTTGTCCTCTGACTACTCTTATGGCTTTGGGCAAATTGTTTAACCTCTCTGAGCCTCACTTTGCTTGTCTGTAAAAAAACATTAATAGCCTTGGTGCGGTGGCTCACACCTGTAATCCCAGCACTTAGGGAGGCTGAGGCGGGCAGATTGCCTGAGGTCAGGAGTTCGAGATCAGCCTGGCTAACATGGTGAAACCCCATCTCAACTAAAAATACAAAAAATAGCCAGGCATGGTGGCACACGCCTGTAGTCCCAGCTACTCGGGAGGCTGAGGCAGAAGAATCGCTTGAACCCAGGAGGCGGAGGTTGCAGTGAGCCGAGATTGTGCCACTGCACACCAGCCTGGGTGACAGCAAGACTCTGTCTTGAAAAAAAAGCATTGCCGGCGCGGTGGCTCAAGCCTGTAATCCCAGCACTTTTGGGAGGCCGAGACGGGGCAGATCACGGGAGGTCAGCGAGATCGAGGACCATCCCCTGGGCCTAACACGGGTGAAACCACCCGGTCTCTTTACTAAAAAATAGCCGGGCGAGGTAGAGGACACCTGTAGTCCCAGCTACTCCAGAGGCTGAGGCAGGAGAATGGCGGGAACCCGGGAGGCAGAGCTTGTAGTGAGCTGAGATCTGGCCACTGCACTCCAGCCTGGACGACAGAGTGAGACTCCGTCTCAAAAAAAATAAAATTAAATAAATAAATAAATAAATAAATAAAGCATTAATATTATCCTCATTAGCTACCTTACAAGATTGTTGTATTAAATGATGTATGTTGTGAAAAGTGTTTTGTAATTTTGTCTACCTAAGAACTACTGTAGCATGTGGGGTATAATAGGTACACATAAATGCTAGCTCAATGAATTAATCATAATACATATAATTTTTAAAATAAGTTATGATTATCACAATCTAAGGAGATCAGGCCCAAAAAGCATAATAGAGAGTATAAAATAACGTGTAATAAGTAAAAAATGTGGCATGGTGGTTAAGGATACAAAAAATGTTTCTTCATACATAATATATTCTAAATCTGACCATCTCTCACCACCATCCACCAGCCTTTGCCTGGACTATTGCAATACATTTCTAATAGGTCTCTTTGATTCTACTGTTGCTTTCCTACAGTTTATTTTGCGTGTCACAGACAGCATAATCTTTCAAAAATGCACATCCTATCACATTATTCCCTTACTTAACATCCTCCAGTGGCTTTCCATTTTACTGGTAATAAAATCCAAGCTTCTCTCTATGGCCTGCCCAGCCCTCTGTGACCTGGCCCCTGTCTACCTCGCTCCAGCTGTGCCTTTTGCCACATCTTCCTTATTCACTGTGCTCCAGCTACATTGGCCTTGCTGTTCTCTGAATAGACCAAGTTTTTTCCTGCCTCAGGGCCTTTGCACTTTCTCTTCTTTCTGCCTGTTCTGCTCTTTCCCTACGTATTTGCATGGCTGTCCCATCATTCAGATCTCAGCTCAAATGTCGCCTCCACAGAGAGGGACTCCCTGGCCATCTGCCTAAGATTGCCCCCCCATACTCCAATTTTTCCACCTTCTGCAAATTATACAATTCGTTTGTTAATTTACTTATTTATTGTAATTGTTGCTTGTCTCCCTTTGATGAATAAAAGCATATGAAAGTGGGGGCATTATTTTCTCTTTATCTCAGCTTCTGTTTTTCTAGTCTTCATCATAACATTCTCCCTTTTCCTGCTCCTTTATGATTTTTACTTTACACTTCCTTCATTGCCATTTTCATTTACCACCTTATGGTTTAATTCATTGTGGAGTTTATAGGGCCCTGCTGTCTTGGTCATTCTAAAAGGGCTGTGTGTTTTTATATACAGGATTTCACATTCTAAAGGCCCCTGGCTCATTCAAAAACCCCATTGAAATAACAATTTTTTTTTTGGCCAAAATTGTACATGCCATACTAATTGGCTCATTCCCATCTTAGAATTCTATGCACATTGCCATGGCAGACAGTGCTGCTTTGCCATGTAGGGGTTGTGTGTGTGCACTCATCTGGGAATGTGTGTAGGTATTGACATTATTCTTGGAAGCAGTCATGCCTACTCAGAGCACTTCCCCTCTCCTCATACCCACGTTGCCACATTTCTTTTATCCCAGATAACTAGAATGAAAATGTTTATTTTTATCTTGAATGAAAGAGGCTGCATCTCCTTGGCATAGCTCTTACTAAGTCCTGCCCATTTGCCTGCTTGCCACTGACTGGCATGGCTACATCTTGGGTTCTGGGTTCAGCTGTTTTCTCTCTGTCATAGTTCATTTTTCTCCTCTGCTGCCTAATAGAACACAACACACAGAAAACTCAGTTTTCTGTTTATATATATTCAGTTTTTCCAGTGACTATTTAGGTATATCAAGCATCCTCATCCCTTCCCTGTGTTCGCTATATGCCACATTGCTCCTTCCTGGTTTGTAAGTCATACACCCCTAGTCATACATCTACCCACACTGCCCAGCCCAGAATAGGCTGTCACTCGTGTTTGTCAAATGAATGTTTTGTGTTTATTTTTTATTTTCCTTTAGTGTTGATTTTCTTCTGGTTTGGGCATCTACATGTCTATAGGTATAATCAAGTATTAAGGGGCCTGTGTCACCTGGGCTTTCAGATAGAAGACCCTCCCCATAAGACAGATGTCTCTGACTATGCAGAGGAGCTTGCCCATGTAAACCTCTTGCATTGTTTGGAGTCTCTATCCCTTGCCAAGGATCTAACCACCCACAAGCAGACACATTGCTGTCCAAACAGATGGACAAGGGAGATAGGCAGGCCAAAGCCCATGGATGAACATGAAATGAATTGGTGCAGAGAAGCCAAGGGTGTTGGAAATGAATGCTGGTCCTTGCTGTGCAGCTTCCAGCATAAGGATGGACCAGCACGGTTGAGGTTTTGACACTGAGCTACTTGCTAACAAAGGAATAGGTAAAGTGACAATGAGTATGTAATTAAGTGGATGCTTTAACAGGTGGATGAAAGGCCCCAAGAACATGGGTTAGCTCTAAAATTTTCAAGTCAGTTTAGCAGGTGAAGTTTGTATCTTCAGCTGGGTTTGTTCTGAGAATCCACATCTGGTCCAATCATCCATCAACATTCATTTATTCACTCAACAAATATTTATTGAGCATCTAACCATGCCAGACACTGGTAGGCACCATGTGGGATAAAAAAACTCACATGGTCTCTGCCCCATAAAAACTTACATTCCGTTATTAATTTCATAGTTATTTAATTAAAGTTACAAGCACTATGAAAGAGTATAAGGGAGCTAAGGCAATATGTCATGGGGGGTTCTTAGTGTGAAGGGTCTGAAAGGATGTCTCTGAGGAAGTGATATTTAGGTTGAAATCTGAAGTCAAAGCAGAAATGGGATGTTTAGCAAAGAACAAGAGAACATTCTTGGCATATGGGAATAATACCGATAATGTCTCTTTGAAGTGGCAATTAGCCTATGTTTACACATCTCCTAAGAAGGAAAATTCTCTTCCTCCAGAGGCAACACTTGGACCACTCTGTTCTTAAGATCTTCTTTATTTCCAACCAAAATCTGTCTCTCTGAAGCTTCTGACAATTGGTCTCAAATATATACTTCTTGGGGTCTTGTAGAACAAGCCAAGACCCTCTTCTTGTGACAGTAGTGGGTTTCTTCATTAATTAATGCTCAATTAATGTATTTTCTTTATCCATTAGGGTCTCACAGAGATTTGCTCAGTATATAGTTGCTTACTTGTTCGTTTATAATTCAACATCCATCTATGTCCAAAAAGTATTAGGTCTGTTGAGTAGTAGCTGTTAAATATTTGTGAATTAATGGAATCGACACATGAATGAAATTTACCTTCTTTTAACAATCTTTCTTATGTAGGAACTGGTGAAGATTTCCCCAGCAAAAAAGCAGAAGCTCAGTGTTTCATAGATGAAGACTGGGGAGATTGCAAAAGACCCATCCAGCTACCGATGCGGGCTTCTGGGACCAGGAACCCTACTCATGCCTCAAGCTACCTGTAATGAAAATCCATTGTCTGCCACCTGTCTCATAGATCTGTCCTGAGGATTAATGAGATAATGTCTGGAGAGCCATGAGAAGCCTTTGGAAGGAGACTGCAGGTAAAAGTCTAGTTCCAGTGAATTTGGCTACTGATAAGAGTTCTGAATAACAAAGCTGTGATCAGACTTTTAAAACATTATTTCATTGATATTTGGTTACAGCTGCTTTTAGAAACTGAACTAGCCAGTGGAACAAGTTCTTTCTCAGGTCCCTGAACTTTAAACAGTCACTCTAGAGCAGTCTTTCTCAAAGTCTCAAGCCCAGGAGAATTGTCTGTGTCACTGGTGTGTTTGTTAAAAATATAATTTCCTGGCCTTCAACTTCAGAACTACAAATTTGCAAAACTTCAGGAAGCACCATTTATATGTAATACCATGTGAATGATGCCCCCTGGTGTTGTTCACTGTGGCAGCCGTGCTTACCTCTGACTGAATGGGGAATTCTGACTGTGAGGCCTGGGAATTTACATTTTTAGCAAGCACTTCAGGTACATTAGCATTGAGAGCCAATGTCAACATTGAAAAAAGTGTGACTGTCATTTCCTTTGTGAGATGGAAGGATAGGAGGTTGCTGGGGGAGAAGGGAGCAGAGCTGAATGATAATGAGCTCTTCACACTTTCACCCTCTCACTGAGTAATAATAAACTAATTAGGAAAATAATAGCTAACATTTATTTTGTAAATTTATTAACATCAGGCAAGGTGCAAGGCACTTTACAAGCATTATCTCATTTCATCCTTACAATAACTTCATGAGATCAGTGTTAACATTATTATCTCCATTTTGTAGATGAGCAAAATGAAGTTTGGAGAACGTAGTTTTGGTATAGGGTAAATATTCAATAAATGTTAACTATTAAAAGCTTATCTGTGAAAGTACTTTTAAAAATACAAATCCTCTACTTTAGCATTCAGATAAGAATGGCAGCATTTTTTTCTCCACTCCCACTGCTTCACTTGACTAGCCTTAAAAAAACAAAAAGCAAAAAACAAACAACAAGGATGGCAACATTGATGAGAGTAATGATTGGGAAATGGAAACTCGGATAAGCTTGCGTGAGACGTTTGGCAGAGTATGGAGGGGACAGGCACCTCTAGAAAGGAGAATAACAAAGTACAAAGGTGTTGAATTAAAATATTTGCTTTTTAAGGTCAACCTTTTTGTTTTCCCCATCAGTAGGGGAGGAAATTTCATTCTTCTCCTATACTGTGTCCACAACTCAGCAGGTTTCACAGTGTTTGTCTACATAAGATAAATTACATAGTATAAATAATTGATCCTATGTACTGAGTTGGTCTATTATTATTCTTCTATCAGAAAATATATTTTAGTAAACCCACAAGTGAACTTGCGCAACGCAATCACTTCATAAATTGTGAACTATGAGGCTGTGTTCTGTAAGAGTCTTCTCCAGTATGCACATTTAACTGGAGACTGACTACTGGCAAATATTCTAGGGAGAAGAATATTTTAGAGAATTAAGGTTTAATTTACAATTCTATTATGTCAGAGATAACCTATAGTCTATAAAATACAGTCTTCTCTTCCTGGATCCAGAGCTTGACTATATGTTCTGGCTTCTCTTGAAGTTAGACGTGGTTTTGTGATGTGGAATGTGAGGGGAGGTGCTCTGTAACACTTTCAAGTCTGGCCCTTAAAACCTTCCAGTTATGATCCCCATACCCTTTCCTCTTTCTGGCTGACTGGAGTAGTGATGCCCAGGGTAACCTTGGAAGCTGTGTGTTGAAGATGGCAGAGCTATTATCAGCTGAGTCGTTGAATGACCATGTAGAGCAGCGCTACCCATGACCTGAATCCCTTCACTGGACTGTTAGGTGAGAAAGGATAAACTTTGTTTAAGAAGTCCCCTCATTGTAGCAAATACATTCATGGTGAACATTAATTATTTTCCCCATGGGTATGTGGTCTGTTTACTCTTTGAATATTAATATTCAATTGGTTAACTCTATGCTGTTGCTTGTAGATACTATTACTTAAAAGATCTCCAGTTTAACCAATGGAGACGTCTACTAAGAACACATGACTAACCTTAAAAAAAGGAACATATGAGCAAATAAGGATTGATATTCCTTTCGGCAATTTCAATACAGGCAATATTCAACTTGAAATCAGTGCCACTGCCTCAGGATCATGTTTAATGTAAAAAAAAAAAAAAAAAAA